>NC_062289.1:78413613-78732250 GCF_902655055.1 Lutra lutra
CTGTCAGACCCAGACCAGCCTCTTCGGTCCTGGGCAGTCCCTTCTTCCTGGTTAAGAAAAAAATGGATTTTGTTCCTTCTGGGCCTTAAGGCAAATTGGACATTTGTTAAGTGGAAAGTAACTGTTTTCCCCAAAGCCTGCTCAGAAGTGTAGAGGCACAGATTTCTGAGCCATCAACTCAGCTATGTAAAATAACTTGATTCCTCTCTAACTATGGTTTCTCCCCAGAGCCTTCACTCTGCCTAATCTCAGGAGAAAATAGATTCATTTCCAGGTGAATGGCATCAACTCAGGGTGGTGAGCTGCTCTTTCTAGACAACCCAGGACTTCCTCCCTCGCTCTTAGGCGGCTGGTTCACGTGGGGTCAGGGTGGGACCCTCAGCCCCCACCTCCTGTGCTGACATCTCCTGACTGTGCACGTCACCATCCCGGATCTGGTCCCAACGGTCCATGTACCTTTCTTGCTGTCGCATCCCCTGACCCAGATGTCTTCCTGGGGCCGCATCCCTTCCTGCACTGTAGGAGTCCTCTGTGGGACCCAGGGTGCACCACACTGCCCCCGCCCTTGTTGGGATGTGGAAACCCAAGGGCTGTCTCCCCGGTCCCCTCTACCCTGAAGCCCCACCTGCCCTCACCCTGGCTGTGGGGGGGTCCCCGTGAGGTCGGTGCTTCCAGAATCTCAGGTAGAGAGCAAACCCAAGTCCTGTCTGTGTTCAGCCCTCTGATGTGTCAGGGGCATCCCCTGCTCTCTGCTTCACAGGTAACTCTGTGGGGGGGTCTCTCACAGACCCTCCTCTGTGTTTCGTCTCTCTCTCAGATTTCACTTCTCCCACCCAGGGATCACCTTTACCTGTTCGGGGGTGGGGAACCTCAGACCTCTGATACAGGAGTGACAGTGTCACAGCGAGGCCAGGGGCTCCTCGCCCACAGTATTACAGTGTCCCGTGGCCCCACGCAGCGGTCATCAGCTCACATGGCGACTTCGCTGATCAGGTCCGAGCTGAATTTCTGTCACGGGTCCTGGGTGTGCACAGGACGGTTGGGAGGACTGCGGATCAGCGTTGGCCACGGGTCTTACCTGGCCAGACGAGGTACTGGCCATCTTTGCTGCCGCTGTTGCTCAGCACCCGGTACACCCTGGATGCAGGGGTGCAGGGAGGGGGCTTCTGTTTTCTGAGTCAGCTCCTTATATGCCCGGAAATTTGACAGACAAAGCCAAGCCCCCATCTCTACTCCATGAACCTTGTCCTACCCTCCATACTGCTAGTGACCCAGAATGGCACACTCTTCCACTTCTGTCCGGGCATAACCAGAAGCAGCTTACGTCATGTTCTCTCTCAACCTGACACAAGGTTGTGTCGTCTGACTCAAAATTGCTGCAAGGGCGGCTGGGAATTGTAGTCTTTATTCAGGAAAAAGGAGTTTAGCTAAACCCATGGTGCTCATTGCTACAGCACAAAGGATGGACCAAGGGATGCTTCCAAGCCTTGAGGGCTTTTCCCATTTATAACCAAATAATTCGAAGAAGGAGGTAGATGGTGAGACAGCGGTTTCAGCTGGGGACAGGAGATGACCAGCAGTGTTAGGAAGAGAGAGCAGACAAGTGTTTTAGACAAGCTGTAATTTTGGGCCATGAGATTCCTGAGTCACTGGATGGTACAGATCTGAATTTCAAAACAGACAGACAACAGTTCCAATTAGAAGGGAGATGGAAATTGTTTCATGAAACATTTGTACCGCTGCAGGCAGAAGAGCCCACGGAATGCTGATGACATCTTAAAGTAGCTCTTGGGCGGCTCCACTTTCCTGAACAGTCTTTGATTTTATTATGCGTCACTGTGACAGCCAGTTAATGTGTTCCCAGCATCCACATGTCAGCCGTCCGCCCTCCGCAGTGTAAATCTGAACACCGTTCCCGCAGACAGCCCTCCCCTTCTACCGTCTCTGGTACCGCCTGGCGAATCTCACCGTGGCACACGTGGGATGCTTCGTCCCCCCAGCCATGGGGATCCAACTGGCCAGACCCCCTTCTCATGTGCACCCCAGCCCCAGACTGCGTGCAGGAGAACCGTCCTCTGAAAGGGGCATTGGAACGCGTAGGCGGTCTCGCTGAGCAGTCTTGTCTCCTGAGCCATTTGTAAGTGAGCGCTCCTCGTATCTGCACACACAGAAGTCAGTGCTGGCCATGGGGGAGGACCAAGTTCCTCTCTCTGTTTCTGAGCAATTTTCCTGCACAATAGCCTCTCACTTCTAGAAACAATTGTCCACCTGAATGTCAGATAGAGATAGAATTGTCTCAGAGATGATAATGTGTTTCCAGCTCTCAGACGTCCACTTCATCTTCCTGAACAAGCTTCACGATTTGTGCGGCCGCACACCTGAGTCTGTTCCTGGGGTGGCAGCCCTGACAGGGCCCAGACCTGGGGAGATGACCTAGAAACTCAACGCCCAGGTCTGTTTCCAATTACACATTTCAGGAATGCTCCTTGCCTAGTATAACACTCTTTGATTTCATGAAGAGAGAAATTGGAGCTAGAGAATCAGCAATTTCTGGTCTATTCTGGAAGGGTGAGAAGACATCAGAGAAGCCCCAGCATCAAGGTGACTCTCAGATTAACATTGGCAAGTGCTCAGGCATCTCTAGAAAGCACGGAGCCAATACCTGGTTGGGGTCGAGGATGGACCAAGCCAATCAGAGTCCTTCCCTGAGATTTTCCCAAGGTGAAACAGACACTGTGTGTTTCTCCAGTGGGCACGACTCCATGACTTGAGGCTTGGGGTCTGTGGACTCCTATGTTTCCTGTCTCCTGGATAAGCTGGTCCAGCACGGCAGAGGATAAAGTCAGAGCAGGAAGTGAAGGGGACACGATGGTGTTCCATTGTCTGGTGTCTGCTTCCCCATGGTGCTCGTGCCCATCTGCCGCCTGTCGTGAGCTAGCCCACCCAACCTAGGTGGGACCCAGGTGGGACCAGATGACCCACCCGGCATGCATGACTGAAGAGTCTAGAGTTGTCCTCAGACGTGCAGGCAAGTGCAGGGGACCCACAGGAACATGAAGCACCCCTGGTTCTCGCAGGAGTGAGGAGTCTTTATCCTGGGCTTGTCTGGGTGACAAGGGAGAAAGCAGGATTTCTGGGAGCCAGGGACAGCTGTAGCCTGGGGAGAGCGGCCGTGGGCAGGACCTGGGACCTTAGAGGAATGCAGCCTCTGTCAGAGCCACAGGCCAGCAGGACAGAAGCAGAAATGCCCCAGCCTCCCTCTCCTCCCGCCCTCCAGGCTCCTGCCAACTCCCCCAACTAGCTGAAGCCAACCAGGAGCGGAGGAGCCGCTTTCAGGCAGAGTTGGGCCCAGCCGCCCTGTACAGAGCAGAGCCGGGCGGAGGAGGAGCAGAGCAGCAGGGGCACAGAGAACAACCAGCTCAGAACCCTTCCTCCTGGTCCTTGACGGACAAACGCCCCTTGACCCCTGGCATTTGGAATTGTGTTTATGTCACCTGAAACTGGGATTTCTTTCTTCCTTTTTTTTTTTTTTTAAAGATTTTATTTATTTATTTGACAGAGAGAGAGCTCATAATTAGGCAGAGAGGTAGGCAGAGAGAGGGGGAAGCAGGCTCCCTGCTCAGCAGGGAGCCCAATGTGGGCCTCAATCCCACAGGACCCTGGGATCGTGACCTGAGCTGAAGGCAGAGGCTTAACCCACTGAGCCACCCAGGCATCCTGAAACCAGGATTTCTGATGACTTGGTCTATTTCCATGAGTCTCTACTGGACCACAGTGTGATCCAGGACTGTACTAGTCCAGGTCCTGGTGGATCCAGGACGGGACCTGTGCCGTGTGGGTCCAGGATGGGATATGGAACGATATGCAGATCCAGGACAGAGCCTATGCCGTGTGGGTCTGGGAAGGGGGATGCGATGACGTGCAGATCCAAGACGGGACCTGTGCTGTGCTAGCCTGGGACGTGATGTGTATCCTGCGGATCTGGGACAGGACGTGGGACAGGATGTGGGACCTACAGATCTGACAGATGATGTCTGATGCGATGTGCACCCTGCATGTCTGAGAGAGGAGGCAATGAGCATCCAGAGTCCACCATGCAGTCCCAACTGGAACAAGTAGGAAAGCGCCCCGGGAGCCTTTGAGACGTGAGCTGTGGAGTGGCAGGAAGGCGCCGTGGATGGAAATGCCAGCTCCTGTGACTGTGGCTCCAGTGAGGGGCCACGGTAGAAGCTAGTGGCCAGTTTAGATGTCTGAGCTGAGGAGGCTTGAGTAGAAGCCTCACCATGGAGGAGGAGAAGGGGCGTGAGAAGAGCAGGGAGGAAGGCAGGTAAGAGCCCAAGGCAGAATCGTGCCCTCAGTAGCTCGTGGGGTCACGGGCCTGGGTGACACTCACAGCCTGTGTGAGTCTGGGACTCAGGGAGGGACACAGGCTGAAGGAGGGAGTAGCATGACAACCAAAGATGGTGGAGACTGAGTTAGCAGTGCTCAAATAAAGGGAGGAAGAGGGGCGCCTTGGTGGCTCAGTGGGTTAAGCCTCTGCCTTCGGCTCAGATCATGATCTCAGGGTCCTGGGATTGAGCCCCGCATCCGGTTCTCTGCTCCACCGGGAGCCTGCTTCACCACCCCCCGTCCCCGCCTTCCTCTCTGCCTACTTGTGATCTCTGTCCAATAAATAAATAAAATCTTTAAGAAAATATTAAGAAGGGGAGGAAGAAAAAAGTAAAACCTTCTGGGAAGCGAGGTCATATTAACACAGGAAGGAGAAAGGGTGCGGAGGATAACAGAGCAGCAACGGGGACATAGTTTTGAGAAATGGATGGAACAAAAAGACCCTTAGGAAGAGTGAAGGAGGAAAGTATTGATGTGGGAGAAAGGAGGAGCAAGGTGTCTCTGGTTTGTGTTCCTCAAGAAGCGAAAAAGCAAAAAGAGAAGTCAAATACCCAGACTTGTAGTTTAAGGGAGCTTTTCTGAAATCAAAGAGAGGCTGAATCCACAGACTGAAAGGATGTTGTGTATTCCATATAAAATCCATACGGGCTTAACCCCAGGATATGTCCTAGTTTTACGAGACTTTACAGAGAAAGAAACATTTCTCCAAGTTTCAAGCAGCAATAATAGCAGCAGACATCAAGGCAATTTTAGGGCAAAATTCAGCATTGCTCAGATTTTCTGGAGCAAAATGAAGCATTCGAAATGCAGCCACTGTGGCTGGGGGGACGTGAGTGAAGGAAAGAGTGGGAGTTATAGAACACATTCAGAGGAGGGCAGGGCCCAGGGCATGTTAGAGATGTTAAGTTGCAAGAAGAGATAGAGATTTTGATGTTGAGCACAGTGAGAAGGCTTCAGGAGATGCTGTTGCTGTAGTCCAGGCAGGAGGTGTCAGTGACGGGGACTAGGGTGATAGCAAGGGGAATGGGGAGAAATGCGTGCATTCGGTGCATATTTTGGAAGTAGATTCAGCTGGACTCAGTGACCTGCTGTGTGGGAGTGGCAACGGGGGCGCAGGGTGGGAGAGAGCATGGGAGTGAGCTGGATTTTGGTTGTGGTGGCGCCATCTGCTGAGATGCAGGCTGGAGGAAGGACTGTCTTGAGGGCGAAGAGTTTGGTTTGGGGCATGTTAAATTTGAGATGCCAGGAGCGAGAGCAAAATGACAGGCAGTACTCTCATGGGCACCTGCTAATAAGAAGGAGCACTCTTCTGATCAGGACACGTGTGATTCAGTATATACACTGGCGCTGGAGTGTCCGGCTGGAAATCGTAGTGTGGCGTTGAGTGGGCGCTATGTTGGGATGGGGAAACTCAGGCCAGCGATCAGGACTGAAACAAACGTAGGGGTCATCGGGATATGGGTGATGCTCGCTGACTGAATCTGGATAACATTTCTACGCATGTAGAAAGGGAAGTCAGGAGATCCTAGGATCAAACCCTTCAGGGCACATTGATACTGAGAAATCAAGGAAGGAATAGGAGCGAGCAGAGCCTGAGCGGAGGGGTGAGATGAGAACTGTTGTGAGTTAGTGTGGAAGCTGGGAAAGGATGTGTTCAGAGCAGGGCGGTCAGCTGAGTCGGGCTCTGTTAAGAGCAGTAGGATGGAGACGGAAGGAAACCATTGGTTTGGCAGCATAGAGGTCCTGGGGGGCTTTGACAAGAGTAATTTGAGTAGGAGTGGGGATTAGGCACTTGGCTGAAGATGGTAAGGGAATGCAGGAGGCTTATAAGGATGCAGACACGGTCGCTGTGTACAGTTTGACCAGGAAGCTGTCAGAAGTAGGGTGGGAGCTGGAGATAGAGGAGACATGCAGGAGAATGGTACCGTTTTTAAGATGGCAGGTAAGGAGGCATGTTTGTCCACTGGTAGGACAGATCCAGAGTAGAGGGGGAAGCTGATGCTGGTGCGGTAGAGGGGAGGGTTACCAGAGAAGGCTTTAAGGAGATTAGAGAAGGTGAGGTCCAGGGCCGGAGGGAGGGATCGGATGCTGCAAGGGGAAGGCACACAGCACACGTTACACTGGGAGAGAAGGTGGAAGGCATGAGTGCACAGGAGGCAAAATGGAGGTTTGGTGGTGAGAAGCTGGGAAAACAACTAGTTGTTTCTGTTTTCTCCATGAATTATGAGGCCAGATGATCAGCTGAGATTGGAGAAGAGAAGGTACGTGGGAAGCTTGAGGACGGAAGGGAAAGTGAAAGCATTGTTTTCGAGAATGGACGTGAACTTTGTCAGAGGAGTGCAGTGGTGCAATTTGAGATCTAAAGACTCGAACCGACGAGCCCAGTTAGCGCAGAGTGTGCTCTCCTGCAGGCGCCCTCAGCTTGGGGGCCGGTGCAGGTTAGGTGGGGAAATGGATTTTTATTTATTATGTTCAGTTAGCCACTGTATAGTACGTAATTAGTTTTTGATGTAGTGTTCAATGTTTGAGGAGTTAAGTATGATCGAGTTCTGTTTTGCCCATTAGAACAGTGGAGGGAGAGGGGGCAGGGGAGCTAATGGTGTCTGGTGAGCAAGGACTCTAAGGTGAGCTGGGCAGTGAGGGCACAGGGAGGTGTGGACAGTGAGAACTCGGTAGACCTGTTGTTTTCATGGGGACCGCGTGGCCAGAGCCTGGACGGGGCGCTGCATCCTGTGGAGTGAGTAGTCAGGAGTGCAGCAGTTGCATACGAGATGCCGGGAGCAGAGCGCTGTTCGGGATGGCAGGGTCCCAGGAGCTGGGGTGAAGGTAAAGGTCATCGGAGGGGCGGAGGTCAAGAAATGGAGACCAACAAATGGAAATGACCATCCACTTGTCACTTGTAACAGGTTTAAAAATGAGTGACATGTGCGCACTGTGTTAGATGTCAGGACGGTGGTGACCTGGGGGAGGAGGGGAGGACGGTGACCCAGAGGCAGTGGCGGTGGAGCGGGTGGGGCACGTTGTTGGCTGAGGTCCTGTGTCTTGATCCAGTGCTGCTTGCCCAGGTGCATTCACTTTGTGCAAATTCCTCAAGCAGTTGTCTTATGATGTATGCAATTTCCTGTTTGTTACAATTTGATACGGAATTAAAGACGTAAACAAAAGTAAAGGAATACCAACACAGGGTTGTATAAATTACGGTGCAAATTGTTATAGCTGTTTTTTCCCTCCCCCATCTTTGTATTTGACTTTCTACTCACACCTGGGCACAGATACAGAACTGTGGACCTCCTGAATTTTTTCTGAATATTTGTTGTTTCATTTCTTATAATTAAGTCTTTCATCAGTTTTTCATTAGTAGCATCAACAGGGGATTGCATTTAAAATGGAATATTTTTAGCATCCCAATGTGCAGTGCACTCTAATTGTTCTGTTTGCAGGGTCATTGGAGAATTTATTGCACAATTCTATTAATAACCCGGCCAGGTGGCGTGTTGGGTCCAGGGACACGGGCTTAAGGTCATTTTCTTTCAGTCCTCCCTGTGTGATGGTCATTAAGTGTAAAACCTCATCTGGAGATAATGTCAGGGATGTAAAGCTCAGGCCCTTTGTGGAGGCGAGCTGGGCTCCCGTTGGTCTGGCAATGTTCCTCTTTTTGTCCTCGTCCAGATGGCCCCAGAGTGGGGCTCCGGCTCTTCCCGCTGTGTCTGTGTGTGGGGTAGACAACAGTCTCCTTTGTTTTTCTTGGAGCCCCAGAGCTTCGGGCTGGAATGGCGGCAGTGTGCCCGGCCTGGCGGGCACTGATGTCTGCAGGCGGCTCTGCTGATTTACACAAAACATCACCCCTCCTCGGTGGCGGAGAGGGCCTGACAGCTGGCCCCGTTCAGAGCCACAGCCCAGCTCCATTTTCTGGAATCCGGAGTCTTCCCCAGGTCCCCTGAGAGCTGGAGGCAGTCTGTGCTCTACAAGGAATGTGTCTGAGAGGCGCAGTGCCACTCAGTTGTGCAGAATAGGATTACCTTCCTCGCTCTCTGACTGGATCGTGCTGGTCTCTAAAAGCCCCATTTCCCCCCCTTAATCTCATCCTCGTGACTTCTGCCTTATAGTTTTCTCCAAATAACCCCAAAACAGTCATTTTGGAGAAAATTTCCAATCAGGACTAAGGTTTCCATTCAAGTTCCCCAACTCCAGATCGGGCCGCGCTGTCTCAGAGGTATTCTCGCCTTTGCTTCTCTTGGGTATAGGATCCCCGGGAACTAGGGAGATAAGGCAGATAAAGGACAGGACTCCCGTTTACGTTTGATTTTCAGGCCATTTATTTTTATTATAAATACGTCCTAATAATTTCACAGAACGTTTTTATACTAACAGGCACATATATTATTTGCCAAAAACGCAAATTTAATGACACACCCTTTATTTGCTGAATCAGGCCACTCTGCATCTCCCTCCCCTCTCCCCCACTTCCCCGACATCACTTCCGAACCTTTTGGCTGTGTGGGGCCAGCTCAGCCCCCTTTGTGTGGACATCAGAGCCAGGGTGATCCGAGCCAGCAGCCTCCCCTAACACAGGGAGCCTGCCCCGCTGTGCTTCTGGGACGGAGGGGCACTCAGAGGGAGGCAGCGAGCCGCAGATGGGTCAATAGATCAGGACGTGTTCTCCCCAGCCCTGGGCTGTGTTGAATCCCCTCTGCTGGGCATTCCTGTGACTGCATCTACCTCCCCCAGGGGCCCGTGTCAGTCGTGAGCTCAGCGGCACGTTTGGGTCTCTCTGCATGGCTGGGTGGTGGATGTGGGGTTGGGACACCATTCCCAGGAACTGCAGGGCCCTGGCCTGTGGGGAGCAGGTCATTTCGAGAGAAGTGGTGGATCCTGGAGGTCACAGGGAGTGGCACACCCTTCCCTTGGGTTTCTCAGGAACCTGGCAGTGAGGCCTCTGAGCCTAAGAGTCATGTGGGGCGTGGGGAGCAAGGTGCAGAACAAGCTCGCCCACGGAGAGTAGAGACAAGGCAAGACAAGGGGCATGGGGTGGAGAAATGTCACCGTGGGGGCAGCCGGGGTCAGGATCCCAGGGTGTAGCCAGAGGTCAAACCTGGCCCATGTTCCCCCGCCATTGTCAAAGCTTTGCCCTTTGATGCCTTTTGATGCCTTTATACTCAAAGCTGGCACCGCGACGTCGGTTTTAGCAGTCGACTTTGGAACTCTGAAGCTAGGGGGGGTTCGCTGGGGGCGCTCTGAGCGGGGATGGGTGGGGCTGACAGAGGTGACCCGGCTCACACAGTACGAGCCTCTTGGGCATGAGGGGCTCAGCAGATGTTTGTACACATGTCTACACGGCAGCCTCACTCCAACAGCTAGACGAGCAAGCAGCCCCCGTGTGTCCTGATGGACGAATGTGGTCCGTGCGTGCAGTTGGACATTATTCTGCTGGACGACGGAGGGACATTCTAATGCCACAACCAACAAAAAGACAACTGCCGGCTGATGGCACTCGTGTGGGGCGCTGGAGAGGCAGACTCCCACTCAGAGCAGGGGCTGCGGCTGGGGCGTTAGTGCTCCAGGCCCGCAGGATGACAGAGCGCTGGTGGTGATGGTCGCACAATGAGGGAACGCTTCATGCCTCTGGACCGCGTGCTCAAGCCCGCCGAGGCCGTAGATTGTACGTGATGGGTCCTTCACTGCAGTTAATGAGGACTTGGAGAAGAGAACAAGAGCTGGTGTTCCACTGATCCCTGGGGGCGTCTCCTGGTCTTCCGTAGTCTGCACGGGGGTTGTAATTTCGGTTCTTCTCCGCTGTCATCCGTTCTCCAAACCTCCCACGGTGAAGCCCTGTATAAGCAGATGAAGTGTAGGGCACGTGGTGGGAGGTCCCCCAGAGTGTCCTCGGTGCCTTTGCTGGAAAGGCTGCGTCAGGTGCCTGTGAGGGCTGCGGTGGTGGCTGGGGCCTCGGCCCGAAGTCTCTTCCTAGACCAAGTGTGTGTGAGGGTCCTCCGGTAGCACCGCATGCCGCGGCTCAGGTGCTCCCTGAGTGGTACTGGCAGCCAGCGGCGACCGAGGACCGCAGAGCAGGCAGGCAGTGGACCCCAGCTCTCCCCGCCTCCCCCATCTGCTGCAAGTGCAGCCTCCCTCATCCTCTGAAGCAGCGTTGAGCTGGGCTGTTGCTTCTCTCCCCTCCAAGACCCCACAGAGGAAAGCGGCGCCGGCACAAGTTCCCAGTGAAGGGTCCCTGCTCTGCCCTGCTGACCAGGATGGTGCTGCTAGGGACGGCAGTCCTCGCCTCACTTGGTCCAGGTCTTTGTGGCCCGTCCCCACTGCTGACCAGATCCAGTGAGTGTCCTGCAGCCTCAGGCTGCCCCACACATGGACACTGTTATGGAACGAGTGGGTCCTCGTGGCCCCTGTGGGAGCAGCCAGGCCCACCATGCCTCTCGATACACAGTTCTCAAAGCTGGTCTCAGTAGGCCTTGCCTAAATGTCAGTGAATCCTCCAAACCCTTGTCCTCGGGCTGCTCTCCATCAGCTGAGGGGACGTGCAGTGACCAGGGGTCGGGGCGGGGGTGGAGTCTTCCTAAGGAATCCGGCGTTATATGACCCCTTCCCAATCCCGAACCCAACACCCTCGCACACCTGGCCACACACCCCACACACGCACATGTGTGCACACACAGCACACACTCAGTTCTCTGCCATATGATTCAGCATCCAAACTGTGACAGTTCCAAGACTGAAAGGGGCCACTTTTTCTGTTTACCCATGTCCACTGACGGCCACCGGGACTGTCCTGGGAGTATGTCTTTCCACCCAGAAGGTCCTTCATGCTCTGGTTCTTGCCTTTTTCTCAAAAATCCTCTTTACCTTTTCTCCCTCTTGGCGTGCCAGCCGCACCGACCCTCTCCTGCTGCCTCAGGGCCTTTGCACATGCCCTTCCTATGACTTGAGCCACCCTCTCCTTTCCTGGCTCATTTCTGCTCATCCTTTAGATCTCTGATGAAGTGTCACTGCCTGGGAAGTGCTTTCACTGCCCTTCCATGTTCATCCTTCATTTTTTGTTCCCTTGACGGGCTGGTCATATTTCCTTTCTAGCATGTACCACAATTTGTAATGACATATTGCTTTCATGTGATTATTTATTCAAGGTAGAACTTCCATAGACTGTGAGCTCTGTGCAAACAAATAACTCTTCTTACCCCATGTGCAGCACGATGCTGCCACTGGATGGAAGTTTGCTGAAAGTTTGAGTTTTTTCCAACGCCTTTCCTTTATGGGGAGAGAAACCGAGGCCTAGACCGAAGGGATCAAGTCCTGGTCTCATCAGGTCACATCCTAAGGATCGACAAGTTTCCCTCTTTTTTTTTTTTTTAAATTAAGATTTATTTATTTGATAGAGAAAGCACAAACAGGGGGGGTGAGCAGGGAGCCTGTTGCAGGGCTTGATCCCAGGACCCTGGGATCATGCAAGTCTCCCTCTTTTGACCCAGAGATCCCTGTGGATCATGAACTTGGGCCCCTCACAGACTGAGCAAGAATCGGGGCTCCTTCCCTGGAGAACAGCAAATTCGTAGGCTGGGAGACAGCAGATTCTCCCTGAGGCCCGGTTCTGGTGACGGGATTTGGGGCTCAGTCCCAACATGGCGTGCTGGGTGCTGGTGATTGGCCATCCGAGTCCCCAGAGGGCTGACTGGACCGGCAGCACGGAGCCCTGATTCAGCGCCCGCAACCCCCGAGGGCTCCTAAGCCATAGGACATCCCATCCAGTAAGCCAAGAATAGCAGGGGGATTAATGAACCTGTGAATGAGAGTTTATCTTGGCAGAACATGGAAGCGCAGCATAATGGCAATGTGGGAGAAGGCCATTAGTGGGAAGGCAGAGACTAGAAAATTAGCATCGGGACCCCCTGCCCGGCTCAATTCCCCAGAGCCTGCCCCATCAGTGGTCCCTCGGGAGGCCCACAGGTGGCCTGGATGGCACCAGCCAGATTCTCACTTGGCGGGGCCAGCAGTGACCCATTTTGGATAAGAAGCCATTTCTCTTTCCATCAACCACATCGAATTGGTCAGTTTGAAAGAGTGAATATTCCTTCCGGCTATTTGCTGTGTTTTAGCTAATTCTTTCCTTTTCTCAGTAACTGTGCGAGTTCAGGCCCATTTCAGCAGCAAGTAACAGAATTCTAACTCAAACTGGCTTACGGGAAAAAGGTAGCCTAGGAACATGAGAGGAGTTTATTGTAGGACCCCAGGAGTGTCCAGGCTTCCTATTCTGTCTCTCACCTCTGGTCTTGTCTGGGCGGGGATTCTCCTGCAGGTGGCAGGGCCCAGGGAAGGAGATGTTTAGTTGCAGCTTGGCCCGCCGGCCTGCCTGCCTGCCTGTGGGTCCTGCTGGACGGGTGTTGGCTGACTCAGGCCTCTGGGAGCCTGGGACAATTCCATGTGGGCAAAGCTTCTGCCTTATAAATTCTGCACAAAAGTCTCCTGTGGACCCGGGAGGGGAACACGGCTTTCGTGGAGCCATCGAGTCCTGCATGGAGAGCATTCTGTAGAAGCATGAAGTGGATCTAATTTCCAGCCCTGGGCTTTCGGGTACAACTCCAATGAACACATTTTCCTTGATTTGCAAATTAGTGTGCTGGAACGGGTCAGGGAACTAGCTATTGGGAATGGGTTGTTAAAAGTGATCTTTCAAGGGCGTCTGAGTGGCTCTGCCTTAACGTCTACCTTCGGCTCAGGTCATGATCCCAGGGTCTTGGGATCGAGCCCTGTATCCGGCTGCTCAGTGGAGAGCCTGCTTCTCCCTCTCCCACTCCCCTTGCTTGTATTCCCTCTCTCGCTGTGACTCTCTTTGTCAAATAAATAAATAAAATCTTTTTTTTTTTTTAAGATTTTATTTATTTATTTGACAGAGAGAAATCACAAGTAGGCAGAGAGGCAAGCAGAGAGAGAGGAGGAAGCAGGCTCCCTGCCAAGCAGAGAGCCCGACACGGGGCTCGATCCCAGGACCCTGGGATCATGACCTGAGCCGAAGGCAGAGGC
This sequence comes from Lutra lutra, assembly GCF_902655055.1. Classification (NCBI taxonomy): domain Eukaryota; kingdom Metazoa; phylum Chordata; class Mammalia; order Carnivora; family Mustelidae; genus Lutra; species Lutra lutra. The sequence goes on from NC_062289.1 coordinate 78,427,030, forward strand.
TTCAACCCACTGAGCCACCCAGGCGCCCCTAAATAAAATCTTTTTTAAAAAAAAGTGATCTTTCAAAATATGATAATGTCAGACAGAGTTCTTGCTCCCTTTACAAAATTCATTTATAAATACTGGAGAGCAGCATCTCCCCTGGGACACCCCAGAGACCCCCTACTTCCCTCCATGGTCCAGATGTGGCGTCCCAGACTGCACGATTATGGAATGCGTGGAATACTTTCCTGCAAGGGCACCAGCCATTTCTCATCCAGCTGTGAAAGCACCACGCTGTCTCTCATGGCCTGCAGAGCTCTGCATGGCATAGCCCCTGCCTGCCTCTTCCATTCAGTGCTTGCCGTCCCCCTGTGGATTCTCCTGCAGCCCCTCTGATTTTCCTGCTCTTCCTTGAACATAGAAAAATCACTCCTACCCCAGGGCCTTTGCTCTTGCTGTTCTGCTGGCTTGAACAGTGTTCCCACAAACCCCGTCCTTCTAGTCTCAACTGTGTCACCTCCTCAGAGAGGCCTTCTCTGATCTCCTGTTTAATGCAACCTCCGCACACCAAGCCACACTCACATCAGCTTCTTTAATTTGCTGCCCAAAGTTGTTACTGAGATTATTTGCCTATTTGTTTAGACTGTGGTTCGAAGTCCACTGATTCCAGAACCAGATGCCTTCTCTGAGTGTCAGCATCACCACTTCCTGTGTGATCTTGGGAAAGTGACTTGGCCTCACTGTGCCTCAGTTTTTCATTTACCAGTTGAGGTAATGAGGGCCCCTACCTCAGGTGTTAGGGCATCAGTTGGGTGATTTAGCCCGTGTGAGGTGTTTAGAATATCTGGTGCGTATAAGTGCTATGTAGGTATTTACTTGTATGGTTATTCCTCTGTTGCTTCCCTTGCTGCTGCCCCCACTACCACCACCATCATTGTCATCACCATTACCATCACCGCCATCACCATCACCACCATCGTCACCACCACCATCACCTTCACCACCAGCATCACCATCATTGTCACTACCACCATCATCACCACCGTCATCACCATTGCCACCATCACTATTTCATCGCAGGAATGTAAGCTTGCGGAGAGCACTCTCCCCAGTGTCTGGGACATGCCTGGCATGTAGGCGTGGAAGTACGTACAGACTGCGTGTGGGATTCCCGAATGAATACAGACTCATTTTCTCCATTTGCAGTGGGACTCTGCTATGGCGCCGGCACCAATGGAATAAGCTGTTGATGGCTGGAGTCTGGACATTTTAGGATTAAAAATAAAAACCACCCTTCTGCCCACTCTGGAAAGCCCTCCAGCCTTGCCTGCGCTCCCGGCACCTCTGAGTCACGTGGGACTCCGTGTTGCCTCATTGATTAAGTGTCCAGGCCCATTAAATGATGGATCTTACATCAGTACCATCCTGCCCCGGGAGCAGGCCTGGGCAGGAGAGTGCTCTAAATAAAGACATCTAATGATGGATGTGTGACCCTAGGGCGAAGGGGGGGTGGGGGAGGAAGCTTCCTTTTCATTAGCGGAGGCCAGAAGAGGCCCCCGCAGGAGGCGTGGGGCCAGAGCCTGCCCTGCACTCTGAGTCAAAGAAGCCGGCTGGCTGTAAAGCTGCCTATGGGCTCTGGGCAGCAGGTTTTTGAATGGTTTTGGGGTGAGTAGTCCGGAGCCGCTCAGAGCTACAAAGGAGGATGAGACTCTCCGGCCTTGACTTTGAGCATCTGCCTCGAGGCTGCTTTGCAGCCACTCTCCCTCCGTGCTCAGCAAAGGGAGGAAATTGGTCATTTGCTTATAATACTCAGCACACCAGATTACAATGGGGTAACCTGTATTACCCCATTGTAATAATATTCTACTAATCCACAAAAAAGAAAGAGAAATATCTTGCTTTCATGTTGCCATCAAAATCCATCATTTATGAAATGCTCCTTTTCATCCAGATACGTACTCGTTAGGTTGCTAACACTCTCGTACATCTTACAGACCGAAAACGGAGGTGGGGCTTTCCTTGGGCAGCTCTTCCCTCATGCTGGAAATCAGATGTGCTCTCCAGAATCTGTCTCTTTTGTCTATAAAAGTCCAGAGTCGGAACCCCGTCTTAGCCCCACTTTCCATGAAAGAAAGGATAGGAGGGCGGAAAGAAGGGGCTTGCCCAAGATCCCCCTGCCTGTCCCTGCAGCAAGGGGACTCCCCTCCCCCGCCACCTGCCGTTGGTCCATCTTGCTAATTATCAGAAATGGCCCCACTTGCGCTCGCAAGAATTAACCCGTATGACACTTATTTCTCTGCCCCACTGACTTTGCCTTTATGACTTTTCAGGGAAGAGTTGGTCCTGTGCGATGACTGAGTCACTCACAAGTGGGGCTGTGCCGTGAGGACACTGCACGGGGGTCCTCACATTCCCTGAGTGTCAGTGACCCCAAAGGGTCCTGGCTGGATGAGGTACAGAAACACCTATGTGGGCATCACAGTCAAGGTAGGTGAGTCAGAAGCGGTTACCTGCATGGACCAGTGGTCAAGGTGAACACAGAGCAGTGGTCCCAGAACTTAGGGGATGTAAGGTCCTGGTAACACCGTGGACAGTATTAAACATGGGGGCTCCCGGAGTCTTTCTCATGGAGCACTCAGAGAAAAGACTTAGGGAACAAAGATGTGCAGTTAAAGGCTCCTGCTCTGCTGTCAAGCCGTTTCTGACCCGACGGTTTGCAGACCACACGAGGGGAAGCACGTCCCCGGGTCGGGCCAGGGCCCGAGGCTGGATGACCTCTGCTGTCTCTGCCTTGGGCAGAATGGGAGGTCTTAGGGCTGTTAGGCCAGAGCCATCCATCTCCCAGGCTGTTAGGGGAGGTGCTGTCCTTGGGTAATATATGGTAAACATCCCATGAATTTGTAAGTGGCAAGGGCAGCTCTCATCGCAGGAACTGTCCTCACACCGTTGTATTAGCTTGGGTCGTTAAACAGCCTTGTAAAAGTCATAGCTATTTTTAGGAGGGACAGTGTCCTTGCACAAATGCAAGGGTGCTTTAGAGTCAAAGCAAAACATGATCTACTGGTGAAGGCAGCCTGCACTTCCCCTCTGTCACTAAATTAGTTGGCCTGACAGCATGTCCAAGCTTTGAATTATTAAATACAGAAATGTTGGCCCCATTTAAGTGCAGTTCCTGTAAGCTCAGTGTTGGGAAGAAAGGTCACAAAGGAAACTCTCTGTAGAAAAATGAAAGGAAACGTGACACAGAGACCCCAATGTCTGGGCCTGTAGGAGGAGGGGGCGGAGGGGTGCAGGAGGAGGAGAGAAGAGTTCTTGTGGCGGCGAAGCGCTCGACTATGAGAAAAGGCAGCCCTGCGTGCACTTGGGCGTGCACTTGGCGGTGGAGCTTTTCCTAACGTGGACCTGGGCTCTCACGAGGAGGTTTGCAGAGGAGGGGCAGCGGCTCACGGCAGAAGGTGAAAACCGACATCTGCTCCAGAGAGAGTGTTCCAAGTCTGCACCAGCCACACGACCCTGGGGAGATAACGGGTGCCTGACCCTGGGGAGACACGTGCCCCTGACCCCTGAGAGATACGAGTGCCTGATCCCGGGGGAGATACTGTGTGAAGATACATGCCCAGGGGAGATACTGTGGGAAGATCTCTGTGAATCTCTGTGGGCGATACCGTGGGAAGATACATGCTCAGACTTCACTGTCGACACCGACCAGGGGTGTCTTCCTTGCACCCATGGTGTGTCTACACCCACCAGCGGTCTCCTTTGTTGCTCTGATGTGTCTGAAGGATGGAGGGTGTCTGCCTACTGCACTTGGTGGGTCTTCTCCCCGGGGTGTTGATACCGCATGGGATGTCTACACAGGACTTGAAGATCACACTAGTCTCTGTGCTCTGTCTACACAGACGTCCTGGGTCTTACTCCTTCTCAACTGTGTTCACAGTGACAGGGCAACTCCCCAGTTTTACGTGTTTCTGAACTGAGCAGGGATGCTCTGAGGTTCCCTGTGGTGTCTACACTCACCTGCGATGTCACATCAGTTCCAAGGTTATGTCTACACTGCTCTGATGTATCCTTAGTCCTCCTGGTGTGTCTGCATTGGCCTAGGATGATTCCCTAGTTCTCCTAGTGGGCCCACACTGACCTGGGAGATCTCCTGGTGTGTACACCCAATGGGGAATGTGTCCCTGCACCGATCCTGTGGTCTACCCACCTGCACCCCTGTGTCAGCACTGAACCAGGTGGTCTGCCCCTCTTTCCTGCTCTGTCTACACTGACCCGGTGGTCTCCCTACTGGCCCCCTGTGTTTACACTGACCCCATGGTCTCCCCACCTCCCCCACTCTGTCTACACTGACCCAGTGGTCACCCACTCTCCCTGGTCTGTCTACAGTGATCCAGTTGTCTCCCAACTTCTCCCATTGTGTCTACGCTGACCCAGTAGTCTCTCTTTCTCTGCTGCTCTGTCTACAATGACCCAGTGATCTCCCCCGCCCCTTCTCTGTCTATACAGATCCAGTAGTTTCCACACCAACCCCCCCCTTCCCTTGCACTGTCTACACTGACCCGGTGGTCTCCCCCTCTCTCCTGCTCTGTCTACACTGATCCAGCGGTCCCTCCCCTCCCCCCTGCTCTGTCTGTCCTGACCCAGTGGTCTCCCCCTCCCCCCTGCTCTGCCTGCACTGAGCCTGCTGTGGCTCCCGAGCCCCTCGGGCCTGCACCGGCACATGAGCTGCATGGAGGGTCCTAGTAAAGTCTCCTGGAGCCGGTGCGTGTGGCCCTTCCCCGCCCACAGCCCCGGGGTTCTCAGCCGGGAGCACTGGTTGCAGTCTGGAAGCATCGTTTCATGACCCCTTCCCCGCCTGGGAATCTGTTTCGGACAGACTCTTCTGTCAGCGACGTAACAGCTCACACCCGAGCCCTCGGTCAGGCGCCGACCCTCCGGCTCTCAGCTCGCTTGTCCGCTGAGCGCAAGGCCGCCTGGGCCGGAGTCGTTGAGCGGAGGCAGCTCTGCTGGGGGCGAGGAGCTCTCCTCCCGGGCCCCGAGGACGGGTCTCCTGTCCCTGGGGGGAGCGGCAGCCCCGCAACCCCGGAACTCCCACGCCGAGCCCGAGGGAAGGAAAGTGAGTTGGGGTCAGTGGTCAGAGTGAGAGGCCTGCCCGAGTCCCAGACGCCTCTCCCCGCATCTCAGGCCACAGCCAGGAGGGTAGGCCCCTTCCCAATGTCAAGGCCTCTGAGAACCCCCCCAGTGGTGGGGAGACCACGAGGTCAGGCTCCCCGGTGAGGTCCCTACAAGGGAGGTCCCCCCAGGTAAGGTTGCCCCAAGTGTGGACTCCCAGGTGAGGCCGCTAAGTGAGTCTCCTGCAGGTGCGGTGCCCCCAGGTAACTTTCCCCCAGGTGAGGCCCTGAGCAAGGACCCCCCACCCCCATGAGGTCCCCCAGTGAGGGTCCAGCCAGGAGCAGATCTCCCCTGACTCCCAGGTGAGGACCCAGGAGAGCTGCCCTCAGGGGTGTGAGCCCACAGACTAGATGGGGAGCAGGTCGTCTGGGAGAGAGGCTGACGCGTCCCCTGCTCTCACCCTCAGACTGTTTCTCTGCCGGCGGGAACGGGGCTGCGCGTGTCTGCAGAGAGCGGGGCTTCTCCAGCCGCGGCCCCAACACACGGAGGTCACCAGGGTCCCACCGCTCCCTGTCCTCTGTGCCCCGGGCGAACTCAGGGCTGGCTGTGGGGCAGGAAGCCTGTCCCCGTGCATCGTTCACAGGTGCCTGAGTCCCCAGGTGAGTGGCCTTGCAGTATCGGTCCCCGGGTGTAGGTCGGGGCTGCGTGTCACCTGCGGCTCAGCCCGAGGAGGAAGGCAGGCGTGTTTGCTCCGCTTGTGGCCTTAACTGCGGGTCTGAGCAGCCGAGAGAGGAGTTGGAACGTCAGCAGGGAGGAGGAACTGAGCTCCTTTGTAGAGAGAGGCTCAGAGGTTTCTGGAAGGCAGGGCAGGCCTCCGCCTCAGAGCCCAGCCTGAGGTTGGAACCACGAGGGGACCTGCTTCCTCGCCCTCCCCCGTGAGGCTGCATATTTGGGGGCAGTGGATCCTGGAGCCCAGGCTGTGGACTCAGTCCTTCCCTTGCGCTATGAACGTCGGTGCAGGTTAGAGGCCATGAGGAGGCAGAAAGCAAGCCCAGCATCGGGCTGGGTCCCTCCGGGCCCTGACGGTTCCGCTCTAAGCTGTCCCATGGAGCCCCGCCTGGTGCCTTGCGTGGGCAGTGGGGAGTTTGGTCTGCCCTGAGGCTGCGAGGGAGGGAGTCTGTGGGCAGAGGCAGTGGCTGAGCAGAGTCCTGGGACGCCCCTCTGCTCTGGAGCTGAGGGGCTGTGGGGCCTCTGGGGGCAGGGGTGGCTGGGGGCAGGGGCTCAGGTGGAGACCAGAGTTGGGAAAGCAGGAGGAGGGGTTCAGGACGAGGCTGTATGTCTGCAGAGCTGGGCCAGCAGGGAGTTGTTTCCCACCATCCCATGGGAGGCTGCTTCATGGGGTGGTGAGCTCCCTGTCGCCACAAGGACTCAGGCAGACATGGGTGATGGATTTGCAGTCAGGGGCTTGTCCTCGGGGAGAGGCTGGACCCAACTAGGTCGCCGTGAGGGTTCCCTGATGATAAATGCGTGCACTGGCCCCTGGGAAAGGGGCTCTCCTTGCAGAGTTGTCTTTGGTGTCGGGGTGGGGCCCAAGGACCCCTGGCCTCTGAACTTCTCCGGGGTCTGAGAGCCCAGGCCCTCTACTCACTCGTGCAGCCGGGGCTCTAGGAGGGCAGGGGTCTCTGTCCTGGATCCTCCACTCCCAGGTCCGGGCGGACACTCACTGAGCGTGTGTGACAGACCGCACAAACAGGGAGGGACGGGCCCCCTCCCTCTACCGGCGCCTGGGCTCTGACCTGAGGGCCCTGATGGTGGGGCTAGAGCGTTGGGCATGTGCAGACGAGCCCTGGATGGGGATGCCCCAGCACGGGAGCCTCTAGGAGGAGGCAGCCCTTGGAGATGCCGGGTCCCCAGCCCACGGTGGGGTCCCTCAGGAGGGGTCTTCCCTCTGTGAGGACTCAGGATGTGCTGATGGGTCCGCCCTCCCTGATCAGTGGGCAGAGGGTCCGTGTTGTGAAATCAGACTCTAGGGGGAGCCTCTGTGGGCCTCAGGTGTGTGTTCGTTGGACTGACTGTCCACCCTGGCTCCCCAGTCCCTCTGTCACATGTGGGAGAAGGGCTGGGAGGAACCCCAGGGAGCCCTGTCCAGGGGGCCACCCCCCTGGGCCTCCCCGCTGTGTCAGGACAGGGCCTGGGGGCTGGGATCTGGTGAAGCAGGTGCTCCGGGGTGCGGGGCAGGTGCTCAGGAAGCGGACTGTGCTCCCTGTGCAGCCAGGTGGGCAGATGGCGAGATGGCAGGACGGGTCCGGGTCCTGGGGGGCCGCGGCTGCAGGCCCTGCTGGGAATCACACCTGTTCCCTACGGGACAGTCTATCCACCTGGAGGTGTGGCAGGAGGGGCCCCAGATTCCCACAGGAAGTGACCCTGGCACCGGCTGTGAGCTGCTCACGGGGACAGGGCAGCATAGAGGCTGGAAGGATGTGGGCTCTGCTGACCAGGCCAGGATTTCTCCTGCTTGGAGAGTCCCCGCGGGGGTGGGGAGAGGGGCCCGGGGAGGCTTCTCAGGTGAGGTTCCCAGAACAGCACCCTCGGGTGCCTGAGCTGGAGCCCTCACGGGGCACCTGAGCCTCATGCCCCAGGGGGTGACTCTCCTAGGGGGGCTCTTTCCCACCTGCCTCCTGCCCTGGGCTGCCCTGAGAGTCTGCACCCCGTGGAGGGGCCTGGTGGGGGCCGTACCTGTGGTTTGCAGAGAAGCACTCTGGCGGCTGGGCATCTTAATGTAAATAATTCAGTAGGAAGCGGAAAAATCACCTGGACATGGTTTTGCTTAAGGACAACACATGTGAAGACTTTGGATTATTTATTCCCTTAATTTTTCTTCAAGTGCAACCATAAATCTGTATTATTAGATTTTTAATGAATATTAATTTCTAAAATGAAATGTTCCTGATTTCTCGGAAAGGCCAAGGGAGGGAAGCCCAGTGCAGTTCTCAGGCTCCTGAGGCCCTGATTCCGGGACGGGTCCTGGCTACTCGGAGACCCCAGGCAGCAACCCCGCTGTGTGTGTCTGGGGTCTTCAGAGAAAGGAGCAGCGCATCCCCTGACCTGAGAAGGAGAGGGAGGCAGGAGCCGGGGAGGGGACGGTGGCAAAGATGTCCCCACTGGGCACCTTGGTTGCACGGAGCAGGTTCACCGAGGCAGAGGCTTGAGCTCCGAGCCTCAGAGGCCCGCCTGGTCATCAGGGGTACCACAGGCTGGGTCCAGAGATGCAGGCGCGATTCCGACCTGGAGGAGGCCCGGTCTCCTAAGCATGAGCACACTAGGGCCACAGGCTCAGGAGAATAAGGTGAGCGGCCAGCTCCGCCCTCCGTCCGCTGGGAGCAAAAGGGCACGGTCCTCCGGTGACAGCCTTGCTCCCTGGCCCTGGACCACGTGGCTCCTGGAGGCGCCTTTTCTTGTGGTCGGGCTGGGCTGTGTAACCGGAGAGCGCCCTCGAGTCCCGCAGCCTCGCTGGTGATGATCAGGCTGTTAGGGACCAGGTCGGGACAGGAACCGGGTACCCGCCTCCCAGGGCGGGCTCTCCTGCCCAGCAGCATCCTCAGCAGGGGCCGATCGGTTCCCCCAGGAGAGGCTGCCAGGGAGTGTGGACAGATTCGCCCCCCTTCACCCCCAGGACACGGGTCTGAGGCCCCAGGTGGCACTGGTGGGGGCCTGGGGCTGCCCAGGGAGATGAGTCGGGGGTCCCTGTGCAGGGAGCTGGGTGTCCCTGCTGGGCAGGCAGCACCGGGTCACAGGGCAGAGATCAGGGCTGCCACCCTCTAGAGGGGTGACTGGGGCCTGCAGGTTGGGGGTGATCATAACCGTCTCCCCGAGATGAGACCGGGCAGGTGGCAAGACAAGCCCCTGGCACAAGGTGTGCTCCTTGAACCACGCGGTCAAACCCAAATGAGGTTCAGGCCCCGTCGCTGATCCTGTCTGCTCAGCAGGGAGCTGAGCCCCTGACTGTCGTGACCCAGTCACCCCACAAACAGAGAGTCGGGCGCCGTCCACCTTGCCAGGATGTTGGGGGCTGGAAGCTCATTAGCTCCCATCCCTGACGGGCGATGTCCAGCCTCCTCTCAGGACATGAGTTGTAGCCGGTGGGGCTCCCAGAAGTTCCTTGGGTGTCTGACCTTCAAACCAGTGCTGCTCAAATCCAGTGCCATGTGGGGGTCACTGGGCTGATTGTTGAAATGGAGACTGATTCAGGCGGGGTGCAGGTGGTGGGACCTCGGATTCTACCTTTCTCCAGAGCTCCATCCACTCCGTCTTCTGTCCCGGAATTCCCCCGTGGATTTACCCTCAACCGCAGCACCAGACTCAGGCCCGGCCTCCTCCCTGCAGAGAGCCCCTGTGCCACCTGTGGCCGGTCATCTTGACCTTGGCCAGCCTGGCTCCCAGCTCTGTCGTCAGGGGGCTGTGCCAGCTCAGCCGGCCAGGAAGAGGGAGGCGGGGAGAGTGCTGTGCCCATAGCCACTCCGCGGGGGGAGAGCCTGGAGCTGAGTCTTCATCGAGCTTCCTCTGTTTCCAGGAGGTGACATGCGTTGGCTCGGGGACGCCCACGTGACCGCGTTCCTTGTTCAGGTCCCCTTCAGTCTTCTGATAGAGTACCGGCCTCTGCCAGGGGCTGGCCTGCCCTTCGCCCCTCCTAGATGCTTGCGGTCTTCCTCCTCCCCAGTCAGACCGGGCCTGAGTCTCCAAGTCTTTGGTGGCTGCTGCTACGCTGCAAATGTATTTGATTTGTATTTTCCTGATGCCTGATGCTTTTAATAACGGGGTGCTTGGAGGCATTTTCATGTATTTAAGTAAAAAGTGAGTCATTATTTTAAAATAATTAAATTTTTAAGAAGGAATTTTAGGTCTATGACAAAAATTGACAGGAAGGTACAAAGATGTCCCACAGAACTCCTGACGTGACGCACAGCCTTCCCAGTGGCAACGTTCCCCCGAGATGGGACATTTGTTACCACTGAACCCACAGGGACAGGTGATCACACCCCAGGGTCCAAGGTTTGCTGCTCATTCGCTCCTGGCATTGGAGGTCCTATGGGCTTATGGGTGCCCAACTGTGTGACAGAAGGGACCCATCACGACAGGGTCCCACAGAGTGCTCTCACTCCCCTGGAAGTCCCCCGCTAGTTACCCTTCCCTCCCACCTGCCCTTGCCACAGCAGCCTCGGGTCCTCTCACCGGGTTCTTGGCTCAGCCTTTCCCAGAGTGTCCTGTGGTGGGAACCACGCACCCGGTGGTCTTCCCAGAGTGGCTGCTCTCACAGAGTGGTCCGCCCCTCAGACGGCTCCTGTCTCTGTTCCTTCCCAGTTGTACTGAGTTACAGTCGGCATTGTGCGAGTCTAAGCATTAATTTGCAACACTTCTGTAACGGAAAAGCTAACATTTGCAGCGTAGCACATAATTATCATTTCTTTTTTTTTTTTTTTAAGATTTTATTTATTTATTTGACAGACAGAGATCACAAGTAGGCAGAGAGGCAGGCAGAGAGAGAGGAGGAAGCAGGCTCCTTGCTGAGCAGAGAGCCTGATGCGGGGCTTGATCCCAGGACCCTGGGATCATGACCTGAGCCGAAGGCAGAGGCTTTAACCCACTGAGCCACCCAGGCGCCCCCATAATAATCATTTCTTTTGTGTGGGGAGAACATCTAGGATCTGTTTTAGCAACTTTCTAGTATTCAATAAAGTATTAACTATAATCACCACTGTTCCTGAGAACTCACCAATCATAAAACTGGAAGCTGTGTCCTTTGAACAGCACCTTCCTGACTCCCCAGCCACTGAGCTGCTGGCACACGTCATTCTGCTCTGTGAGCTTGGACTTTCCAGATTCTACGCACGTGTTCCTCTTTCTCGGTGTGGCCGTTTTACTGAGCACAATGCCTTTCATCCACGCTGCCACAAATGGCAGGATTTCCTTCTTTCTTGTGGCTGAATAACATTCCACTGCATATACAGACCACATTTTCTGTGTTCACCAGTTGATGGACGCTCCGTTTGTTTCCATATCTTGGCTGTTGTGAATTAATGCTGCCTGGAGGTGGGAGCGCGGATACCGCTAAGATACCTTGGTTCATTTCCTTTGGAAATCTGGCCCTAAATGGGGCTGCTGCGTCATAGGCTATTCCCATTTTTGGAGTCTCCACACTGGTTTCCAGAGTGGCCGCACTAGTTTGCGTTCCCACCAGCAGTGTAGGAGGGCTCCCCTTTCTCCGCATCCTCACCAACACCTGTCATTCCTGACTTGTTAATTTTAGCCATTCTGACTGGCATGAGGTGGGATCTCACTGTGGTTTTGATTTGTATTTCCCTGATGCCTAGTGACGTGGAGCACTTTTTCATGTGTCTGTTGGCCATCTGGATGTTTTCTTTGCCGAAATGTCTGTTCATGTCTTCTGCTCATTTCTTGACTGGATTATTTGTTCTTTGGGTGTTGAGTTTGATAAATTCTTTATAGATTTTGGATACTATCCCTTTATCTGATACGTCATTTTGCAAATATCTTCTCCCATTCTGTCGGTTGTCTTTTGGTTTTGTCGACTTTTTCCTTTGCTGTGCAAAAGCTTTTAATTTTGATGAAGTCCCAATAGTTCATTTTTGCCCTTGCTTCCCTTGGCTTGGCAATGTTTCTAGGAAGAAGTTGATACGGCTGAGGTCAAAGAGGTTGCTGCCTGTGTACTCCTCAAGGATTTTGATGGATTCCTTTCTTGCATTGAGGTCTTTCATCCATTTTGAGTCTATTTTTGTGTGTGATGTAAGGATGTGGTCCAGTTTCATTCTTCTGCATGTGGCTGTCCAATTTTCCCAGCAACATTTGTTAAAGAGACTGTCTTTTTCCCATTGGATGTTTTTTCCTGCTTTGTTGAAGATTAGTTGACCATAGAGTTGAGGGTCTATTTCTGGGCTCTCTGTTCTGTTCCGTGGATCTATGTGTCTCTTGTTGTGCTAGTACCATTCTGTCTTGATGATGACAGCTTTGTAATAGAGCTTGAAGTCTGGAATTGTGATGCCACCAACTTTGCCTTGCTTTTTCAACATTTCTCTGGCTCTTCAGGGTCTTTTCTGGTTCCACGTGAATTTTAGGATTATTTGTTCCATGTCTTTGAGAAAAATTGATGGTATTTTGATAGGGATTGCATTAAATGTGTAGATTGCTCTAGGTAGCATAGACATTTTCACTATATTTGTTCTTCCAATCCATGAGCATGGAACGTTTTCCCATTTCTTTGTGTCTTCCTCAGTTTCTTTCTTTGCCCCTTTGGTTAGGTTTATTCCTAGGTATCTTACAGTTTTGGGTGCAATTGTAAATGAGAGCAACTCCTTAATTTCTCTTTCTTCTGTTTTGTTGTTGGTGTGAAGAAATGCAACTGATTTCTGTGCATTAATTTTATATCCTGACACTTTCCTGAATTCCTGTACAAGTTCTAGCAGATTTAGAGTGGAGTCTTTTGGGTTTTCCACATATAGTGTCATATCATCTGCAAAGAGTGAGAGTTTGACTTCTTTGCCAATTCAGATGCCTTTTACTTCTTTTTGTTGTCTGATTGCTGAGGCTGGGACTTCAAGTCCTATGCTGAATAGCTGTGGTGATAGTGGACAGCCCTGCCATGTTCCTGACTTAGGGGAAAAGCTCTCAGTTTTTCCCCATTGAGAATGATATTCGCTGTGGGGTTTTCATAGATGGCTTTGATAATATTGAGGTATGTACCCTCTATCCCTACACTTTGAAGAGTTTTGATCAAGGAAGGATGCTGTACTTTGTCAAATGCTTTTTTAGGATTTATTGAGAGTATCATATGGTTCTTTTTCATTCTTTTATTAATGTATTGTATCACATTGATTGATTTGCGGGTGTTGAACCATCCTTGCAGCCCAGAAATAAATCCCACTTGGTCGTGGTGAATAATCCTTTTAATGTACTGTTGGATCCTGTTGGCTAGTATTATGGTGAGAATTTTTGCATCCATGTTCATCAAGGATATTGGTCTGTAACTCTCATTTTTGATGGGGTCTTTGGTTTTGGGATCAAGGTAATGCTAGCCTCATAAAATGAGTTTGGAAGTTTCTATTTTTTGGAACAGTTTCAGGAGAAGTAGTATTAATTCTTCTTTAAATGTTTGATAGAATTCCCCTGGGAAGTCATCTGGCCCTGGGCTCTTGTTTGTTGGGAGATTTTTGATGACTGCTTTAATCTCCTTACTGGTTATGGGTCTGTTCAGGTTTTCTATTTCTTCCTGGTTCAGTTTTGGTAGTTTATAGGTCTCTAGGAATGCATCCATTTCTCCAGATTGTCACATTTGCTGGTGTATAGTTGCTCATCATATGTTCTTATAATTTTTGTATTTCTTTGGTGCTGTTTGTGATCTCTCCACTTTCAATCATGGTTTTATTAATTTGGGTCCTTTCTCTTTTGTTTTTGATAAGTCTGGCCAGGGGTTTATCAATCATGTTAATTCTTTCAGAGAACCAGCTGCTAGTTTCATTGATCTGTTCTTCTGTTCTTTTGGTTTCTATTTCATTGATTTCTGCTCTGATCTTTATTATTTCTCTTCTGCTGTGTTCAGGCTTTCTTTGCTGTTCTTTCTCTAGTTCCTTTAGGTGTAGGGTTAGGTTGTGTACTTGAGACCTTTCTTGTTTCTTGAGAAAGGCTTGTATCACTTTCCTCTCAGGACCACCTTTGCTGTGTTCCAAAGCTTTTGAATAGTTGTGTTTTCATTTTCATTTGTTTTCTTGAATTTTTTAAATTCTTTAATTTCCTGGTTGACCCATTCATTCTTTAGTAGGATGCTCTCCAGCCTCCATGTATTTGAGTTCTTTCCAACTTTCCTCTTGTGATTGAGTTTTAGCTTCAGAGCATTGTGGTCTGAAAATATGTAGGGACTGATCCCAGTCCCAATCAGGTACCAGTTGGGACCTAATTTGTGACCCAGGATGTGATCTATTCTGGAGAACCGTTCCATGTGCACTGGAGAAGAATGTGTATTCTGTTGCTTTGGGATGGAATGTTCTGAAAACATCTGTGATGTCCATCTGGTCTAGTGTATCATTTAAAGCCTTTATTTCCTCGTTAATCTTTTGCTTAGATGATCTGTCCATTTCAGTAGGGGTGTGTGTTAAAGTCCCCTACTATTATTTTATTATTGTTGATGTGTTTCTTTGATTTTGTTATTAATTGGTTTATATAACCGGCTGTTCCCATGTTAGGGACATAGATATTTATAATTGTTAGATCTTGTTGGATAGATTCTTTAAGTATGATAGTGTCCTTCCCCACGTCTTATGGTATTCAGACTAAAATTGAATTTTTCTGATATAAGGATTGCCACCCCAGTTTTCTTTTGATGTCCATTAGCATGATAAATTGTTTTCCACTCCCTTACTTTAAATCTGGAGGTGTCTTTGGGTCTAAAATGAGTTTCTTGTAGACAGCATATCGATGGTTTTTTTTTTTTTTTTTTTTTAAATCCATTCTGATACCCTGTGTCTTTTGATTGGGGCATTTAGCCCACTTTCATTCAGGGTAACTATTGAGAGATACGAGTTTAGTACCATTATATTGCCTATAAGGAGACTGTTACTGTATATTGTCTCTGTTCCTTTCTGGTCTATTACTTTTAGGTTTTCTCTTTGCTTAGAGGACCCCTTTCAATATTTCCTGTAGGGCTGATTTGGTATTTGCAAATTCTTTTAATTTTTGTTTGTCCTGGAAGCTTTTTATCTCTCCTTCTATTTTCAATGACAGCCTAGCTTGATAAAGTATTCTTGGCTGCAAATTTTTCTCGTTTAGTACTCTGAATATATCTTGCCAGTTTTTTCTGGTCTGCCAGGTCTCTCTGGATAGGTCTGCTGCCAATCTAATATTTCTACCATTGTATGTTACAGACTTCTTGTCCGAGCTGCTTTCAGGATTTTCTCTTTGTCACTGAGACTTGTAAATTTTACTATTAGACGATGGGGTGTGGACCCATTTTTATTGATTTTGAAGGGGGTTCTCTGTGCCTCCTGAATTTTGATGCTTGTTCCCTTTGACGTTTTATGGAAATTCCCTACTATAATTTGCTCCAGTATACCTTCTGCTCCCTCTCTCTTTCTTCTTCTTCTGGGATCCCAATTATTCTAATACTGTTTCATCTTATGGTATCACTTATCTCTTGAATTCTCCCCTTGTGGTCCTGTAGTTGTTTGTGTCTCTTTTGCTCAGCTTCTTCATTCTCCATCATTTGGTCTTCTATACCACTAAGTTTTTCTTCTGCCTCATTTCTCCTAAAAGTAAGAGCCTCTGTTTTGGGTTGCACCTCATTATTAGCTTTTTAAATTTCAGCTTGGTTAGATTTTAGTTATTTTATTTCTCCAGAAAGGGATTTTATTTCTCCAGAACGGGATTCTCTAATATCTTCCATGCCTTTTTTGAGCCCAGCTAGCACCTTGATAATCATGATTCTGAACTCTCGTTCTGACATATTACCAATGTCCATATTGATTAGGCCCCTAGCCATTGGTACTGCCTCTTATTCTTTTTTTTGTGGTGAGTTTTTCTACCTTGTCATTTTATCCAGATAAGAATATATGAATGAGAGAGTAAAATACTAAAAGGGTTGCAAAGACCCCAGAAAAATATATGCTAACCAAATCAGAAGAGAGCTAAAACCGGGGGGAGAAGAAAGGGGGAATAAATAAATAAATAAATATGTGTATGCGTGTGCACGCATATATGTGTATATGTGTGTGTTATATATATGTTATATATATATATAATACATAATATATTATATATATATATATATATATATATATATACACACACATAAAACAGAGCCATCTACTTGATTTTGGGTGTATTGTGGTCTCTTAGAAGAAACTACCTCCCAAAATTTTAAAGAAAGAAAAACATATATATACAAAGTAAGGGTAAACAGGATGAAGGGATGGAATATGACTGTAAAGGTGAACATTAAAAAGGATTCTAAAAGAATTGATAAGTTGGTTGGAAAAGGAAAAAAAAAAGAATGTGATCAGGCTGAAGCTAGATTTAGGGTATATTTTGATCTATTAGAAGAAATTATATCCCAAAATTTTAAAGAAAAAACCACTTGTATCTGTACAAAAAATAAGGTTAAATACAATGAAGGGATAAAATATTATAACAATGAAAATTTGAAAAGATTTTTTATAAAGGTATTGATAAAATAGTTTAAAAAGGTTAAAATAGAAAGAGGAAGAATTTTTTAAAAATAGAATAAGAAAAAATAAAATTAAAAAAATTTAACTTTGAAAGACAAAAGAATCATGGGAAAGAAGCCATGAATTCTATGTGCTGTATTCCCCTAGCTCTGGAGTTCTGCAGTTCTCGTTGATCAGGGAACTTGGTCTTGGCTGGATGTTCTTGCTGATCTTCTGGGGGAGGGGCCTGTTGCCATCATCTCAAGTGTCTTTCCCCGAGATGGAATTGCACCGCCCTTGCCAGGGGCTGGGTTAAGTCATCTGGTCGTGTTTGCTCTCAGGAGCTTTTGTTCCGGGAGCGCTTTCCGTAGAGCTCCAGAGGACGGGAACGAAGCTGGCGGCCGCCCAGTCTCCTGCCTGGAGGAGCCGAGAGTTCAGGGCCCCACTCCTCAGTGTGCCCTCAGAGAAAAGCCATCCATCCCTCCTGTCTCCCTGGTCTCCAGCCGTGCTCCGAGCTCACCCAGTCTGTGACTGAGCATTTCTGTCTCTGGCGCACGTCCCCTTTTGGAGTCTCCAACCCCAGCATATTCCTGCTGTGCACTCCTGTACCACTCCTCCTGGAAGAGGAAGGGTGGGAGTCTCCATGAGTCTGCTGCTTGTGTGATCCCTGCTTGAAGAGCAGTGTCCCGACTGTGCATTGGATCACGGTTTAAGGTAACCCTGATCTGAGAGTCCCCCCCTCGGGTCTGTGTCTGCTGTCGGTTTCCCCACTTTGACACCTGGGGGCTCTGCCACTCAGCCACCCCTGGTCTTTCTGTGATCTCAGGGACCTGAGACCACACTCTCCCCATGAGGGCTCCACACCCCCTCCACCCCCCACCCCCGCTCTTCCTCTGGAGTGATGTCCCTCCGTGGAGCAGCCTTCTGAAGCTCTGATATTGTGCTGCGCTGCTATGCTGCTTGCCGGGAGCTGGCTCCTCCCCCTGCGGTCTCTCTCCCTGTGTATTGCCTCGGATTCACTTCTCCTCGTGTCCTGCCTTCCTGAAAGTGTTCACTTTTCTGTTCCTAGAACTGCTGCTCTTCTTCTCTTCGATCTCCCGATGCCGCTCCCCTCTCCTGGGAATAGAGGCACAAGGAAATTCCCCTCCTCGCTGCCGTGACCTTCTCCAACCACCCCCAAAATAAAAATCTTACTGTCTTTCATCTATTTCAAGTTAATTTTTGCAAGCGTTGCATGAGAGGGGTTCAATTTCAGAAACCAGTCCTGTCAGTGCCCTGGATGTCGGCCAGTCCCATAAACGTGTAGTGATTCCTCTCTTTGATCCTCATCTCCCTGGTGCTGCGTGATGTAGACCGTCTTTCACATGCGTATTTGCCATCTGTATCTCTCCTGTGATGAGGTGTCTGGTAAGGTCTTTGGCCCATTTTTAAATTGGCTTCTTGCCTTATCACTGTGTTATAAGAGTTTTTCTCTTTTGGATCATGGCATTGTGTCAGACATGGTTTGTCTTCTCAGTCTCTTGACAGTGCCTTTCCCAGACCCAAGGTTTCTAGTTTTAATCAAGCCCAGATTATGAATTTATTCTTTCATGGGTTGTGTCTTTGGGGTCAGAGCTGAAGAGTCATTACCTTGCCAAAGGTCACCTGGGTTTTCTCCTGCGTCATCTTCTGGAAACCTTAGAATTTCGCACTTGAGGCCACAGATCTATCTTGAGTTGATTCTGTGTGTGGATTCAGCTTGTTTTTCTGTGAGGATGTCCAGTTGTTCTAGCACCATTTGCTGAAAAAAGACGGTCTTTGCTCCATTGTTTGCTGTTCTGTCGCAGATGAGTTGACAGTGTTTATGTGGGACTATTTCTGGGCTCTGTCCTGTGTCCATCGATCTCCGTGTGTGTTCTCACCAATGCTACGCTGTGTTCACAGGTTGAAGTCAGGTACCATCAGTTCTATAATCCTATTCTGTGCCTTTTTTCTTTTTTTAAAGACTTTATTTATCTGAGAGAGAGAGAGCATGAGTGGGAGAGGCAGAGGGAGAGGGAGAATCCCCAGCACTGCCCGGTGAGCCGGAGCCCATGTGGGGCTCAATCTCACGACCCTGAGCTCACGACCGGAGCTGAAGCCAGGAGTTGGATGCTTCACTGACTGAGCCACCTGGGTGCCCCTTAGTCTGTTCCTTTAATATCGTGTTGACTGTTGTGGGGTTTTGCTTCTCTGTATAACCTTTAGATTCACTTTGTTAATGTTTACAAAGTAACCTGCTGGGATTTCCCTGGGATTGCGCCGGTGCATAGATCAATTTGGGAAGAACTGACATCTTGACGATGTTGAGTCTCACTGTTCATGACACGGAATATCTGTCTAGTTCTTTGATTTCATTTATTAGAGTTTTATAGTTTTTCTCATATAGAGCTTGTCCTATTTTGTTAGATTTATACCTAAATATTCCATTTTGGGGGTTGTAATGTAAATGGTATTATGTTTCAAATTCCCCTCGTTAAAGGGAGTCATTAATGAAAAGTGAAAGAAGAAGGTTAGCAGAGGCTGTCAGACAGGTGCACTGTGCCCAGCGTGAGGGCTGTTGGGGCAGGCAGATGGCGCGGACCCGGGGTCTGCTCGTCCCAGCCACAGCCCCTGCTGAAGTGCCCTGAGCGCGCTCGTGTGGTCAGCACCACCCAAACCCGTTCCTCGGCTCACTAACCGCCCCCGCTTCCAACTCCCTCCCTCCCAGGCTCTTCCTCAGGGCGGGAGCTCCAGGCCCGCACTGTGCTGGCTCCGGTTCTAGCTTCCCCTCCTCCTCCTCTCACTCCTCCTTCCCCGCTCCTTGTGTTCCTTTTCACTCCCCATCCTCCGTATTTCCCCTCCCCACCCACCCTCCCCCTCCACTCCTTCTGTTCCTTTCCCTTCTTCCCCCTCTTCCCCTCCCCCCACTGCTCCATCCCCCTCCACTCCTCCATCTTTCCTCTTCCTTCCCTCCTCTTCCCTTCCTCTTCCTCTCCCCTTCTACCTTCTCTTCTTCCATCTCTCCTCTTCCTTCCTCTTCCTTTACAGCCCCCTTCCCCCTCCTTCCCCTCCCTACTCTGCCCCCTTCTTCTCCATCACCCACCTTCCCTTCCCTCTCCTTCCTCCTCCCTCCTCCCCACTCCTTCTGTTCTATTCCCTCCTTCCTCCCCCTCTTCCCCCCAACTCCTCCCTCCTTCCTCTTCCTTCCCTCTTCCTCTTTCCTTCCTCCCTCCTCCTCTTCTTCCTTCTCCTTACCTCTTCCCCATCCTTCCCCTCCCTGCTCTGCCCCCTCCCTCCCCCTTTTCCCTCCTTTACTCCCTCATCCTCTTCTTTCTTCCCTCCCTCTTCCCTCCCCCCCACTACAAATCCAGGCCCCCCCAACACACCCCAGGGCTGTCGCCTTCCCCTCAATGGACTTTCCTTTCTGCCTCTTGCCCATGAGATGCCCTCCAGTGTGACACATGTGAGATGCCAAAGACCAAAGGACTGGCGAGAGTGGCTTGGGAGACGGGAGGGAGAGACAGACAGAGAGGAAGGAGGAGAGAAATTCAGGGGGAGGGCCTCTTAAAGCTTCTGGTCGGAAGTGACGCACGTAACTCCCTCCCATGCTTCTTTGGCCCAAGGAGGGTCACTGGGCACGCCTGAGTCCGGCAGGGTTGGGGTACAGAATCCTGTCCAAGGAGGAGAAGCTGATAAAACCAGTGGGGCCCGTCACAGTCCCTCTCCTAAGGAGTGCCTTGATCCTCCCAGGGAAAGATCTGGTTCTTTCCTTGTATTACCGTTGAATTTACGAACCATGGGTGCACAGCCCAGTAGATTTTCCCAAGGGAGGACGTGGTGACCTGTACGCGGGTAAGGAAGCGAGGTTGTCAGCAGAGCAGGGGACCCTGCCGGCCTCCCGCCTAGGACAGCTTCCCCCTTCCTGGCCCTCCCGAGGGCCGAAAGCCAGCAGGTGCAGCGTCCCACAGAAGCAGCGGCTCAGTGTGTCTGGCAGGAGTCCTTGAAAGCACAGGTTAGGACTGTGGAAGGCCTGGGGGATGGGGCGGTTCTGGAAGAGAAGGGGGGCCCTGGAGCCCGGTCTGGAAGGGGGGTCTGCTCCAAGGACATAGCACCCGAACTCTGGAACTCTGTCCTCCGCCCTCCTCTCGGGGGATTCTGCCTTCGTTCGTGTTGCTTCCTGTCCCCCTTTGTCCGGGAGCAGTCAGTCCACCAGAAAAACCAATTAGAGGCGGAAGGAGATGAAAGGCGCTCACTGGTACCCTGTGGGCATTTCAAACAGCCCCGGGGAGAAGCAGCGAGAGTCCACTCACATTAAAACCCGGCACAGGCTGGATACTCAGCAGCCGCGTCTCCGCGGTTTGTGCTGTTTCTATGGAAACACGCAGCCCTTGCGCTAAATGCCGCAGCTCCGAGGTCTCTGGGCTTCTGCCCCAGCTGTGGGCACGTCCACATGCCTCCGACACTCCTTGGGGGCGGGGGTCCTGCTGGGGGAGGGGGCGTCAGCTGAAGGCCCGTTCATGCTGGGAAGCACAGCTGCTTTGGGCCTCCTGTGCTCACCTCGTCCGAGGTTCCTTCGGGTCTTTGCAGTGAATAGGAACAGACTTTTCAGTGCGCGCCTCCGGGGGCGCTCAGGGTCTGCCCCAGTTCTCTTTCCGC
Source organism: Lutra lutra (assembly GCF_902655055.1). Lineage (NCBI taxonomy): Eukaryota > Metazoa > Chordata > Mammalia > Carnivora > Mustelidae > Lutra > Lutra lutra. The sequence continues at coordinate 78,447,987 of NC_062289.1, forward strand.
CAGCAAGAAGAGCCCCAGATTCCAGCGGACAGTGGTGAGCTCGGACAGGGTGTGACCAGAGACTGGAAAGAGAAATCCAGACCGTGGGCTGCCTGTTGAGCAGAGCGAACCTGAGTAATACGTCTGAGCATAATTTGCGCTCTGTGCCTCGGAAAGCAGAACTGGGCATCGGGAGGGGCCGTCTGTAGTGACCATAAAGGCTGGGGGCCTGTTGCGGGGCCTCGGGGGGCTGCCCTGGCCTCCCCCAGCTTGTGGGGGTGGCGGAGGTCACCCTGGGGAAGGAGGTGGCCATGCAGGTGCTTGTGGTTGCGACAGAGGCGGGTCCTTCAGAGGGAAGCTGGGGCGACTCTGTAGCAACACGTGAGATGTGGAAAGGAGTCGGCCCCTCGCTGGGCCATCTCAGGCTCTGCAGGTGCCCCGGGGAGGGGGCTGTGCTGAGCGGGTTTGTGGCACAGAGCGACCCACATCTTTCCTGCAGTGTGGCCCTTACGGGCACCTGATGCTCAGCTGAGAAGGGGACCTGGGCCAGGCTGCAGGAAAGGCTGTCCTTGCGGCTGAGAGACGTTCTGGCCTCGCGTGTCATTCAGGACCTCTGGGGACCCGGGGAAATAGCCACACTGGGTGACAGCTCCTGGAAAGGGGCAGAGACGGCAGACTCGGAGTCAGGGGGACCTGGGTTCCGGTCTCAGCCCCACTGCATTCGGAACGACCGATACTTCTTCAGACGTTACAGACCTTGAGTATGCTGCCTGCACCTTTGTCCTCAGAGGGGCATGTGACAGGACACTCACCAGGACCGGGCACGCTATCCAGAGGGAGCTGATGGCATAGCCAAGGGGGTGAACTGAGAGGCAGAGGTGAGCCTGGGCGTGGGAACCCTCTCACCTTCTTCAGAGGCCACTGGGGGTGGGTCCCTGGTGGGAGGGGGAGTGCAAGGACAGCTCCTATAGAAGAGTCTGGGTCACACACCACACGGACGGTGCAAAGGGGAAACCACATGGTGCTCAACTGGGGCAGAAACCGCATTTCACAAAACGCAGGCTTCTTTTGGGATGAAAACACTGGAACTTGGAAGTGTAGTAAGGCCTTCCTCACCACAATAAAGGCCGGGAGATGCTGACGCCCTCTCAGGGGAGAGGGGGACAGAGCTCTCCTCCTCTGTTGGGAGCACAGGACCTGGCGTGGCTCCTTCCTGTCCATACCACACTGCTGCTCCATCAGACAAGGAAAAGAACAACTTGTGAAGGAAGGCTCGGGGTCCCCTGTGTTCACAGCAGGGTCTGACGTGTCGGAAACTCTGAGCACTGCAATGGAGGATGCTGCTGACAGATCCAGGAAGGCGGACGGACACAAACCAACACCCAGAAGTCTCTCGTGTTCAAGACACTGAGGACAAGGATTCCGAAAGGAAATGAAGAAAACACTTCCTTCTTAATGGCATCAAAAAGAACAAGAGGGGCACCTGGGTGGTTCAGTGGGTTAAAGCCTCTGCCTTCGGCTCAGGTCACCATCTCAGGGTCCTGAGATCAAGCCCCGCATCAGGCTCTCTGCTCAGTGGGGAGCCTGCTTCCTCCCTCTCTCTGCCTGCCTCTCTGCCTACTTGTGATCTCTGTCTGTGAAATAAATAAATAAATATTTTTTTTTTTAAATAAGAACAAGATATTTAGACATGAATTTGACCAAAAAGACAGAGACTTGTGCAGTGTCGGTACACAGTGCTACAGAAAGACAACGAAGAAGGTGCTGGTGTGCGGACAGATGTCCCATACTCACAGGCCGGGGGACTTGAAGTTGCCAAGACAGCAGCGCTCCCCACGGTGGTCTCAGATTCCATGCCAGCTACCGAAGTCCTAAAAACCCTTTTCTGTAGAGATAGAAAAATACATTCTAAATTTCTTATGGGATCTCAAGGGACCCGGAATAGTCAAGATGATTTTGACAAAGTTGGAGGAGTCATACTTTCTGATTTCAAAACTTACTGCAAAAATACAGCAACAGAAATAATGTTCTGGTGTAACCCAGAAGTATAGACCAACGGAAGAGAAGAGAAAGCCCAGAGACAAGCCCTCATAATACCGGGTCAAATGATTTCCTTCAAGGGCGCTAAGACCATTCAATGGGGAAAAGACCGGTTTTTTGGTTCCTTAACAAAGAGTGTTGGGAAGACTGGACATACACAAGAGATAGGAGTGGGATCCTTACGTGAGGTTGGACACCCAGACAAACAGAAGTGGGATCAAATACCTACACGTAAGAGCTGAGACCGCAGAGCTCTTAGGAGGACATGGAGGAGCAAAGACGCGTGACGTCACATTCGTCAGTGAGTTACTGGATGCAGTACCCCGAGCATAGGTGGCTGGAACACACGGCCAGTCTGGACTTGGGTAGAATGAAGACATGCGGCATCAGGGGACTCCATCAAGGGAGTGAAAAGGCGGCCCCGAGAACGGGAGGGAACATCGTCACACCTCCGACGAGGGATTAGTAGCCAGGACATGTAAGACTCCCATAGCTCAGCTACAACAGAATAATCCAGTTACAAAACGCGCAAAGAACTGGAATAGCCATGTCTTCAAAGATGGCAGACAGATGGACATTTAGCACGTGAGAAGCTACTCGAGGTCCCTGCTCATCAGGGGGACACACAGGACTGTCACCAGGCTCCAGAGCTGTGGGAGCGCCCTTGGCAGGACCCGGAGGCCGTGGGAGCTGGAAGCCGCGTGCACGTTGCTGGGGGCCGTGGGAGCCGGCGCGTCCGCCAGGGAAACGGGGAAGTCACGGAAAGACTCAAACACGGAAATACCGCGTGACCTGGCAGCTCCCCGCCAGGGCTTTGCCCGAAGGCGCTGAGAGCAGGGGGTTCGTGAGGTACTTGTCCTCCGCGTGCAGAGCGACTGCGAGGAGGAAAGGACCCCGGCGTGACCTCTAACGGCATCAGCCGCCCCGGGGACCCCTCGGCCACGTGCGCCTGGGCCTGGGGGGCGGGAGTGAGCCTGCTTGTGGGGTCCCTCCCCTGACTCCGGCTCTCCCTGGGGGGCCAGCCTCCGCTCCGGAAAGCAGCCACGCCCCGGGTCTGGAGATCTGGACTTTGCAAAATTAAATTCCTCTGCGGGCCAGAGGCTCTTCACTCACACAGCAATCTCATAATTGCTCATTTTGGGATCTGGACAAATACTTCCTTCACAAAAGCCCGTGGACGTGGTGTGAAGGGAAGAAAACTGATTGCGTTTCTGGGCTCCTTTTGCCAAAGGCACTAAACCCCATTTCTGACGCGTTTTCCGCGGGCAGATTTATTTTTACTCTCCCTCTTTATTGCTGGTCTCCGTGGATCCAGGGCCATGGGAGGAGAGAGAGGTTCTGATTAACCGCCGTGCGGCTCTTCACCGTGGGGCAACAGCGCAGAGTCTGGACCAGAGTCACGCGCTCGGATGGCGGGGGCCATCGGGAGACCCGGGGGAGGCGTCCAGTAGGCTGTGGGGACCGGAGAGCAGGCGTCCCTCGTCAGGGTCACCGATCATTGCCAGGTGGACAGAGTCGGCCGGCTCTTGCTCCGCGGGGGCTGTTTCCCGCACAGCAATTCCCCACGTGGACTCGAAACAAAATCGGGCCACGATACACACAAAGTTCTTGCTTTAATGCCATATTGGGCCACAGGCACAGTCCCAGCAACTCTGGGTCCCCACGGTGTTCTAAGACATTTCCACTGTGCGGAAGAGCGGCTCCACGTTCACAAGGACCGTGGAGTTACCAGGAATAAATTTACCACGATTCATGCTGCAAAGGCTGGGTAGATGCGTGGCGTTTTCCTTTATCAATTTCCAGGGTGATGAACGGGCACTGCAGCGACCTGCAGCGGAGCACGGGGTTTCCTGGTGCGCGGTTTGCTCTCTGTCAGCCCTACGCCGTTGTTCCGCTCGTGCTTTTATTGTAATTGAGCTGAGATTCTCGTCACATGAAATCAAGCCGTTTCACGTGCGCAGTTCAGAGGTGCTCGGGACACTCCCAGCGCCGTGCTGACGTCGGCTCCGAGCATCCTCGCCGCCCTCCCTCGTCCCTCCGACCCAGCCCCTCCCTGGGGTCACTGACTCCCCATCTCTGCGTTTGTGCTCTCCGTCCCTCACGTAAACGGAACGCTGCGGGAGCCGGTCTCCGTGTCCGATGTCTGTCTCTCAGGATGACGCGTTCCGGTTTCATCCGTGTTGCGTGCTCGAGTGCTTCATTCTTTTTCATGTTTTCCTTTTTTAAAGATTTTATTTATTTATTTGACAGAGAGCTAGAGAGCACACAAGTAGGCAGAGCGGCAGGCAGAGGGAGACGCAGACTCCCCACCGAGTGGGGAGCCTGATGCGGGGCTCGATCCCAGGACTCTGGGATCATGACCTGAACCGAAGGCAGACTGTCAGCTGACGGAGCCCCCAGGTGGCGCCCCTCGATTCACTTCATCGCTCATCAGGGACCCATCGTAGGGACAGATGACTTGCGTCTAGTCGCTGGGTGACAGACTGGCCGTTGGGCGTGTGGTGCCGTGAGCATTCACACGAGTATCTGCGGGGTTGCCAGGTCACGTGGTCATTCTCCGTTTCGCTTCTTGAGGAAACGTGTGGCGGTTTTGCACCAGGGCCGCGCCGTCCTGCACTCCTGCGGGCGGCATCTGAGGTCCCGCTTCATTCGCACCTTTGCCCTCACTCTTACTGCTGTTGTCAGAGAGCAGCACCACGGCCGTCCTCCTCGGCCTGGGGCAGGACGCCCGCCTTGCTTGGCTTCCCCGACCTGATGGCTGCTGGCACTGAGCTTCTGAGAGAAATGTCCCTTTGAGTCATTGGCCCAGTGTTTAATTGGGCTGTTTGCCTTTGTTGTTGAGACGGAAGAGTTCTTGGCATACTTGGGACACTCGGCCCCGTTCAGATTTATGATTTGTGTGCACTGCCCCGTCGTCTGCCATAGTGTCTCCTAACGCGTAGGCGTTTTCAGTTTCGTGGAAGGCCAGTTTAGTTTTTTCTCTTACTGCGTGTGCTTTTGGTGTCCTAAGAAATCCTTTTCAAATCGGAGTCACAAAGGTTTACCCCTAGGGTTTCTCCAGAGGAATATGTGGCTTAGCTCTTGAATTTAGGTCTCTGGTCCATTTCGGCTGATTTCTGCATGTGGCATGGGGCTCCGACTTCATTCTTACACACGTGGTTATCCGGTTGTCCTGCTCCATTTGTTGAAGACACTGTTGTTCTGTAGGATGGACTCGGATCCTTTGTCAGAAATCTACTGATCGCTGTTGACGCGGCTCCATTTCCGGACTCTCTGTCCTCCCTTATTTGTCCTAGTGCTGTTGCCACACTCGTGCTCACCACGGCTTGTTTAAGGTGCGCAGTGGGGAAGGTGAGTCTCCCGTCTGACATAGCTGGTTGTCAAGACTGTTTTGCTCCTTGTGGTACCGGCCACTCCACATGTGTTTTAGGATGTGGTTTGCCATTTTTGCCATAAAAACACCTTCGGGATTTCAGTGAAGCTGGCATTGGATCACCGGGTTGCTTTGGGTAGTTTTGACTTAGCATGAACTCTTCAGTCCGTGAACACAGGCTGTATTTGCATCTAGTTAGGTCTTTCGGATTTCTCCCCCTTGGGCTTTTTATGTTCAGCCTACAAATCTCGCAGCCCCTTGATGAAGGGTGTTCCCGAGTGTTTTATGATTTGGATCGTATTGTACATGAAATAGTGTTCTTGATGCTTAACCTGTGACTAGTATATGGAAATACAGCTGATTTGGGGGTGTGGTCTTGCATCCTCATTATCTCTGTGTGTGTTTTCTTTAGGATTTTCTAGACATAAGATCAAGTCATCTGTAAGTAGAAAAAACTTTCCTTCTTCATTTCCAATTTGTATCTTTTTTTTTTAAAGATTATTTATGTATTTTTTTAACACAGAGAGAGAACAGGGAGGGGGAGCAGCAGAGGGAGAAGTGGGCTCCCCACCAAGCAGGGAGCCTGATGGGGAGCTTGATCCCAGGTCCCTGAGATCATGACCTGGGCCACCATAAAATCATAACTAACTGAGCCACCCAGGAGCCCCTCCAGTTTGTATCTTTTTAATTGCTTTTTCTTTACTTTTTTTTCTGATTAGCGATTCCAGTACAGAGTTGCACAGAAGTGGAATAAACAGACATCCTTGTCTTGTTCCTGAACTTAGGGGGAAAAATGTTTTGTTTTTAACCACTGAGTATGCTGTTGAGTAAGGTGTTAGCCGTAGTTTAAAAAAAAACTGATATTTTTAATTGTGGTTAAATACACATACCATAAAATTTACCATCTTAATAATTTTTAAAAAGATTTTTATTTATTGGGAAGCCTGGGTGGCTTACGTTAAGCGTCTGCCTTCGGCTCAGGTCTTGATCCCAGGGCCTTGGGATCGGGCCCCTCGTGGGGCTCCCTGCTCAGCGGGGAGCCTGCTTCTCCCACTGCCTGCTGCTCACCCTGTTTGTGCTCTTTCTCTGACAAATAAATAAGATTGGACATTTGACATGTGTCACTCGACATGTACGTGTTGAGAAATGTTTACCACGAGAACACTAGCTCGCACAGCCTGCGGTCACCCTTCTGCTGCTCCTGTTACAGGGAGAGCAGTGAATTTCCACCATCACAGCCAATTTCAGGGACACAGCACAGGACTGTCCCCTTAATCCCGTGCTGGGCATCAGCTCTCGGGTGTGTCCTCTTCTTACAACTGAGAGTTGCTGCCTCTGATCCATGTCTCCCCATTCGTCTCACCCACAGACCCTGGCAGCCAGCATTCTGCTCTGTGTTCAGATGAGTTTGATGTCCAAGACTCTGCGGATAAGGAAGGTCACAGCGCATCTGCCGTTCTCTGACTTACTTCACTGAGCATCATGTCCCGGGTCTGTCTGTCGTGTCACAAATGGCAAGATTCCCTTTCTCATCACCGCATGACACTCCGCTGTGCGCGCGGACCACAGCAGCTTCCTCCGTGCATGCGCCCATGGGCGCCTACGTTGTTTCCGCGACTCGGCAGTTGTGACCAGAGCCGCAGTGAGCAGGGGTGCGTGCGCGACTCCCACGCACTGATTTTGTTTCTTCAGATTCATGCCCAGAACCGCCAATGCTGGTCGTATTCAGTGGTTGAACGTTTTTACTTTTTGACGAGCCTCTGTACTGTTTTCCGTAGGGGTCGATCCAACTTACACGCCCCCCAACAGTGCACAAGAGTTTTCTCCTATCCTTGCTATTTGTTCTCGCTCAGCTTTTTTTTTTTCTTAAGATCTTTCTTATTCATTTGACAGAGAATGTGCACAAGGGAGCAGCAGGAGAGGGGAGGCAGGCTCCCCGCTGAGCAAGGAGCCCCAGGCGGGGCCCGATCCCAGGACCCTGGGGTCACGACCTGAGCCGATGGCAGAGGCTTCACTCACTAAGCCCCCCAGGCACCCCCTCTTGTGTTTTTGATAATTGCTATGCTCATAGGTGAGCTGATACTTCATTGTGGTTTTGCTTAGCGTCGTTGCTGATGCCTAGCGACGTTGAGCAGCACTTCATGTCCTTGTTGCCTTTTATATGTCATCTTTGGAGAAATGTCTGTTCAAGACCTCTGTCCATTTTGTTTTTAAAGATTTTATTTATTTATTTGAGAGACAGAGATCACAAGTAGGCGGTGGAGGGGGGGGGGGAGCAGGTTCCCTGCTGAGCAGAGAGCCCGATGTGGGGCTCGATCCCAGGACCCTGGGACCATGACCTGAGCCGAAGGCAGAGGCTTTAACCCACTGAGCCACCGAGGCGCCCCCTGTTGTCCTTTTTTAAAATCAGATTTGTGTTTGCTACAGAGATGCAGGCGTTCCTTGTACCTATTGATACTGACTTCTCATCAGACACGTGGTTACAGCGTTTCCTTCCATCCTGTTTGCGGCCTTTTCCTCTGTCGATGGTTCCTTTTGCTGTGCAGAAGCGGTTTAGCTTGGTGTGGCCCCACTCCTTGGTGATTGCTTTCGTCGAGTGTGTTTTTGGTATTGTTCCAAAAATCAGTGCCAACACCTGTGTCAAGGAGCTTTTCTCTTGTTTTCTGTGAAGAGTGTTACGGTTTTAGATGTTACATTTAAGTCCTACCTCCACTCCAGGGTAACTGTTGTGATTGCGGCAAGACAGGGTCCGGTGTGGTTCTTCTGCGCGTGGGTGTTCTTCCCTAGTTCCTTGAGGTCGAGTGTTGGGTTATTGGAGATCTTTTTTTTTTTTTTAATGGAGGGTTTCATATCTATAAAATTCCTTCTCACATTGCTGTCCCACACGTTTTGATACGTTGTGTTTCCAGTTTTGTTTCAGTGTCTTTTTCACTTCCTGCGATTTCCTTGTTGTTTAATTCCCAAGTATTTATGAGGCTTCCGGTTTGCCTTTAGTTGCTGACGTCAGGTCCACGCCACTGTGGTTAGGAAAGGTTCTCGTTAGGATTTCAGTCTTACTCTGTGACCTGACATATGATCCTGGAGAACTCCCCAAGGAGCAGGGAGCCCGATGCAGGACTTGGTCCCAGGACCCTGAGATCATGACTTGAGCCCAAGGCAGACACGTCACCGACTGAGCCCCTCAGGCGCCCCTTAATCCGTTTACTTTCAACACAGTTAGTGATAGGTAAGGATTTACTATTTTGTTAATTATTTCCTGGGTGTTTTGGAGTTTCTTCATTACTTTCCCCGTCTTGCTGTCTTCCTTTGTGAATTGGTGATTTTCCGTAATAGCATATACTGATTCCCTTACCTTTTTTTGGAAGAAAAATTCTTTTTTCAAGTAGGCTCCCCACCAGCTCGGGCTTCAACCCCTGACCCTGAGATCAAGACCTCAGCAGAGATGGAGAGTCGGGTCCCTAAGTGATGGAGCCGTCCGGGCGCCCCTCCCTGCTCGCTGTCGCGTGCGCAGCTGCTTGTGCGGTTTCTGTGTTGTGGGTCCCCTGGGGCGGACCCGACAGCTCTTGTAGGTGTGACCGTCTGTCCCGTGCGGACACCAGCGTGGGTTGGACGCGAAACTCTGCCTTCGCATCCCCCACGCAGACATTCTGTGGTGTCGATGTCACATTTTTTAAATCTGTGTTGTGTGTCCACTGACACATTATTGTGGCCGTAGCTATGTTTAACACTTCCGCTCTTCGACCGCCGCACTAGACGAGCTGGGGCGCGCACACCACGCTGCCTTATTGGAGTCTCTAGTCTGTCCACGTACTTGGCTTTGCAGGGACACTCCTCCTTCCCGTATTTTGACGTTACTGGTTAGCGTTCTTCTGTTTCATGCGACAAGCTCCTCTTGGCATTTCTGGGTACGCAGGGCTAGTGTCGATGGAGCCCCGAAGCTTCATCTGTGTGGCACGGTCTGTCTTGCCTTCATTTCCGATGGACAGCGTGGCCGGGTGACGTGTTCTGGTTCTGATCCGATCGTTTCTTCTGTTTGGTTCTGATGCATGTGACGCCCGTTACTGAACTCTTCACGTCGGTCACGGCACTCTTCAGCTCCGTGGTTTGTTTGGTTCTCTCTCTCTTTTTATTGTTTTTCTGTTTCTTTGTGGAACTTCCTGTTTTGACCTTGGACTATTTTCCCGATTTCATTCACTCGCTGACGCGTATACTCTGGCAGCTCCGAGCATCGTCACTTTGACTTTGTCGGGCAGTTCCCAGACTCTGTTTCTTTGGGGCGAGTGTGACAGACTCCTTTGGCAGAGTCACGTTTCCCCGATTCTCCGTCACCATCCGCTGAGGCAGGGTCTGTGGGTTTGCAGAGGCGCTCAGGGTTCCAGGCTTCGCAGATGGGGCTTCAGTAAGGAAAGACCTTCACGTGCAGGCAGGAGATGCCGCAGCGTGCTGGGACCCTGGGTCTAGAGCGGTAAGGGGCCACCTACGGAGGTGTGGTGGCCGCGATTCCAGAGCGGTGCGGTGACTCACCCACGGATGTCACTGGGGTCCACGGCACAGTGAGTGTCGTTGGGGGACGTGTCCACAGATGCTGCTTGGGCTGGAAGTCCTTGGAAGTGCCTGCAGGTGCAGCTGCGAGGGCCCGGGACGAGCAGAGGTGATGGCTGCAGCTGGTGGTTGTACACGCGTGGCTGGAGGGTGGAGCCAGAGGGCGCGTGGGGTGGCGGGGGCCAAGTGCAAGCTCACCCTAGTGCTTAGGGCCGAGGTATGTACAGGAACTACTGGGGGTAAAGCTGCAGGTGCCCCAGCTGTTGGTCTGCCCATGGGCACACACGCTGCCTCAGAGGTCGGGGAAGGGCCTTGGGTCAGCGGGTGCCGGTGCACGGACGCACAGGCGCCATCCGAGTGCACGCACAGCATGCACACCCGCCCCGGGGTCTGGGCTGCTGTCTCGCGCTGGTCGGCCACAGACCTGGGATGGCTTCTCGTGCTGTTCCTGGGCTTTGGTCGGAGGGAGAGGGGAGGAAGTGCTAAGAGACTCCCGCAGCCTGTGTCGGAAATGCGGATACCCTTGCCGTGACTCCGGTGAGAGCTGCCAGGGTCCTCCACGGAGCAGGCCCATGGAGGCGGCAGCCACAGTGCAGTGTAGCCACCGGGGAAGCCCTGGGGTCGAGAGCTTTCCTATTCTCAGGGGAACTCATCCCTGACTCAGCCTCTCCCCTTGTAGGTCCCTGTGGGGCTGCTGCCACAGTGCCCTGAGCCTTCGTAGCTGCCTCGTCCTAGAAAACCTCCAGAGGCCCCGAGCTCGTCACACACGTTCCCTGCCGGACCAAGACTCAGGTCTTGTCATCCCGAGCCCTGCGTCTGCCGTCCCCTCGGCCTGGAATGCTGTCCCGTGTCTCGTTTTGGTTCAGTTGGTAACCCCTCCTCAGGGCTTGGATGAAATGCTACTTGCTCAGGGACACCTTCCCTACACCCCCAGATGTGGCCAAACTTCTCCGTCCAGCTCGTCGCAGTGTTTACCACGAAGTGACTGGCGGTGACTCGCTTCAAGTCCCAGCCTGCTGGTCTTCCCGTGACCGGGGTTCGGGCCTCCCAGGGTGCTCCGGGACGCCTGACCGGGGCTTCGATTAGGAAGGGGCCGAGCCTGTGGTCCTCCTGTGCTCCGGACCCCGAATGCTGCTGTGTTTGCGGTCAGCGCGCCGCCTTTTCAAGCACTCGGGCTGGGGGAGAAAAAGGAGAAAGAGGAAAACGCTTGTGTCTTAAGTCAGCAAGAGTCAGGTTGAAGTCTTGCAGCCAAGAGTCCAAACTTAGGAAGCTCTCTCCTCCGAGCTCCTCAGGACTTTCCGCCCCACCTGTTCCCATGACAGCCGCATGTACGGTGATGAGCTCGAGCCGTGAAGAAAGGAGTGAGGAGCTGTTGGCCTCCCCGGGCTGTAGCCGCTTCAGTATTTGAAGATGAGATGCTCCCACCATACAGACTTCCAGATGTTTCCCCAAGAAAGGGCCGCCTGGGGGAATTTAAACCGTGGGCGCGAAGATTCAGACAAGTGTGTCCACACCGGCCGGATGTCTTCCCAACTTCCTAATCTTTACTCTGATTTGGGGTTTTCCTCTCGTCTCTGACTTAGGATGTCTAATTCCCTGCATCTGTCTGCGTTGGCCTTGTAGATCCCTCTTGTTCCCAGCACGTCTATGCTGCACGGGTATGTCTCTGTAAGGACCAAAGGTTTCTTTCTTGATTGTGGATGTTTTCCCAATTCTCCACTTTGTCTGAACTAACCCAGGATGGACATCTCCCCCCAGCTCCCCCAGATGTGTCTACTCGGAACGGGGTCCCACTCCCTAAATACACAGGTAGGTCTGCCATCTCCCGGGGTGTCTCCTAGAGTCCTCAGGTATGTCTTCGCTGACCTGGCATGTCGCCCTTATCGCCCTCACCTAGGGTATCACCCTGTTCCCCCATGTGTATCTGCCGTACCTGGGATGTCTCCCTAGTTCCCTAGGTGTGACTGCTCTGATCTGTTACTAGATCCTTCAGAAGTTTCCGCCCTGATCTGGGCGGTCTCCTTAATGCCTTTGGTGAGTCTACACCGACATAAAATGTCTCCCTTATCCCCTGCGTCTCGTCACCAACCTTTTCTATTTCCATAATACCCCGAGATGTCTCCTCCGACGTGGGACCTCGCCCTGGGTACTGAGATCTGTCCGCCTTTGCCTGGCGTGTCTCCCCGATTCCCAGGCTGTGTCTGCTCTGACTGTGGACGGCTCCCTTGTTCCTCTCACGTGCTCACTCTGGCCTGGGGTGTTTCCCTCGTTACTCCGTTGTGTCTGCTACACCGACCGAGGACGTTTTCCTTTATTTGCCAGGTGTGTCTGCTTGGACCGGTGATGTCTTCCAAATTCCCTAGGTATGACTCCCTGACCCGGATGTGTCCCCCAAACCCTGGGGTGTCCACTATGTCTTAATATGTTTCTGTAATGACCCAGATATGTCTGCCTTGGCCTGAGTGCTTCCTTAGTTTTCCAAGTGTGTCTACCATGTTCTGGGGTGTCTCTGTACTTCTCAGGGTGTCTGTTCCGGGCATCTGCGGTCTCCTGATTTCTTGGCGTTTTTCCTCTATCATGGGTAGAGGTGTGTCTGCTGTGACATGTCACCTGGGTGACATAGTCCTCCCTGTGTCTGTATGAATCCGGGACGTCTCCCAGTGTACCGTTTTGTCTACACTGACCTGGGATATGTTGCACATGTACTCAGTGTCTATACAGATCTGGTCTGGGATGTTTTTCTGGTTTCCAGTTGTGTTTGCCCTGACACAGATGTCTCATTTCATAGGTTTGTCTACACTGATCTGGGATATCACGAATAACCTAGATGAGTCTCATCTGACCTGGGATGTCTCCCTAACACCCCTGGTGTGTCTGCTCTGACAGGGCTTGTCTTTCTAATCCCCCAGAGGGGTCTGTGCTCATCTGGGATGTTTCAGTAATTCCCCAAATGTGTGTGCTTTTCTAGAATGTTTTCCTGATTCCCTGGTTTGTCCTGACCCGGTATGACTAATTCCCCGGTGTGTGTACTTGGAGCTGAGGTGTATTCCTGGTGCTCTAGTGTGTTTCCTGAGCTTGGACGCCTCCGTAATATCCCGGATGTCTGTTGTCGTTTCCTTAATTACCAAATGTGTCTACTGTGCCGTGGGTTTTCTCCCTTATTCCCTATTTTTCTACACTGACCATGGACATGTTCTTTTCTTTTTTCTTTCTCAAAGATTTTTATTTATTCATTTGACAGAGAGGGAGACAGCAGGAGAGAAAACACAAGCAGGGGGAGTGGGAGAGGGAGAAGCAGGCTTCCCACCGAGCAGGGGTTCCGATGCGGGGCTCGGTCCCAGGACCCTGGGATCATGACCTGCATTGGAGGCAGAGGCTCAACGACTGAGACCCTCAGGCGCCTCAGGATACGACCCTCATTACCGCGTGTGTCTGCGCCGATCTGGGATGCATTCCTTTTATTTATTATCATCATACTCAGCCACAGGGTAGTATGTGATCGGTGTCTCGTGGAGCGTCCCCGATCCATTAGTTCTGTGTAACTGCCCGTGCGCATCACCCGTCCCTCCTCCGTGCCCGTCGTCCGGCTGCCTCATCCCCCCCCCCCTGAAACCCTCCATTTGTTTCCTGGAGTCCAGAGTCTCTCGTGGTTCGTCTCCCCCTTCTGACTTCCCCCCCCTTCAGTTTTCCTGCCCTGCCCCTGTGGTCCTCGGCGCTATTCCTTCGGCTCGACGTTACAGATGATGGGCTGGTATCCAAGATCTGTGCAGAACTTCTCAAACTGTGATGTATTCCTGGGTCTGTACACGGTGTCCTGGGCTTGCTCTTGTATCCCCCAGTTTTGTCCTCCTTGAATTGGGACGACTCCATAGTTAACCCCAGTTTTGACTGCCCTGACCTGGGATATCGCCCTACTTCCCGCTTGTAGGTCTGCCCTGGGCTGTAGGAGTCGTAACCCCGGGTCTGTAGTGCCCTCATCTCTCTACATCCTTGACTCTGGATTACGTCTAGATTACGCTCTGTGGTGGTTTTCTGCACACCTGGTTGTGTCCCCTGACCTGGGAGGTGGCCTCATTTCCTCAGGTTTGTCTGCCCCAACCTGAGCTACCTCCGTAATTCCTGAGTTTTGTCTACACTGACGTGGGAAATCTCACTAATTCCCTGGGTCAATGCTGACCAGGAATGTCTCCCTAGTTTCCCAGTTTGTATTTATAGTTCCGAAATGGTGTCTGTCCTGACCAGCTGACGTGTCTCTAGATGCCATGTGCGTCTGCGTGGACTTGGGGCCACGGTCTAACGGTGCTCGTGCACCTGAACTGAAATGGGTTCTCTTCGGTCCCCGTGGGTGTCTGCACTGCCTCGGACGTCTGTTAATGAAGCAGGCGTGTCTGCGCAGGAACTACCCCCTCACTTTCTGTGGACGTTTACTCTGACTTTGTGTCTCCAGCATATCCCAGGTGCATCTGTACTGTCCTGGGATTCCTCACCAATACACCAGATGTGTGTATTCTGACACAGGGTATTTTTTCACACTAACCTGGGATGTCTCCCTAACGGAGCACGTCTACACAGAACTGAGATGCCTCCCTGCTCCTCTGGACAGGACTCTGACCCGGGATGTCTTATTTCCACAGTTGTGTGTCCACGGACATGGATGTTTCCCTAAGACCTCACGTGTGTCTCCACTGCCTGGGATATCTCCACAGTTCCCTGGCGAGTCAACACTGTCATTCGGTGTCTCCGGTCTCTCTGTTTGCCATGATCTGGGATTCCCCTACGTCCCGAGGTGTGTCTGTTCTCAGCTGGAAAATTTCACAAATTCTGCTGTGAGACTGTGCTTACAATTCTTACTAACTTACTGTATGGTGACTTACATTAAAAAAAAAAAAAAGAAAGAATCCTTACTAGTTTCCCGGATGCATCTTCTGTGGCCCAGAGTGTGTCTCTGATTCCTGAATGGATCCCTTCGTTCTTTCTCCTTCCCCAGCTCCGTGCACCTGGGATGTCTGTGGAAGTTCCCGGAGCATCTGTAGCGGCCCTGGATGCCGCCTTCACTTCCCTGCCCTGTCCGCTCGCACTGTGCACTGTCTGTGCTCTCCCTCAGTTCCGGGCATGTCTGCGCGCCTTGTAGGTCTTCCTTTGCCCCCCGGGGTGGCTACACTGTCCTGGGATCTCTCACTTCCTGTGTCTACACTGGAAGATGGCACTGCTCTTACCGGCGTGCTCCTCATTCCCTGGGTGTTTCTGCGCAGACCTTTGATGCCGCCAGATCTGTGCACTCTGACCTGGAAAGTCTCCCTAATTCCCTGGGAGAGTCTGCATGACCTCGGATTTTTTCCTGTTTCCCGTGGTGGGTTGTACATGACCAGAGATGTCTGCTTTCCTCCGCCGGTGTGTCTGTTGTAACCTGGATTATCTCCGTAATTCCCACAGTGTATCTCCACTGACCTTGACATGCTATTTCCCAAGGTGTCTCCACGGACCTGGGACGTCTCCCTGAATCTTAATGTGGGTCTGTTATGCGTGGGCGTGTCTGCTTGTTCCTGGGGTGGTGGGTACCGGCCTGCCGTGCATCTGTGCCGCCCCGTGATGTCTTCATGATTTCTTAGGTGTGTCCACTCCAGCCTTTGTCTTACCAATCCCGGGCGAACCAGTGTCTCCTTACTCTGGCTTGGGCTCTCTCTCTCTCTCTCCATGTTCGTCTGTCCTGACCTGGGATGTAGCTCTGATACCCCAGTGGTGTCTTCCTTACCCTCTGACGACTCCCTAATCGCCGGTGTTTCCGCCCTCACCTGGGATTTACCCGTACGATCTCGAGCGGATCTGCACGGGAGAGATTTCCTTCCAGTTCTTCCTGTCGGTTTACTTTCATCTGGAACATCTCCCTGATCCACGCCTGTGTCCTCTTGGATGCAACATCTAATTCCCTAGGTGGTCTGCTCGGGCCTGGGATGCACTCAGTTTCCCAAGTGTGTCTACATGGACTCAGGAAGGCTCATTAATTCCCCGGGGTATCGTCTTTTACATGGCAAGTCTCTGTAATGCTCCACGTGTGTTTACTCTGTCCCGGGAAGTCTGCATTTTCCCCCAGGGGTATTTACTCTGACTGGACTATGTCCCTCGCTCCCCCAGAGCATCTGCGCTGATCGGTACCGTCTCCCTAATTCCCTGGGTGTGTCTAAACTCTCCTCCGTGTCTTACTAATCCCACAGTGTGACTACCCGGATATGTCTAATTCCCCCAAGTGTGTCTACATGGACTGGGAAGTCATGTCTGTCTCCCAGAGATGTCTACCTTGATCGGAATATCTACCCAATTCCCTACTGTGTATCTGCTTCGAACTTTGAACTCTCTGTGTCTTCTGTGACTTGGGAGATCCCCACCAGCCCCCGGGTGTTCTAAGCTGACCCGTGGGAAACCGACAACCTTGCAACATCAGGGCAGTCAAACCTGAGGAGCGGGAGACACTCAAGGCCAGCGTGGATCCTCCCGGAGAGCGGGGAGACGCCCGCTCTTGCGGTACATCCACGCTAGGGGAGGAGGGAAAGATGCCAGATCGGGCTGGACACGACTGGGGAACTCCGGAGAAGTCTCAGCTCCCGCATCCTTACCCGAGGAATCAGGGATGGAATCTAGATCAGGGTCGACCCACTTAGGGGAAGGAACTGGAGATCCCTTAGGTCAGTGCTGTTCTCGTGACCAGACGAGGCCCCAAATGGAGTTCCTGACGTTAACCCCACGTCCGCACACCGACACTCCGGTTCTGTGTTCTGCGCGCTCAGGAGAGGAGGGTCTAGCTTGACCGGTCGGCCCTTCCCTGCTCGGCACAGGCTACCGGCCCTGCCCCGAGAGCTCCCTGGGCCGCTGACACTCGTCAGAGCAGCTACAGTCAAAAGCACAGGGAACAGCACGTGCTGGCGAGGATGCGGGGAAAGGGGCGCCTCTTCCACTCCGGTGGGAACGCATGCCGGTGCCGCCGCTCTGGAGAACCGTGTGCAGGTTCAGCAGAAAGTTAAAAATGGAGCCACCCTGTGATCTAGTAACCACACCACTGGATATTTACTCAAAAAATACAAACCGTGTAATTCGCAGGGATAGAGGTACGCTGATGTGGTAAGAGCACTGTTTCTAACAGTCAGATGGCAGCAGCCCCCCCGCCCCACACCCCTGACTACTACTCAGCCATAAGGAGGAGGAAATCTTTCCGTTTCCCACAACATGGACGGAGCTAGACAGCATGACGCTAACTGAAACCAGTCAGTCCGAGAAAGACTGTTACATGATCTCACGCGCACGTGGAATGTGAGAGACAAAACATATGAGACACAAAACAAGGACAATAAAGAGGCCGAGCAAGACATGGACACAGACTCTTGACTACAGAGAACAAGCTGCTGGTCCCGCCGGCAGAACATGTGGCGGGGTTGGGGAGTGCGCGGTGATGAGCAGTGGGGAAGGCACGGAAGTGCTGAATCGCCGTATTACACGCCGGAAACGGACACAACACTGTGCGCTATGTACACTGGAATCTTAAAAAGGTAATTTTAAAAAGCACAATAGGGGTTCTTTTTTTTTTTTTTTAAAGATTTTTTTTTTTATTAGAGAGAGAGGGAGAGAGAGCGAGCACAGGCAGACAGAATGGCAGGCAGAGGCAGAGGGAGAAGCAGGCTCCCTGCTGAGCAAGGAGCCCGATGCGGGACTCGATCCCAGGACGCTGGGATCATGACCTGAGCCGAAGGCAGCTGCTTAACCAACTGAGCCACCCAGGCGTCCCACCCCAATAGGGGCTCTTAAAAAAAAAAAAAAAAAGTCACTAAAAGGAAACTATGTACCCAGAGGGAAAGAAGAACATTCTGAAACCCTTGTGGAAGGATTTACTAAAATATTCAAAAGACACACAACTCTAGAACATAAAATCTTCTGATTTTCATCCAAGTTGAAAATCCTCCTGCTGTGACGGGGTAAACGGGTCAGCCCTTGGACATCATTCATGCTACAACTCAGTTCTTTGAAGAATTAAAAATGACTGTGCTTGTGTTACGAACTGAGTCCTTCCGGGGACAGAAATGCAGCTCTGGAAGTGACTGGAAGCCCGCCTACCCTCTCACCAATCCCGAAACCTCCCCCGTTCATCTCAGGAAGGTCGTAGATGTCCTAAAAGATGTGGATTTAGGAACCCAAGTCCTTCCCAGAGAAATTTGCATTTTCTGAGTTTATATAGTAAATGTTCTTCCCAAAGGAAGGAGCTAAGGACTATCTTTTTGAAATGCAAACTTCAGGCAAATAATTCTTATCAGAACCACAGAAAAGAAAGGCTATTTGTAAACTAGGGAAAATCTTAAAATCTTCTCCCTAATTGCTAGTGCAAAGTGTGAGTGATCGGAGTAGGTGATCCTAATCTGTTTTGTGGGTCAGAAACGCAGCCGTGTTTCAACTGTTCTTTTACAAGCTATGGAGTGTTTCATTATTGAACTTGTCTCATGACTAAAATTCTAAAGCCAAATTGAAGGATGTACTTTTATGTATGTCTGTATGGTTGGGTGTTCCTGTATACATGCCTGTGAGTGACGTATGAAAGTTTTCTTTTTCTAGACGGTATTTCCAGTATTAATTTGTAAACAGCTCTACTGGGCCTAAAGAACAAGCAGCCCTTACACAAGTGTGCTCTCAGAAAGATAGGAACTAAGCCCAATGTTTTTCAAAATGTGATCGAGGGTAACCTGAACCTGGGCGTGTATTTCACAGGTGACATCTGGTCCGTTGCTAACTCCGGAGACCTCGGAACCGAAGGGACCAGGAACAGAAGGCGTGAGCGTCATGAGGCAGGCGGTTTCCTCCAGAGACGCTGAACCAAGGAGGTTTCTTTCTACTGGATATTCACCGACCCCTGTCTTACAGGCCTCACAAACATTAACTTGAAATGGATTAAAGACTTAAATGTACGACCTGAAAGCTCTAGAAGGAAAAATAGGAAAAAAGCTCCTTGACGTGGTCTTGGCTGTGATTTTATGGAAGTCGCACCTACAGCACCAGCGACGACAGAAAACTACCAGGATCACACCAACCTGAAAAGCTTCTACACGACAACAGAAACCATCAACAAAATGAAAAGAGACCTACAGAGTGGGAAAAATATTTGCAAGCCACACATCTCATAGGAGGTTAATACCCAAAATATAGAAATAACTAGTACAACTCAGTAGCAAAACACAATCCAATTTAAAAGAACAAATAAAAGGGCAAGAGAACTGAGAGAGATTTTTCCAAAGATACACAAATGGCCAATAGCTACATGAAAAATGTTCAACATCACTCGTCAGATTAAAGATACCACCTCACACCTGCTCGCATAGCCACGATCCGGATGACAAGGGGTAACAAGTGGGGGCACAGGTATGCAGGAGAGGGAGGGAACGTGCGTGTGTGGGTGGGACTGTAAGATGGTAGAGCTACTACGGGAAGCAGTTACTCAAAACTTAAAACTAGACTTACCCAATGACTGAGTGCTCCCACGTCGGAGAATGCATCCGAGGGAAATGCACAAACTCACAGAGCTGCCTGTCCCCGCGCGCCTGTGGCTCAGTCGTTACGCGTCTGCCTCCGGCTCAGGTGACACCTCAGTGTCCTGGGATCGAGTCCTGCGTCGGGCTCCCTGCTCTGCGGCAAGCCTGCTTCTCCTCCCACTCTTGTGTTCCCTCTCGCTGCCTCTATAAATAAATAAAATCGTAAAAAAGCCATCTGTCTCCCCGTGGCTAGAGCAGCATTATATACATCGACAACGGGACATCACTCAGCCATCAAACGAGGACCTTTGGGATGAACGGATCCTGAAGGCACTGTGCTCAGTCAGAGGAAGTCCAATACTGTACAATCTCATTTATGTGTGGAATTAATAATAATAATAAGCCACGCTAAACTCAGAAAAAGAAATCAGATTTGTGGTTACCAGAGGTGGGCAGAGGGGACACTGCAGAAGGTGGTGGAAAAGGACAGACTTGCCTTTGTGAGACAAATCGGCCTGGGGCGGTGCGTACAACACAACAGGACTGTAACGGCGCGGCGTGGTACACGGATGAGAGGTTCCGAGAACAGATCCCAGGGGTTCTCATCCCGAGGGGGAATTTTCCTTCTTACGGCATCTACATACGACGGTGGCTGTTCTCCACAACTAGCGATCCTGTCACATGGGACTCAGAGCACATCCTACGCCTTCAGCGCGTGCAGCGATGTACATCATTGCTTTCTCATTAAAGCTGCAAAAATAAAGTTTCTTTCCTTTTCTTGTCTCTTTTTCCTCATTCTTCAGTTTTACACTTTCCTTTTTCGTTGCCTTACTCTGTTCTAGAAGGATAATGCTATTGTCCACATCGCTCAGGGCATCAGACTGAGCCCTGTTTCCAGAGAAACCACCTCGGCCAGCACTGTTGCCAGCCTCCCGAATCCCGGGCGCCCAACCCCCAGTCTCTGGCTAGCAAGTGCTGGGGACGTTACATCAGGTTCTGTACGAAGGAAGGGACACAAGCAACAGTAACCAAGAGAAAGCCACCTGTGAGCTCTCCAGGCCCTTAACTTGTTGACCTCCAAGGCCGTCCGCCTCCCAGTTCAGGGTCATTCTGACAGGTCCCACCCCGGGGACCGCTCCCACCCCCACCCCGAGGACAGCTCTTTGGGGAGTGTGGCCCGTGCTTCCGCCCGGGCACATGCTCGTCTGCGGAGGGCGAGTGTCTGCTGTGCGTGGGCGCTCCAGTGTGTGGATGGAAGGAGGTAAAAGCTGTGGCCTGGGCTGTCTGGTCACATCTCCGATCACCGCCGAACCGTGCTCCCTGTGGGGCTGCGTCTCTCCTCCCCATCAGAGCCTCACGCAGGGAGGACCAGGAGGTAGAGGGGATGCGGGGTTCGCCTCCTTCGGCAGATCCTTACTACCCCGGAAGTGAGGCCAACAAAAGCCGCGAGGAGAAATCTCCGGCTTACGCTGGAGGAACAGCAGTGCTCGCTGCAAAGCTGTCCTGGACAACAGGATGGCCCGGACCGTGTGCATCTGTGCTGTAGCCAAATCCTCCTGCATTCGCACACACGCCGTAGGACACGGCCACACAGAGTCCGTGAGACGACTAAGCCACTGGCTTACGCAGGTCAACCCCAACCCTGGCTCATCCTACGGCTGCTTCGCGCTGGGCTGGAACATGGGGAACTTGGCTCCTGAGGACGCTCTGACATTAGGCAGCGGCTCTCTCTGCGGTCGTCCCCAGTCCTCCCGGGGCCCCGTGTGCTCTCAGAAACCCGCAACACAGTCCACAACACCGGCCAGTGGGCGGACATCTCGGCCTAGAACCAAGGGGAAAAGGAAGACCACGGCCATCCATGAGCGCACAGTCCACCTGCCAGTGCTTCCGACGCCGACAGAGACCAATAACGCGAGACCGCGGTAGTGCTCGGCCTCCAGTTCGGTCACGTCCTCAGGACACAGTCTGGTCAGAAGGAGAGTCCATTAAAGCAGCTGGATTAGGCTCAATGTAGTCCCCGATATGAAGCCCCACATCAGCGAACCTGAGCTTAACCGTCTGCTCTGTACCCCCCACAAGGAAGGTCTCGGTGAGCCAATCAGCGTGTCCCTGCTCAGACGGTACCTGCCCTGCCCCAGACCTCCCTGCACCCCACGCAAGAGTAACTATGCACGACCAGTCGGCAGATGCCCAGCGTCACTTCCTGTTCCAGCCCAATTGGTCTATACGATTTCCTGTGTTGTACACATCTTCAGTGCGGCTTTATATCTACTCGATTAGACGCTGCTTGATGTGTGAAATCATTAAATAAAAGCAACTAGATGTGTAAACTGTGGACATTTTTCTTTTAGCAGTGTGAATAATTACCCCTGAGTTATTAGGGAAACATCCCAGATCCGGAAACACACCCGAGGAATTAGGGAGACGTCCAAAATCGGGGTAGATAGATACCGGGAATTACACATCCCTGGTCAACTCACCTGGTCAGGGTGGGTACATCTGGTCAAACAGAGCACTGCAGAGGAGAGAATGCCGTGGGATTAGGGAGACACCTTAATGGACAGTACACGGATCCGAAGAACAATGCAGCTCTCCCAGTGCAGGGGACGATGCCCCCATTGAGAAGGGAGATTTCCAAGGTCAGGGCAGGACACCAAGGGAACTAGTTTAGATAGCTGGGGATTATGAAGCCATCCCCTGTCCCCTGGACACACATGGATGAGCACACAAACACCTCAGGTCGGAGTGGACCAGGGAAACTAGACATCCCAGGTCAAGAAAGACACGCTTACCTAAGAAAGAAGATATCCTAAACAAGATCCAGGGCTGAAGGAGTCAGTGTCAGAAATGAGGGATGCCGAAACACCTCAGTGGCTTATAGGGCAGAGTTGTGACATAGCCCAGTAGAGAACAAAGAAAGAGAATGGAAAAAGCTAACACAGCTTATGTGATCTGGGACATGCTCAAAAGAGTCACCAGAGTCATTGGGGTTCCAGAAGGACAAGAGAGGAAGAAGGGGGTAGGCAGTCTGTTTAGAGATACAATGGCTGGGAACTTCCCCAGGCCGGTGGGGAGACCTGGACATCTAAACTCATGAAGTGAACGGATCACCTCATTATTTCAAGCCAAAGCAATCTCCCCCAGAACACATTATAATGAAATAGAAGTCAAAAAGAGAATCCTGAAAGCACCGACGGGGGAGAAAAACAAAACTAATCTATACAGGAACCCACACTGGTGATGAGTGGATTTCTCAGCAGAAACCTTAGGCCACTAAGGAGTGGGATGACAAATTCAAAGTCTTGAAAGGGAAAAAAAAAAAAAAAGCCAGTCAAGATGATACTATCCAGTGAAGCTGTCCTTCAGAAATGAAGGCAAAACAAAGGCTTCCCAGACAAAGGCTAGGCAGAGTTCATCACACTAGATCTGCCTTGTAGGAAATGCTGAAAAGAGTTCTTCCAGCTCAACTGAAAGGATGCTAATCAGTGACATGAAAACACAAGAACACACTAACACACTGCAAATGGTCAATACGTAGTCTGATGGAAAAAAACTCTAATTCTGTGACGGGATACCGTGTTAACCTGTTAACTATCATATAAAGACTAAAGGATGAAAGTATTAAAAATAACCATACCTACCGGTGTACCTGGATGGCTCAGTCAGTTAAGGGTCTGCCTCTGGCTCAGGTCATGATCTCAGGGTCCTGGGAACAAGCCCCACATTGGGCTCCCTGCTCAGTGAGGAGCCTGCTTCTCCCTGTCACTTTCCCCCTCTCTCTCTCTCACAAATAAAAAAATAAAAATAAAAATAACAATACCTATTATAATTTGTTAATGAATACACAATATAAAAAGAGATAAATATGGCATCAAAACCCTAAAAATAGTAAGCAGAAGGGAGGAGTTAAGTTACTACCAGTGTAACATGGACTGCTATGTCTACGAGGTGTTTTCTGTAAAATTCCTAATAATCACAAAGCAAAAGGCTAGTGTGGACTCAGAAAAGACAAAGTGAAGGGGTTGGAGCAACACCACCACTCTAGGGAGGTGGGGAAGAAGAAGGGGAGGAAAGGAACCAGGGAACCACGAAGAGCCAGAAAGCAGCTAAGATGGCGGCACTGGTGAGTCCTTACCTACCAGCGATCACTCTCCATGTAAATGGGTTGACTTCGTCAACAAACACGCAGAGAGCGGCGGAATTAAAATGAACCAGGACCCAACTTGATGTCACCCACGAGAGAATCGCTTCAACTTTAAGGACACACATAAGCTCGAAGTGAAGGGAGGCGTGGAGATGCTCAACGCAAGTGGGGACCCAAAGAGAACAGGAGCAGCTCGACGTACGTCAGACAAAATAAACTTCAAGCCCAAAACAGTAAGAATTACAGGCATCATTATATAATGATAAAGGAGTCAACTCATCGAGAAGAGGTAACAATTATAAATACACGGGCACTCAGTACTGGAGCACCAAAATATAATAGGCAAAGCAAATACTAACAGATATGAAGGGGGAAAAAGGAAACACAGTAATAACAGAGGACTCCAACAGCCCACGTTGAGCAACGGATAGATCATCCAGACAGAAAATCAACAAGGAGACATTGGAGTTGAACGTCCATTAGACCACATGGGCCTCACAGACATTTACGGAGCATTCTATCTACAGCAGCTGAATGCACATGCTTATCCAATGCACACGGAACATTCTCCAAGACAGATCACATGACAGGCTGCAAAATGAGTCTTAGCAAATTTAAGAAGATTGAATTCTTACCCACTATATCTTCCAACCACAGTGTTATGGAACTAGAAATCAGTAACAGGAGGAAAGGGGAAATATTTACAAACATATAGAAACCAAACAAAACATTCCTAAACAACCAATGGGTCGAATAAGAAATCAAAAGGAAATAAGAAACTATCTTGAAACAATTGAAAACTGAACCCAACACACGAAATCCTATGGGATACTGTAAAAGCTGTTCTGAGATGGGGACACCTGGGTGGCTTAGTCAGGTAAGAGTCTTACCTTTGGCTCAGGTCATAATCTCAGGATCCTGGGTTTGAGCCCCGTGTCCTCATGTTGGGCTCCCTGTCTAGTGGAGAGTCAGTCAGCCTCTCTATCTCATGCCTCCCTCTCCTTCCCTCTGTCCCTCTCCTTGCTTGTGCTCTAATAAATAAATAAAATCTAAAAAAAAAAAAAGCCTGTCTGATGAATAGACATTTCTGCAAAGAACACATCAAAATGGCCAACAGACACATGAAAAAGTGCTCCACATCACTTGGCATCAGGGATATACAAATCAAAACCACAGTGAGATCCCACCTCACACCAGTCAGAATGGCTAAAATTAACAAGTCAGGAATGACAAACGTTGGTGAGGATGCGGAGAAAGGGGAACCCTCCTACACTGTTGGTGGAACACAAGCTGGGGCAGCCGCTCTGGAAAACAGCGTGGAGGTTCCTCAGAAAGGTGGAAGTAGAACTACCCTAGGACCCAGCAATCGCACTACTGGGTATTTACTCCAAAGACACAAATGTACTGATCTGAAGGGGCACGTGCACCCGAATGTTTATAGCAGCAATGTCCACAATAGCCGAACTATGGAAAAAGCCTAGATGTCCACGAACAGATGAATGGATAAAGAAAATGTGGTATATATATATACCATGGAATACTATGCAGCCATTGAAAACCCAAAATCTTGCCATTTTTGCAATGACATGGGTGGAACTAGAGGGTATTATGCTGAGTGAAATAAGTCAATCAGAGAAAGACAATTATGATACAATCTCACTGATATGAGGAATTTGAGAAACAAGGCAGAGGATCACAGGGGAAGGGAGGGAAAAGTGAAACAAGACGAAACCAGAGAAGGAGACAAACCATAAGAGACTCTTAATCTCAGGAAACAGGGTTGCTGGAGGGGAGGAGGGTGCGAGGGATGTGGTGGCTGGGTGAGGGATACTGGGGATGGCACCTGCTATGGTGAGTGCTCTGAGCTGTTTAAGACTGATGAATCACAGACCTGCACCCTTGGGGAAATAATACATTACATGTTCATTTAAAAAACAGCTGAGAGGGAAGGTTTAGTGACGAATGCATATATTTGGAAAAGATAGACCTCAAATGAACAACCTAGTTTTATACATCAAGGAATGAGGCAAAGAAGAAAAAACAAAGCCAAATTGGTCAGAAGAAAAAATAGCAAAGGTTGGAGTGGAGACAAAAGAACGAGCGACTACAGACAAAATAATCCATGAAAGAGCAGTTGTTTTTTGAGAAGATAAATAAAACTGACAAAACTTTATCTAGACTAAGAAAAAAATGGGGGGGGGGATACTCAGAATCGGTAGAGACATAAGAACTGATAGCCCAGAACTACGAAGGGTCATAACGAATTACTATGAGCAACTGTACACGGACAAACTGATAACCCAGAAGAAACGAACAACTGTTAGAAATGTCCAACGTACCGAGACTGAATCAGGAAGAAACAGAAAATACGAACAGACCAATACTGAGCAAGGAGACTGAATCCGCCGTCAAAAGCATCCCAGCAAAGAAAACCCCAGGACCAGGTGGCCCACTGGGGAATTCTACAAATCGTTTAAAGATGAATTAATGCCAATACCTCTCAAATTCTCCCAAAAACCTGAAGAGGGAACATGCCAAGTTCTTTTTATGAGGCCAGTGTTACCCTGATCCCAAAGCCAGCTAAGGACAGACACTGAAAGAAAACCACTGGCCAATATCCATGAGGAATATAAATGCAACGATTCTCAACACACTTAGCAAACCGAATTCAACCTTACATTAAAGTGATCACAGACCATGATCAAGTGGGATTTATCCCTGGGATGCAAGGAAGGCGCCGCATATGCAAATCCACACACGTGATACCCCACATTAATAGAAGGAAACACAAAGATCATACCATTTCACTAGATTCAGAAAAGAACATTAGAAAAAAAAATACTTTGATGATAAAGACTCTCCACAAATTGGGTATAGACGGACCACGCTTCAACACGGCGAAGGCTACATAGGACAGGCCCAACTGTGAAGTTCAGAGCCTTTCCTCTAGGACCAGAGCAAGACAAGGAGGTCCCCTCCAGCCCTCCTAGTGCACACAGCACTGCGGTCCGGACAAAGAAACCGAAGACACCCAAACCAGAAGAGGAAGTAAAATCATTTCATTTGTGGATGACAGGACCTTCCGTGAAAAAAATCCTAAAGACTCCACTGAGATGCTGTTATGCTGTTAAATGAATCAATGACTCGGTTACACTGCCGGATGCAAAATCAACACACAGAAGTCAGGTGCCCTTCGACGTCCACACGGTGAAACCCTGGAGGGGGGAAAACCACTCACAATAGCATCAAAGACAATAAAATATCCGGAAATAAATCTAACCAGAAAAGTGTAAAATCTGTGCACTGAAAATTGCAAGTCCTCGATGAGAGAAACTGAGGAAGACGCCAGCGGAAAGCTGTCCGGTGCCCACGGAGCAGTGGATAAATATGCTGAAAATGTCCAGACTACCCAAAGCCATCTCTAGCTTCAATGTAATCCGCACCCACATTCCAGTGGCGTCCACAGAAACAGAAAAACCGACCCTACAACTTGCACGGACACACAGAAGACCCGGAAGCTTACGCGAGGCTGAGGAAGCAGCAAGCGCGAGGCCGCGCTCCTGACCGGGGCCGGGTTCGAGCTACCGGGACCGAGCGGTGCGGCGGCCGCTCAACACACGCGCGACAGCGCAACGGAGTGGAAAGCCCGGGAGTGAACCCGCGCGCACAGGACTCCGCCAATGAGAAAGCTTCCACACGGCAACGCACCACGAGAGACTCCACCGCACGGCCGAGAAAATGCAAATCAAAACCACAGGGAGGCATCCCCTGGCCCCTGGGAATGATCCCCGAAGACGAGAAACAGCGATGCTGGCGAGGGTGCGGGGAACCGGGAGCCTCCCGCGCCGCCGCGATGGGAACGCGCGCTGGTGCGGCCGCGCTGGAAACCAGTTCGGAGCTTCCTCGACACGTTCAAACTGGAAATAGCATAAAACGTGGAAATGTCTGGCAATCATCCTGGGTCCGTATTCGATGGAAACGAAATCCATTTCCATGGATTTCTGGCCTCAGTTCGCCATTATTCACACCAGCCGGGACTTGGGAGCATCGCGCGTGTCTGTCTGCAGAAGAATGAAGAAGTTGTGTCCACGCAGGCACACGCGCGCGCACACGTCCACACTCACGCGAGGATCATTCAGCCACGAGAAAGGAGGAAACGAGTCCGAGAAAGCGCCCGTGCAGCTTGAGGGCAGGGCGCTCAGCGCGAGAAGCCCGGCGGAGGGAAACGCTGCGCCATCTCAGCTCCGTGGGGTCGAAGCCCGGCAAACCCGCGCACACAGGCTGGAAGGTGGCGGCCCGGGGCTGGGGGAAGTGGGAGCTGTTCTCCGAGGACGCGAGCCTCCGGTCACAAGACCAGTAAGTTCTGGGGTCCGCGGAATGGCGCGCTGAGCAGTTAGCGGCACTGAGCCGTGAACTTGACGCTGCTGAGAGAGGAGGTCCTGACTGTACAAAAAAGAAGAACCCGGCGACTCTGTGACCTAGCGGAGGGGGTCACTCGCTTAACCGTGACCATCACGCATCATACGCTTGTGTCAAATCACCGCTTTCTACATCTTCAACTGACGCCGTGCTCTGGGTCATTATATCTCAAACCTGGGGGGAAGTCAGGACATCTGTGTATCTCCTTGAAGAAATTAATATTCATCAAAAAACGAGTAATATGGATTTATGGTTGCATCCGAAGAGAAATGAAAGGAATAAATAATCCATCAATCTGGAAATGTATTATCCTTGAGCAGAAATGTCTACTTTGGTTTCCATGCTTTCTACTGAATTATTTAAATTAACTTTCCTGGGTTATTAGGAAATGTTCTTAATTTTAATAATCCTAGCAACCTTTTTTATTAATATTATATTTTTATGCAAAATATAAGAATTTAATATTCTGCTGAAAGTTTAGTAAACTTCAGGCAAATCATATTTTTAAGCAACTTTTGAATGATTCAGCAAAGCTGTGACAGAAATCACCAAATTTGACAGAATAACAAATGTCCCCAGCTGAGGGGTCCCTGGGACCTGTAGGTGGCCCAGCCCGGGTCGCAGGGGTCAGTGGATTGTCTGCTTGGAGCCCGTGGTAGGTTTTACTAAAAGTACCAGAGAGGTGCTTGGGGCCGAATCCCAGGTTCCTAGTGGGGTCGAAGTAGCCGCCTGAGGGCTTCTCTGCAAACTGAAAGTACGGCCCCCACCAGACCCCTCCCTGGGGTGCAGACTCAGGGCCCGCACTGGGCAGGAGGCAGGTGGGAAAGAGCCCCCCAGGAGAGTCACCCCCTGGGGCATGAGGCTCAGGTGCCCCGTGAGGGCTCCAGCTCAGGCACCCGAGGGTGCTGTTCTGGGAACCTCACCTGAGAGGCCTCCCCAGGCCCCTCTCCCCACCCCCGCGGGGACTCTCCAAGCAGGAGAAATCCTGGCCTGGTCAGCAGAGCCCGCATCCTTCCAGCCTCTATGCTGCCTTGTCCCGGTGAGCAGCTGACAGCCAGTGCCGGGGTCACTTCCTGTGGGAATCTGGGGCCCCTCCTGCCACACCTCCAGGTGGATGGACTGTCCCATAGGGAGCAGGTGTGATTCCCAGCAGGGCCTGCAGCTGCGGCCCCCCAGGACCCGGACCCGTCCTGCCATCTCGCCATCTGCCCACCTGGCTGCACAGGGAGCACAGTCCGCTTCCTGAGCACCTGCCCCGCACCCCGAGCACCTGCTTTACCAGATCCCAGCCCCCAGGTCCTGTCCTGACACAGCGGGGAGGCCCAGGGGGGTGGCCCCCTGGACAGGGCTCCCTGGGGTTCCTCTGGCCCTTCCCCCACGTGTGACAGAGAGACCGGGGGGCCACAGTGGACCTGGGGTCCTGAGTCAGAGACAAGCCTTCCTCCTGACAGTCTATTGGACACACACCTGAGGCCCATGGAGGCTCCCCTAGAGTCTGATTTCACAACATGGACCCTCCACCCACTAATCAGGGAGGGCGGACCCATCACCATGTGCTGAGTCCTCACAGAGGGAAGACCGCTCCTGAGGGACCCCACCGTGGGCTGGGGACCTGGCCTGTCCAAGGGCTGCCTCCTCCCAGGGGCTTCCAGGCTGGAGCATCCCCGTCCAGGGCTCGTCTGCACAGGCCGGACGCTGTAGCCCCAACATCGGGGCTCCCGGGTCAAAGCCCAGGTACCGGCAGAGGAAGGGGACCCGTCCCTCCCTGTTTGTGCGGACTGACACACACGCTCAGTGAAGGTCTGCCCGGACCTGGGGGTTTTCCCAGCCTCAGGGATGGGGTGGAGGATCCAGGAGAGAGACCCCTGTCCTCCTGGAGCCCCGGCTGCACGAGCGAGTCCAGGACCTGGGCTCTCAGACCCCGGAGAAGTGCAGAGTCCGGGGGTCCTCGGGCCCCACCCCGACACCAAGGACAACTCTGCAAGGAGAGCCCCTTTCCCATGGGCCACTGCATGCATTTATCATCAGGGCACCCTCACGGCAACCTGGTTGGGTCCAGCCTCTCCCCCAGGACTGAGCCCCTGACCCCTGACTGTAAATCCATCACCCGTGTCTGCTTGAATCCCCCCAGCAACGGGGATGTCACCACCCCATGAAGCAGCCTCCCATGGAATGGTGGGAAACACATTCCTGCTGGCCCAGCTCTGTAGACACACGGCTCCATCCTGCAACCCCTCTTCCTGCTTTCCCGAGTCTGGTCTCCACCTGAGCCCCTGCCCCCAGAGGCCCCACAGCCCCTCAGCTCCTGAGCAGCCGGGCGTCCCAGGACTCTGCTCAGCCACTGCCTCTGCGCACAGACTCCCTCCCTCGCAGCCTCAGGGCAGACCAAACTCCCCACTGCCCACGCAAGGCACCAGGCGGGGCTCCATGGGACAGCTTAGAGCGGAACCGTCAGGGCCCGGAGGGATCCAGCCCGATGCTGGGCTTGCTTTCTGCCTCCTCATGGCCTCTAACCTGCACCGACGTTCATAGCGCAAGGGAAGGACTGAGTCCACAGCCTGGGCTCCAGGATCCACTGCCCCCAAATGTGCAGCCTCACGGGGGAGGGCGAGGAAGCAGGTCCCCTCGTGGTTCCAACCTCAGGCTGGGCTCTGAGGCGGAGGCCTGCCCTGCCTTCCAGAAACCTCCGAGCCTCTCTCTACAAAGGAGCTCAGTTCCTCCTCCCTGCTGACGTTCCAACTCCTCTCTCGGCTGCTCAGACCCGCAGTTAAGGCCACAAGCGGAGCAAACACGCCTGCCTTCCTCCTCGGGCTGAGCCGCAGGTGACACGCAGCCCCGACCCACACCCGGGGACCGATACTGCAAGGCCACTCACCTGGGGACTCAGGCACCTGTGAACGATGCACGGGGACAGGCTTCCTGCCCCACAGCCAGCCCTGAGTTCGCCCGGGGCACAGAGGACAGGGAGCGGTGGGACCCTGGTGACCTCCGTGTGTTGGGGCCGCGGCTGGAGAAGCCCCGCTCTCTGCAGACACGCGCAGCCCCGTTCCCGCCGGCAGAGAAACAGTCTGAGGGTGAGAGCAGGGGACGCGTCAGCCTCTCTCCCAGACGACCTGCTCCCCATCTAGTCTGTGGGCTCACACCCCTGAGGGCAGCTCTCCTGGGTCCTCACCTGGGAGTCAGGGGGGATCTGCTCCTGGCTGGACCCTCACTGGGGGACCTCATGGGGGTGGGGGGTCCTTGCTCAGGGCCTCACCTGGGGGAAAGTTACCTGGGGGCACCGCACCTGCAGGAGACTCACTTAGCCGCCTCACCTGGGAGTCCACACTTGGGGCAACCTTACCTGGGGGGACCTCCCTTGTAGGGACCTCACCGGGGAGCCTGACCTCGTGGTCTCCCCACCACTGGGGGGGTTCTCAGAGGCCTTGACATTGGGAAGGGGCCTACCCTCCTGGCTGTGGCCTGAGATGCGGGGAGAGGCGTCTGGGACTCGGGCAGGCCTCTCACTCTGACCACTGACCCCAACTCACTTTCCTTCCCTCGGGCTCGGCGTGGGAGTTCCGGGGTTGCGGGGCTGCCGCTCCCCCCAGGGACAGGAGACCCGTCCTCGGGGCCCGGGAGGAGAGCTCCTCGCCCCCAGCAGAGCTGCCTCCGCTCAACGACTCCGGCCCAGGCGGCCTTGCGCTCAGCGGACAAGCGAGCTGAGCCGGAGGGTCGGCGCCTGACCGAGGGCTCGGGTGTGAGCTGTTACGTCGCTGACAGAAGAGTCTGTCCGAAACAGATTCCCAGGCGGGGAAGGGGTCATGAAACGATGCTTCCAGACTGCAACCAGTGCTCCCGGCTGAGAACCCCGGGGCTGTGGGCGGGGAAGGGCCACACGCACCGGCTCCAGGAGACTTTACTAGGACCCTCCATGCAGCTCATGTGCCGGTGCAGGCCCGAGGGGCTCGGGAGCCACAGCAGGCTCAGTGCAGGCAGAGCAGGGGGGAGGGGGAGACCACTGGGTCAGGACAGACAGAGCAGGGGGGAGGGGAGGGACCGCTAGATCAGTGTAGACAGAGCAGGGGAGAGGGGGAGACCACTGGGTCAGTGTAGACAGAGCAGGGGAGAGGGGGAGACCACCGGGTCAGTGTAGACAGAGCAAGGGAGAGGGGGAGACCACCGGGTCAGTGTAGACAGAGCAGGGGAGAGGGGGAGATCACCGGGTCAGTGTAGACAGAGCAGGAGAGAGGGGGAGACCACCGGGTCAGTGTAGACAGAGCAGGGGAGAGGGAAAGGCCACTGGTCAGTGTAAACAGAGTAGAGGGGAGGAGAAGACCACCGGGTCAGTGGAGAGAATGCAGAGGAGCGGGGAAGGTCACTGGTCAGTGTATACAGAGCAGAGGAGAGGCAGAGTCCTTGGATCAGTGTAGACAGAGAAGGGGAGAGGTATAGACCACTGAGTCAGTGCAGACAGAGCAGGGGACGGGGGGAGACCGTTGCATCAGTGTAAATGAAACAGGTTTAGAATGGAAACAACAAGGGTTGGGATAGACACAGGTGAGGGAGCAGGGCATCCTAGGTCAGTGTACACCCGATGGGAAGACTAAGGAGACACCCCAGAGAAGTCCAGACGTGGAAAGGGAACTTAAGGAAAATACGAGGTCCATGTTCACAGGAGAGGAACAAGGGAAACAACCCTGTTTGGTGTGAACACAGGAGGGAGACAGAGGAATATGCCAGGATAGTGTAGACACACGGAGGAAAGTCAGGAGTTGTCCAGTGTGGACACAGCTGGGAAGACACCAAGACATCTCCGTTCGGTGTCGACACAGCCAAGGAGCCAACGAGACAGCCGAGGTCAGAGTGGACGTTTCAGGGCAGCTGTGGAAACTTACGGTTCACCAGAAAACACCCCAGAGTAAGAACAGCGATCTGCTGGTCAGTATGGACACAGCAGGGGGACTTGGGAGACACCCAGGCCAGTGTAGACACACCTTGGTGTGTGGGGCAGACTCCCAGCTCATCGTCAACACACCACGAAATCGGGAGACCTTGGTCCCTGCAGGCATCCTGGAGGAGCGAGGGGGAGCTCCGGGCCCCTTCACCTGCATACACAGAGTGCATCCTATGTCAGTACAGACAGATCGTGGGGGCTCGGGGATAACCCGGACCCAAGCAGACACTGTGGGGGAAAACTACAGGTCCGTGTAAACACACCGGGGTAACCAGAGTGATGTCCCAGGCCAGTGTAGGCACAACAGAGCAACCAGAGAGGCATCGCTGATCAGTGTAGACAGTACAAGGAATTAAGACACATCTTGTCAGTGTAGACACTTAAGTAGGGAGACATCTCAGGTGGTCTGTGCTGTCCCCTGTGTGACATGGAAGTGCCCCCTGCTGGGAGGCCCCTCTGTTCAATCACAGATGAACCAAGACACCCACATGCCTGCAGGCGTCCTGGGGTACGGAGGAATCCCAGAGGAAACCACCCGAACCAGGTGGGGAGATTATGCCGACGTGTCACTGCTCACTGATGGCAGGACTCGTGGAAGCAGACAAGGGATCGGAAGGTGCTACCAGCAGGGCGAGTAAGAACCCCTGCAGAAGGGGGCTCGCGGGGGGCGCGCTGCAGCCGCAGAGCTGTAGATCCCCTGAAGCTGGGGAGGGGATCAGGGCCAGGAGGAGCAGACAGCCTTCCTGGGAGCTCCTCCCCACCCGCCCATCAAACTCCAGGACACTCCCAGTCTGTGCCCCTCCCTGAGTCAGGGAACTCTTGGTGCAGGACAGACCAACCCGAAGAGCTGGGGCTCAAAATGCCAGTGGCTCCCGAGTTCCCACAGCTCTGGGGCCTGAGTTCAGGTGCGGCCTGGCTGGCGGCTCTCTGCTGCACCTGGCCTGGCTGGGTCACTCCCTCAGCTGCGTCCAGCTGCTGGCGGGACTGAGCTGGAAGGTTCCAGAAGGCTCTTCTGCACCTGCCACATTCTTCTCAGCACTATTTCAAACAGCCCAGTAATCACCAGCAAGGTGTCAAGTTTCCATGGAGACACATTCATGACCCAGAGGGGAGTTTCTCAGAAGAATCTACCGAGTGAGTGAAGGGCATCCAGTGTGATTCCTTCCCATCTGAGGGTGGCTCTGACTCTTGGGGCTTGGGGCTGTTTCTCCTTGAATTTGGACAGCCAGGACCTCAGGGGATGGATGGCTCTGACCTTGACCTTGACAGGAATTAACCTTGTGCACTCTCCAGCCCTGGCTCCCTCCCTCCTGCACTGGTCTTGATTTCAGCTGGGGAAAAAGGGAGACCTGCGACATTCTGGAAGATACGGTGTTGGATTCCCTGATTCACAAGAAGGGCCAGAAAAACTCCTTTTCAGGGAATCTGGGAAGCCCGAAGTTCAGATGCACCCGATGACGGGAAGGTCTTCCCATGGGAGTGTCCAGACTAGCTACCCAGGGCCCTCCCTCCCCTGCTGCCCGCAGAGCCTCCTGCCTGCTCTCCTCCTGCTGCCTCCTCTCACCTAGACGTGCTGAAAACTGGATTTCTCTGCCCTGTTCCCCCCTGACCTGTAGGCTCCACGGTTCCCACTCATGGAAAATCTTCCAGAGAACCTGGAGCCGCAGGAGAATGTTTCTATGGATCATCTACGTGCTTTTCCCTCCCACTGGCTCCTGTCACTCTGTGCTCACCCCCCACCCTGCCCAGGCAGTCTGCGTTGAGGGGCTCAGGGGGCATCACACGTGGTGGTTCCCGTCCTCGGGCCCAACCCCTCCTAACAGACCCCACGTGTTCATGAACACACCGCATGGGACCTACATAGAGTAGAGCTGATCTGTCATTCATCGGGATTCAAAACATAACTGGCATCGTGTATTTTTGTCCAGGTAACGGCCTGCAAGGACACAGGTATATTTCTACCACGTTCCCTCACTGTACCAGCTGCACGCTGGGATGTGAACTGTGCACCCTGACCTGCGTGGGTGGGGTGTCCCCTATAACGAAGAGGTCCCTGTAATGAGATCCAGCGCTCCCTGGCTGGGATCTCCTCACAGCCCCGGGCGTCTGGGTGGCAGGTTTGCAGGACCCTGGGGTCTGTGGGAGCAGTTGGTACAGAGGTGCCCGGTGAGTCCAGGGCTGGAGCACGGCGGATCCCTGGAAGGTGGCGGCAGAGCCCAGTTGCTCATTTCTTCCGTGCTCTTGCTCTGTGACCTGGGCCCAGCTCCAGGAGGGAGGGCGCATTACATTGGGTGAGCCCATGCTCACCCACACAGCGGTGAATGCTCCCCACATGTGCTCCCCACACAGGGGAGGTGGGGCCTTAGGGATGCCTGCCCATCTCACGCCTGTGTCTCAGCAGCCTGGACCCTGAGGTCCAAGAGATGGCAAGGCTGCTTTAGACCCAGAGAGGTCTGGGTTCTGATCCCAATGGTCCCTGTGAACATGGACTGTCTCTCCACCTGTCCCCAGAACGCAGGGCTTGGCTGGGACATCCTGTAACTCTGACAGCATGGGGGTCAGAAGCGGATACGCATAAATGCAGCTTTCTGGAACTGAGCCCTAATCTCCCCTAATCCCTCTGGGTCCCATGGTGCTGGGGCCAGCTCCCCTTCCCCGTTTATGGAAGAGGATCCTGGAGGCTCAGGAAGGTGGCACAGCAGCCCTGTGTTGGGGACCGTGTGACAAGCAGCTCTCCAGGGACACACCTGACTTGTAGAACTGCCGGTTTCCCTGGTGTAACTATTCCCATGCAGCTGACTGCGAGCTGCCGGCAGCCTGTGCATGGCTCATATCTGGGGACTGGGGAAAGGCTACTCCACAGCACTGGTGGAGCGGGGAGCTCCCCCGTGTCCTCCTGGCTGGGTCCCACCATCTCATGCCAGCCTCTGCACATCTGGACACAGCGGCTTTGGGGCCACGGAGCCAGATGTGCCAAATCACGGGGAGCCGGAAAGGCCTGGGCCGGTGGGGCACCAGACCAGGCCCCTAGCAACTTGCCAGAGCTGACTCTCACACCGGGAATGCTTCAGAAGTCTGGGAGCAGCTGGTAGCTTCAGATTAGTCATGGCAAAAACATGTACACCCCAGAAAACTGGCAAATGCTATGAGACGGCACCCCTACGTTCCCTGTCCAGAGCCTTACAGCCAGACTCTGCTACCCAGCCCCCTCTGCCCCTCATCCCGGGCTGGGGATGGCAGGTGTGGGGTCTGATCCCAGCCCTGAGCTTCCATTCAGGACAACCCTGAGCCACGATGACACAGATGGAGGACCTGGCTAGGTGGCTCCCTGTCCCTCCCCAGGGTCCCTGAGAGTGCTCCTGACCACACTACTGGCTCATGGGGGCCCCACTGAGGCACCTGCTTTTGGATGCCAGGTCCAAGGCAGCGGCCTGAGGGGCCCTCCAGCAGGTGCTCCTGAGTCAGGGCATGGCAGCCGCATTATTGCTGACAGCAAGTTGAGCTTTGGCATGTTTCCCTCGAAGGGAACACGGCCGACAAAAGCTAGAACATTCCAGCAACTCCAGCACGTGAAGTAGCATGTTCACATGATGGTTCTGAGACCACGATGGTGTTGGCCTCATAGACAGCTGACGGCGGAGGGGCTGTACAAGAATGTGTGGGTGAGCTCGCTGTGGGCACTGAGGAGAGCAAGCATGGGTCCCTCCCCAGCCCCACACAGGCGAGCTCCACAGGGACTCATGCCTACAGAGGGCAGGAAATAAAACAGGAGAATGTACAGGGTATTTGCAAACTTGTGGCTGGGAACCACTTTTTAAACAAATTTAAAAAGTATAAACCAGATCGTAAGAATGATTAACATTACTACATCAGAAATAAGGAAGTCTGTTTAATGAAGAAGACTGGGACAAAATTAGCAGGCACCGGCAGACTGGAGAGTATGTCCATGTTTGAAGCTGGTGAATAATCAACACCTAGAATTTAAAATGCAGTTTTGTAAACTGAAAAGAAAAAGAATCTCCGTAAGTGGATAAGAGAATACAAACAGATCTTCTCTAGGGAAGTAAATGTCAAAACGCAAACACACATGGGCCAAGACGCTCTGATCACTGGGAAAGAAGAAGACATCTGGTTACACCCAATGGACGGCCATGACTTAGCAGCTGGTTCTGGCCAGCGATGTGTTGCCATCAATGCGGGGACCAGGGACAGTGCTGCCCTGTGCAGGGAGGGAACATGAGAGGGCACACTCTCCAACCCAGGGCCACCCCCAGCGCACACCTACAGAAATCTGGACCCAGGCCCACAGGGACAGCGACAGGGAGCGTGGAGATGAGCCTCGGAGAACGATGGCGGCGTGAACAGACCTCCTGTACACTTAGCAGTGAGAGCGACGGTGCCAAACATAACCACTCGTAAAAGTCTCACAAACGGTTGCAAGACGTAACACAGTGCCGTCCAATGTATTTAAAATATACGCCCACCACACAGCAACGGACGGTCTGCAAGACACTTTCAACTAGAAAGACAGTCATTACACGGTTCAAGACTTCCCAAGAAGAAAAGTCTCAAACACACTCAATAAGATAAAATTCAGTAAAAATAGAAAGACACTGGTAAACACGGTTCTGTGATTTAAGAGCGGGAGTGGAATGAGATTAGAGAGAGTAAGGTTTCTTGCTGTTTAGCAAGGCTGGTGGAATGCACCTGCGGGCAGAGACTCTGCATGTGCAGGGCAGCAGTGCGAGCCCCACCCTTCCCTAGCCCCGCCCCTCTACTCCGGCCCCGCCCACCGCCATGGCCCCGCCCTCAACAAGACCACACTTCTGGGGCACTGTCCCTCCTCAGCAGCTTCACCCACTGGCCTGGCCTGGCTCACTGGCCCCACCACCTTCCTGACTGCCCTCCTGTTGGGCCCTGCCCCCTGACCCGCCCACTCCCTCTAACCTCACCCTGCCTGACCACGCCCCCTGCTCAGCCCCGCCCACCGGCCTGGCCCACCCCAGGCTACCGCTCTGGGCTCCCCACTCTGGAACACAGAGCACCTGCCCAGAACACAGACGTCTGGGGTGTGTTGAGGGCCTTTCCTCCGCGGGGTGGAGCCAAGAGCTTCCCCAGTCCCCGCATCTGCACTACTGAGGGAGAGGGTCTGAACTCCCCACAGCGGTGAACCCAGACCCTCCCAGGCTGGGTAGGTGCCCAGTTCTGGGACCCCAGGCATTTGGTCCCGATTTCTGCCTTCCCCGGCTGGCCTGGCTCCTGTACACATGTAGGGAACCCCAGGAAGGGCAGCATCCTCCTGTCCCCCGGGGGAGCAGGAAGGGGGTCCCTGGAGTTCCCTCCCCATGGCAGGCCTGGTGCACGGAAGCTTTCCTGACAACCCAACATTGGCATCTGTGCACAGACAAGTCTGGGGAAACAGTAAAAGTGATGGATGGGGGTTGAAGCTATATTTGCCATCTACAATTTTTTCCTGCACTTCTCATTTTTGTTTCCTTTGGCCTCAAACAGGAAGAGTCAAGACAATGAGGCACCACCTGCAGAGGTGGCCTTGAGAGAGGGCTTGGGGCCAGCAGGTGCCGTTCCCTCCCCTCTCCCAGTTCCCAGGGCAGGTGGATGGGGAGGCAGTGATGGTGCCTCTCTGAGCCTCAGTTTCCCCTTCTGTGTAACGCGTTTGATGGTGCCTCTTTAGGGCTCTGGGTTCCCTGTCCTAACCTGCACTGAAGCTGTCCTCCTTTATCCATCTGCACTGCTGCCCCTTCCCATCCACCCTCAGCTCTGCTGGGCTAACTGCACGTGATCTCCTGCTGGCTCCTACCTCTGCCCCCGCAAACCGCCCCATGCTCTGCTCAGTGGCCGCGGTCACCTCTAAAATCATGAGTACAGTCGGCACCTCCTTTCTGTGGTTTCCCTTTGCACCCTAGCGTCAAGTGTGGGGACACCAGCATCTAGACAGCAAAGTGGGGACTTGGTCACACTAGTGGTGGCAGGGCTGGAAGGGCAGAGGGGTGACTGCGCTGGAGCAGCCGACTGAGGCTCACGCAGAGATGAGCAGGTGGGAAAGCTGGGCACCAGCCTCCGCCCTGGGAGGGGGACTAAGGGGTGTGGCAGAGCCGGGGCACCCCGGATGCTGGGCAGGGCTGGACCACCACCAGCTGCCCGCACCAGAAGGACCCCGGTGTGGGACAGGACCGTCGGGGCAGGGAGCCTGGCCAGGGCTGGGATCCCCAGAGGGGGCGCCACAGGGAAGCCGGGTCCTGGAGGGACACCCTCTCTTTCACGGGCCCTTTCCACCTGGGGTCCCCACCAGTGTCCCTGTTGTCAGGACCTGGCAGGGTCCTGCTCTGGGAGCCCAGGGGCATGTTTAACAGAGTAGATCAGGGTGGAGCTGTGAATTAGCAGGCGCTCCCCACCACACACACAAACACACACACACACACACATACACACACACACACACACACACACACGCACACACGCACGCAACCATGCATGCAACTGGGCCCTGGGCATTGGATTTCCACCCTAGAATGACTCCCCCACCTCCCCAGGCGGGGTGTGTTCCAAACTCATGGGACCTTGTTAGGCCCCAAGTCACCTCGCCCCTCCGCCTAAGGGCCCTGACCTCCTGCTCCTCTGCCCGCAATCCTTTCCCTGCCCTGACCAGGTGATGCCTGGTCACCCCTTGGGTCTCAGCTCTAGCCCCTCCCCAGGGAAGGGCTCCTGACCCTGTGTCCACAGGTCCCCTCTGCTAAGCAGTCCCCTCCTTCTTCCTCCTCAGCACAGCTGACAAGGGCAGGTCTGGTGAATGCTCTCCCTTCTAGACTCAGGTCCTTGCGCTCAGGGACCACCCATCCCCGCTGCCTGGCACACAGCAAGTGCTCATTAATGAACCGTGGGGTGAACGGTGGTGGTTAATGGGATCTCCGAGCTGGAAGTGGCCCCTGGGAGAGGGGTCTGGATCCGCCCCTCCTCCAGCAGCCCCCACGCACCCGGGGCGGCTTCCTACAGTGATCCAGCCCTGGCCACACAAGGAGCAAGATGGCGAGGAACCCCCTGCCCCAGGATCCCAAAGGCAACCAGGGCCCATGGAACGCACTGCACAGAGAGGTGTCCACACCCTGGGAAGCCGCCCACAGCACTGACATCCAGCAGCTCGGGGGGACACCACCCCATCGAGCGTGGGCCTGCAGCTTCCCTCACCGATGAGCCTGGGGGCCGTCAAGGAGCTGGTGGGAGGGAACGTCTGGTCCCCAGAGGACGGAGGATGGAACATGGTTACCCACAGGGTACGCTCCTTCACTCCTGGCCAGGGAGGGGACAGTGACGGGGCCCAAGGTTCGTCCCACACCCACTCTCCATCTCCTACAGTCAGGGAGGTCTGGCCCAGTCTCCTGGGGCCCCTGCCGCTGGGCTGGTCCAGACCATGCCCTCTCCTACCAGGTGACCGCAGTGGCCTTGCTCCTGCTAGCTGAGACCGTGGCATCTCCGCACTGTGGGTATGGATTCAGACACACGCACGAGGGAGACAGCAGGACACAGGTCAGGGGACGCAGGTGCTGGTGGACCGCCCCCGCGGCTGGGGGAGAGCTGCTGGGATTCCAGCGCGTGTCTCTGGGCCCCCGCCCCGCCAACCCAGTCCTCCTGCCCCCATGTGCTCACGCCTCCCCGCGGGCTGCGTGCTCAGAACTGCCTTTGCGAGGGGCCAGGCGCCTCCAGCACAATTCCCGCGGCTCTGCAGGGTGCGTGCAGGCCGGCCACCAGCGGGTGGAGAACAGAAAGCACAGACTGAGTCACGCCCGTGAACAGCACGAGCATGGCTGGGAGTTTCCTATTTCACGCGAGTCATTCTCTCACGGCTTTCTGGCCACATGCGTGTGAACTTTTAAGAATTAAGTCCGGGCACTTGCTCGGTCTCAGAAGAGCCCACGGAGAACAGGTTCCGCCTCATCCTGCGGGGCAGCGGGAGCTGGGCAGTGCTCGTCCGCCTTCACCTCAGGAAACAAAGAAGCGGACCTGACCCTGAGAGCTGTCGATCCCAGTGTCCTGCCCCAGCACCCAGTCCATCCTGGGCCCTCACCCCTGCACACCTTCCAACTGTGCCCATCCTCCCATTTTGCGTCCCCACTGCTGCCTGGTGTCCTGGCATCAGCAGGAATATTCTCCAGGACTCCTGGATCCCAGCCTGGTGCTGTTTC
Source organism: Lutra lutra (assembly GCF_902655055.1). Lineage (NCBI taxonomy): Eukaryota > Metazoa > Chordata > Mammalia > Carnivora > Mustelidae > Lutra > Lutra lutra. Next base: position 78,489,121 of record NC_062289.1, read on the forward strand.
AGTCCATCGTGCTGACCTGTGTCCCAGGGGAACTCATGCCCCTGGGTGGCCCACTGGTCGTTTCCAGCCAATGCGCTGACCTGCGGGCTCTGGAGGAGGGTCTAGCTCCAGCACGTTCGGGTCTGTCTGCCCCCGGACCTGTGTGCAGGGGGCCAGTCCTGCTGGGTCCTCTGGGATCGGCTGGCTCCTGCCTGCTTGGGTTTGGTCAAGGGAGCCAGAGGCTGAGACAGGAGGACTGGAGGACAGGAGGAGGAACAGCAGGGCACGTCCCCTGTCCTGCCCTGTGTGGCCATCTCCAGGACTCCAGCCCCCAGGCTGTACGGCTGCACCTCCTCCTGGGCCCCAGCCCTGGGCCACCGTGGTCTTTTGCCGCTGTTTCTTTCTGCTGACACTCTGGCCCCGTGGGCCACACAGTGCCTCTGTGCCCCGTTGCTGAGTCCCTGTGGTGAGGTACCTAGTGGCCGATAGCTGGGAGGGCCTGCTCTTCTCAGACTGACATCCATGAGGTCAGAGCCCAGCTCTGTGGGGCCCTGGCTGGGGTGGGTGGGGGTTCACTGCAGCACCTGCCAGGTAATACCACAGGCCAGCGGAGGGGGGAGGGGCACAAGTCAACTGGGAATGTGGAGCCCAGAGGGAGGCTGGCCGGGGTCCCCTGGGACACGCATGGCCATCAGGCCTCAGGCTCCCAAGTGCCAGTTTCCTTGTTCATGGGTCCGACTCCGCTGGGCCCACGCAGGATCGAAGGCAGGTGTCTCTGCACTGAGGGGGTTTGTCCTGGGGTGGTGGAGGCCACAGGGCCAGGTCCAGTCCCGATCGGTGGGCTGTGCATACTTCTCTCCCACGTGTGGGTGGCCCCTGGCCTTCCCATGGAACTCCGTGACATGTCAGAATGGTGGTTTTCCTAGCAAATCCGTCCTCAGGGCAGTGCACCCCTCCTGGTACCAGGGCATTCTGCCTCAAGCACAGGCATGGGTGGGCACACTGGGGCCTTCCCCACAGAGGTAAGTCAGCAGAAGGGGAGGCCCCCGGTCCCCGAGGGGAGAGGAGGTCCCTGGGGTCATGGGGCAGCAAGAGCTCACAGAGGATGTGGCGTCTCTGCACCAGCCAGTCCTAATTCTCATCTTGGAACCGAAACCTTAGAACGCGGGGGAGAAAGAACAACGTTCACTGAACAGCCGTCGGATCCCTGTCTCTGGGATAGCTCAGAGCCCGACGGAAGGGAAGAGTGGATGTTAGCTTTCATCTTACTAACCTTTAAAGTTCAGATATTATGTCCCCAAATAATTTGGCATAAAATTTGTGTATCTTAAGACAACAGTCTCTTAAAGGCTTTTCTTAACTTTCAGAAGACGACAGATCAGCGTGAGGGTGCCGCAAGGTGCCGTGTGCGCCCTGACTCGGAGCAGGCACCTTTCCTAGCAAGTCTGGGAGCTGGAGGAGGCCCGTTACAGCAGTCAGTCAACTAAGGCTTCAGAGTCCCTCAGAAAAATAAAGAAGGTACTTATGCTAGATGTGGAAATCCATCCAACTGAAAACCGCCGCGGGAATTAACAACTGGCCACCAATGGTCGGGCAAGAAACCGTCAATACTGGCGACTCAATCCTGGTCCCCAGAAAACAGACGGACATACAGGGTCTTGGGGTGGCCATCTTTCTCATGGTGCTTTCTTGAGGTGTACACCTGTGTGCGGCTGGCGGTCAGGACCAAAGACACTGAGGACAGAACATTCCAGAAGGTTCTGGTATCTATACAGGGCTGGCTGCATCTGCCTTCCATCGTCTGTGCAGAGGTCCCAGCGAGGGGCACACGGTGAAGCTCCCCAGTGGGTGTCCTGCTTATGTCAGGAAGGGGTGGGGAGGGGGACAGGAGGGTCTGAGCAAGTCACCCCTGCCTGTGGGGCCCCTCCTGAGGCCCGTCCCCTCCCACCCACCTCCCATCAGAGCCACAGGCCGGGAGGCTCAGACATGGCAGGACAGACCTCCAGGAATGACATGGAGGGCCTGGTCACTTCTCCTGGCCCTCCCCTTGAGGCTCTTACAGTCAGGACAAGACCCCAAGCCTGCAGAATCCTGGCTTGAGGGCACAGGGTGGAAACTTTATGTAAAAACCCATCATTTCCTCCTGCAGTAGAATTACTTTAACTTTTGAAGTATGTTCTCTGCTTGAAATATATGCCTAATTAGATCCCTGTAATGATGCATTCTAAGCCACTGGAGAGTAGCGGTGATTCCTAATCTGTCCTTTGCTTCCATGTGAACGCTCCCGTGCCTTCCATCGCTCTGCGGTGAACTGTGTATTGATGGCAACAGGTCAGTCTTTACCGGGGGCATCTCTGGTGAGCATTTGTGGGGCCTGGGGCTCTGCTAAGATCCAAGACACCAGGACAAGAAAGGGAGTTCCTGCCTCCAAGGGGCTCAAGTGCAGCTGGAGGATTGGGTCCCCCGTAGGAGAGGAAGAGGCAAGTGGGCCCAGATGCCAGAAGGCCACAGTGGTGGGGAAGGGTCAGATGAGGAAAGGCAGAGAGGCGCAGGGCTCGTGGCTCATCGGAGCAGAACAGCAGCTCTGGGGAGTGGTCTCCAGGTCACAGGGGCAGTGGTCAACAGGACGCTATAGAGGCTTCGATGGAAACGGCCTTCCCAAAACGCCAGTCCGCTGGCATGGTGAGAAGGGGCACGATGGCCACGGTGCTCAGAACCCAAACCTTGCAGCCCACTCACTCCTCTATCCCCAGTGTTCTTAGGCTCCCAGCTGGGCTGGGAGGGAAAGGGACAGGTCCTCAATTGGGACTCTATCTGTCAGTGACAGAACCAACTTCTAACTGGTTGTATGTATGTATGTATGTATGATGGGCAGCAAAGCAAGGTTTATTCAGTGACAGCAAAGTGATAGTACAAAGTTCCCAAGGGGGGAGGGGACCTGAAGGGGTTGCGTCTAACTGGTTTTAAAAAGGGGAAGTGTTGGGGCATCTGGGTGGCTCAATGGGTTAAGCCTCTGCCTTCAGCTCAGGTCATGATCCCAGGGTCCTGGGGATCGAACCCCATGTCGGGCTCTCTGCTCAGTGGAGAACCTGCTTCCTCCTCTCTCTCTCTCTCTGCTGCTTCTCTGCCTACTTATGACTTCTGTCTGTCAAATAAATAAATAAAATCTTTAAAAAAAAGGGGGGGGGAGTGTTATTGGTCCACTTAAAATGCTGGACATAACCTTCAGGCATGGCTGGATCTGGGTGCTCAGGTGATGCAGCCAGGATCTTCTGTCTCCTTCACAGTGGGATAAAACAGGACTCCCCTGAGAAGCCAGCTCGGGGGGATGAGAACAGGCCTTCTCTCTCTCTCTCTCTCTCTCTCTCTCTCTCTCTCTCTCCTTTTTTAAAGATTTTATTTGAGAGAGAGAGAGAGTGTGTTTGAGAGAGAGAGAGCGAGCGAGCGAGCACGGGAGCGCGAGTATGAGCATGGGGAGAAGCAGGCAGAGGGAGAAGCAAACTCCTTGCTGGACCGGGAGCCAGATGTGGGGCTCAATCCCAGGACACTGGGATCATGACTTAAGCTGAAGGCAAACACTTCACCAAGTGACCCACCCAAACACCCTGAGAACAGGCCCTCTCTAAAACAGGATGGGACAGGTGTCCCCATCATGCACAAGAGGTCCCTTCCTGTCCTGGAAATGGGGAATATGAGCAGTAGAGAGAATGGGACGACCCCAGAGCAGCTTGAGTCCCCAGTGTCTCTAAGTGGCAGAGCCCCTGACTACCTTGAGTTAGGTCCTCCATCTGTGGTCCCAGTGTTTGGGGCTGTGGGAGCTGCTGACCAACCCGGTGTCAGGCAGCAGGACGGAGCGGGTAGGCAGCGGGTGGCAGGACTAAGCAGGCATTTCCCAGCCTGGGGAGCCAAGGAGAGAGCGCTCCTCCCTAGAAATGTGGGATCAGGACGAGCACGTTCTATGTGATCTCAACCTGAGGCCGCAGATCCAGAGGCCCAGCCAAGGGCACAGGCAGGGTCCCTCCCTGTCCCCAGCCTGTGGCCTCCTCCTTTCTCCAGACTTCCTTGTCTTTCATGAGACACCCTAACCCTCCCGTGTCCGGCCCATGCAGCTGGGCTGTCCAGATCTCAAACCGCTTCTGCTGCGAGGTTTCCAAGCACACACCAGCCCCACCAGGTAACTGCCACACGAGGTCCAGTCGTGTAGACCCCGCTAATGCGGAGTGGCTTCAGCTCAAGTGGTCACACACACACCCCCACACCTATTTCTAAAATGCCTTGAAAAAAAAATCCCAACCCTCGCTTTAAAGAACACTGGAGCGTTTTATAACAGCTTCAAAAATTAGATATTTTGAAACTCCCAACAACAAATTAGCAGTTTGGAGAGTGGATTCAAAACTGCTATTTATTTAGGTGATTGGCTTTGATAACCGGAAGATCCCACCAGGGCTCCAAGCTTCCTTTTGCTCCTGAATCGACAGTCAGCGCCCTGTGTGCCGACGGCACCACTGTCACTCACACAGTGGCCTATTCTGCATGTCGTGGAGCCTTGCGTGAGGCCCGTGTCATAAATCATGACCCAAAGTACAAAGAGGGCCTCTCTAACAAATTATCTTGGGTTCTAAGTGTATAATTACGATATTTCTACTAATTACAGCATCAGGACAGGTGATTACATCATTACAATACGACATTTAACCGGCTTGGAAGCAGCTGTTCATCGTTGGTCGTGAAATTCGTGGGCCTGGGGTGGGAGCAGGGGTCTGTCTGCCTGGGATGACCCGAGACCCGGGCATTCCCCGAACTGCTGGGTGCACCACCTGGTCTCGGGAGGAGACATTCTAGGAGCCTTAATGGCACAAATGCCCATTCTCTTGGGAGCATAAGGAGAAACAACACCTTCTACCCCATAGCTTGAATCACCCAAAGCCCCGTGTCATCTTGTCAAACCACGGTTAACAGACTTCAGTGCCACCCCACCGGTGGCCCACGTACTCGGCCCATCACAGTGGGGTCCCCCTGCGGGGTGCCCGTCTGGCCCTGCTTGCTAACCCGGCCCTGGCACCTGAGGCCCGGAGCGTGCAGGCGTGTGGGCTCGGGCCAGCTTCCCTGCAAGGGAGCCACAGACCACATGCAGAGCGAGGGGCCGCCCCCTTTGCGGTTCCTGACTTTCTCCACATCCCGACGCCAGCAGGGGACACGCCTACACAGTCCCTTCCTTGTCCTGGGCACCGGCCCAGCTCTCTGAGCCTGAAGTCCTGCCCATGGGATTTCATCTTGTTCTGTCTCACACCTTGGAAGTGGGCGCTCGCACGGGTCAGCCATCCTGGGGTCAGCACCTGTGCGGTGGGGAGGCGGGGAGCCCGGGAGCCCAGTGCGGGTCCCTCAGCCGGCGCCGAGCCCGCGGGCTCGCTGCTCTCCAGCCCACCCTGGGGCAGATCTTCTGCATCAGGCGCCTGTTCTGAGGCCAGCATTTGCCCTCAAGTTATGCCTAATTCCTCATTTTTGGGAGGACATGGAACTTCGGGAGATTAAATGCAATGCTGGGGCCTTGCATCATTTTCCTGCTTTATCAGCACAACGAAACTGTAATTACATCCTCCGTGGGAACCTCACCTGTTTCAACAGCTGTCACCCAGCCACACAGAAGAGTCACACATTTTTGCTTGCACGTGTCCTTTTAGTGTGTTTTTGCAGAAAAAAACCAGTGAGTGTGTTAACGTCCATTTCGCATCGACGACAGGATGTGAAGAAGAGACGATGAAAGAGCCCAGGTGCGGAGGGCACCCGGTTTCTCACAAGATCACAGCGCACGGACACACTGTCCCCACGGACCCCCAGCAGCAGCCAGGCCTGGGCGGGGACCCGGGGCAGGAGGGGTGACCGTGGGGAATGAGGGAAGATGATGGGCACTTGCCCACCCTCATTCCCAGGAGCACAGGGGCAAGGAGGAAAGGCTCCCATAAAGTCATGTTAATGATGGACAACTACAGGTGACACATTTATCAAGAAAAGGAATTTCCTCTCAGCCTCATCCACACCAGGGATTTCCCTGTAGCGATGACAACACATCATTACATCAGATCTCACTCCTGCCCGGGTTTCTCTTTAGGTCCACGAGGGCATTACTCCTTGGGCCCCTTCCCCGGGCCTGAGTTCAGGACCGGCTGACGGGGATGGGCCACATGGGCTGCTGTGGGGCAGCTCCTGCTTGAGGGGGTATCATGGGCAGCGAAGGGGCAGGTGGCCTTGACCTCACACTCCTACACAGGCTTCCTCGGCTCATCCCTGTCTCCCGGTCTGTTGGTGAGAATCAGGAGCCTGAATGAATACTTGCCCGCCTCAGTTTTAAAAAAACATTCTTCTGCGATGAAATCATCGCTACAAAGGGAACTGATTTATTCGCAGGCGAAGTATAAATTATGGGGGAAGGTTCACTCAGAGGTTAGTCTGGTCCATGGATGACACCGTGAGACAAACGGAACTTCGCGCACAGACAAGCCGGGGCACCCTCCGAAGCTCCCCTCGCACGGGGACGGCTGCGGCCACTCTGACCGCGATTCCGATGATCTTCGTGGGGCTGCGGTGCCGTGGCAGATGCCGCACACGCATTCCACAAAGGTGGGGACACGCAGGGCCCGTGCTCGCCAAGACGCGTGCCCGGGGAGGAAGGTGCCAGCAGGCAAAGCCAATTTTTAAAAGCTTCCCGTTAGCTTAGCCGCATGAGCCGCGCATATTACCGGCACGGGAAAGGAGCCCAGAAAATGCAGGGAGTCGAAGGAGAACTAGAACCACCCACAGTCCCGCCATCAGAAGCCCCTCGCCACTACCAGCTAACGCGGCGCCTTAACCTGACTTCTACGTGGTCTCAGAAAAAAGCGCAGACAGCAAGCCTGGAAGGATCCAGAAGATGGGCGTGGCCGGGGCGTCAGGATGACACACATCGGGTGGTGTCACAGAGACGGAAGGCCAGCATCGGGACTCCAGTGCGATCACGCTGTGTGGGGACAGAGGGTGACGACGCGCACCGGGGAGCACGAGATCACGCACGGAACTGCTGAGTCGCTAGGCCGTCCGCGTCACACGGACACAGCGTGTGTGTGAGGGACGCGTCACTAGAAGACAGCACACGTATTCTGTGTGCACACACACGACCTTCTGCCTACCGAGCCGGAACCGTACTGCCGACGACACGTCCCCGTCCCCGCTGCACTCCATACACGGCAGAGACCGCCGGGTGGAAATGACACAGATCCGCACGGTCACCTGGTCTCTGCAGAGCGTGCCATCGAGCACCGACCCAGAGTGCACGGGACAGTCGCTTTCGGTCCCTCGGGACTCCGCAGGGTCCTGCCATCACACGCTGAGACATGGGCCGTGACCCCAGGGCATACACTCACCCTCCAGCATGACCCTGGCAGGGGGATGTGCGCTGTGCACACCGACACCTACAACCTTGCCTCGGGGCTGCACCGTGTCCATCACAGGACTGAGAGAGGCTCTGGAACCTTCCATCTACACCCTCCCTGCCACGAACATCCTGACACAGGGCTGCATACAGGACGGACTCGGGATTGGGGCCCCACGGAGGGTTCTCAGGCTGCAGGGATGAGACCCCTCCGTCCCTGACTCCACCCCTACACCAGTGACCTCTCCTCTCGGCAGGGGCGACACAGGATGGGCCTGGGCAGCACCACCTCCTTGGGTTTGAGCACGGGAGGCACAGCACCTGCAGCCCGAGCGCCAGACGCCCGATCAGGGTCACGGCTGTAAGCCCCTGGTGGCTGGGACTGCGTCACAGAGCTCCCACCACACCCCCTGCACTTTCCTTGGACCTGGTCTGACTCCCCTAGAATTTACCACACTACAGGGCGCCTGGGTGACTCAGTCATCGAGCCGCTGCCTTCGGCTCAGGTCATCATCCCAGGGTCCTGGGATCAAACCCCACATCGGGCTCCCTGCTCGGCATGGAGCCTGCTTCTCCCTCTCCCACTCCCCCTGCTTGTGTTCCTCTCTCGCTGTGTCTCTAACAAACAACATCTTAAAGCGAAAAAAAGAATGGACTACACTACATTGACGGCGTCGGTCGGAAGGCCGGCCCTGGCACAAGGCGAGCCCGGCGGCGGGGAGCAGAGAGCAGCGTCTGGGCGCGCCCGAGGCTGTGGACGGAGACCCCGAACCGCCCGGCACACTGTGCTTCTTCTGTCAACTGGGCCACTCCGCTTCCTCGTCCTTCCCCAGACGTGCTTCCCTGCGGACACCCCCATGCATGCGCACCCAGAGTGGGGCGTCGTCCCGAAGCACCGGCTCCTGGGGTTGGGCCTGTGAGGACAATTCTGTCCAAGGACAAGACACACAAGGCCTTGTGGGTCGGCCGCTCAGGCCCGTTAATTTGGGGGACAGACTCACTCGGGCCTCCTGCCGCATCCCCAGGGCCGCCCGCTGTCGTCCGACCGAGCCAGCCTGGCTGTGGCCCCTGCCTCAGCCTGAGGTCCCGGCCCCACCCCCGTCAGTCAAGCCACCCAGACAATGTGGGGTGTGAGCTCAAGGGACACGGGACTAGGGTACACGTCGGGCAGAGACTACTCAAATGAGCCCCAAAAGGAGCCCTCTCTTCCCGCTCTGTGCGGGCCTTGGAGGCTGGTTCTGCGGCCCCAGAATCCCTCTGCAAATCCCCTCTTCCCTGTCACCTCCACTGCCTCGGGGCAGATGCCATGACCCCCTCTCCCTCACACACTGTCCCTCCTGCTCTCCGGCCAGGCCCCCAGTAGGCTCTTCTTTGTGGGTGAAAATATGTCCGTCCTCCAGGTAGTAGCCAGCTGACGCTGAGAAGGAGTGTCACCTGACCCGTGACCTTCCACAACGTAAGGGGAAAATAATGGTTTTTTAGGCGAAACTGTCCAGGATGGATGTTCAGCCTGACGGGATGCTTCCCCTCCACAGTCAGGCAGGGACCCTGTGTCCTGGCTGCCGGCCACCACCAGCCTCAGGTTTCTCAGGGCATCACCCCCTCGCCCAGCATGCGGGCAGGAGCCTCTAGGGCCCAGCCCTGGACAGGGTGCCCCTCCCTTCCACCCACGCACCACAGGACACAACAGGGTCACGTGAACACGGAATGCAAGGGAGGCCAGGAAAAGTAGTCCCACTGCGTGTCCCGGGGAGGGGCTGGATTTCAGTGGATAGCTGGGGGCGTCAGCCACAGCTCCTTACAGAAGTCTGCTCTCTGGTCCACACGTGCCACCTGTTCTCCCAGGAAACGCACCGGAAACCCTCAAGTGCACGGAACAGCTCTCTGAAAACTCCGGAAGCCCCACAGCTTGGTATGGACGTAGTGGATGTAGGAAGGTAACCAGAACTTGAAGGATGACCAACTCCGGAATCACTTTCCTTCTCTGCCCCCACCGCCCCTGGTATGCATGAGCCACAACATACGCAAGAAGTGAAAACGTGAACCGCAGACCACAGCCACATTAGGCCATGAACGTGTACAGGGTCTGTGCTCTCAACACTGAAAATCACTGGTGAGACAAGCCCCAGGTCTAAGGAAACGGAGGGGCGTTCCACGCTCACGGGTTCGAGGGCGCTGGAGTGGAGGCACCTTTTCACCAAATAACACCGCGTGTAGTGCGGTACAGTAAAATCTCGTAGTTTCCATGCAGAGGGAGTGACAGGCTGACTCCGAAATTCACATGGAAAGGCAAATCAAACAGAAACGTCAGAACAATTTTAAGGAAGAAAAGGAGCTGGAGGAACACCCCCCCCCCAATTTTAGTAATTCCTTCCGGTGACAGTAATCCAGAACAGACCCATAATACTGTGGTCACTGACTTGCCACACAGTCGGATAGTAAGTCAGTGGACTAAGTCTAGTTTTCACAGCTAACGGTGTTGGAAAGATTGGACATTCACATAAAACAAACACCAACCAGAAGCCTCATACCTTGACCAACAATAGCGCAAACGTAGGGCAGAGATATAGATCAAAGGTTCCAAAACTGGACTGCGGTGGTGGTGTGGTCATGGAAGTGACGAGAAGTCACTGAACTGTAGGCTCCAACAAGTCCGTGTGCGGTTCAGGAGTCATATCCCTGCGGGGTGTCTAAGATCATAACTGCACACCTATCACAACGGCCAACGTTTCAGACCCGTAGACACAGAGTGCCGCGCAGCGTGTGGGCCGACCGGAACTCTCGTGCCCTGCTAATGTCCGGAGACATGGCAGGATTCCAGAAAACAATATGGTGGCTGCCTAAACAGTCCCCACACGTGGCCCAGCCAATTCACTCCTAGATTCTCACCCCAGGGAAACGCAAATGCCTAAATAAAACCACGTCCGCGCACGTGCACAGCAGCGTTGCCTGCCGTGAGCCAAACTGGAAATAACTGAACGTCCACCCACAGCCGATCGGATGCACACGCCACGGTCCGTCCGCTCACCGACCTGCTCGGCCACGGGAAGGCCGAACCACCGACACGCAGCTGCGTGGATGAGGTCAAAACCATGACTTTGAGGAAAAGGAGCCCAAGTGGGTGCCAATGGAAGGAGCCTCTTTATAAAAAACCCTAGAACGTGGAAACGCGCTGTAGTGACAGCACGCGGAGCGCCTGTTGCCACACAGCAGGCGGCGGTGAGCAAAGGGAACAAGGGAAGCTGGGGGGACGGATATGCTCACCGTTCTGACCGTGGGGACGGTTTCACGCGGACACACACGAGCACAGTCACCAGTTGGGCCTTCTGTCTCACGTCCACGGTAACGCCACAGAGCTGTTAAAAATAGCGACGAGAAGCACAGTGAATGATCCAGGGCATTTCTCAGAAAAGCCGAGCGCCCACAAGTCCAGCCGGCGGGAACTGAACGAGCCACGCTGGGTCCGGGCGACCTGACCCGCGATCTCTAAGGAAGACGGTGGGGACGCAGTCGGGAGCTTCTGGGCCTGCCTGAGCCACTGCTTCCCCCACAAGGGGTACAGAGGGTGCGGGTGCTGCCCTTGGCAACGGGCCCTCTGCCCGGGAGCAGGCTGCTGGGGGCACAGCCCGTGCAGGGGGCGGCTGGGAGAAGCTGCCGTGCCTGAGCTTCTGGAAACAGGAGGAGCAAACCCATCGTTCACAAATCCAATCCTTAAAATTGTAATTTTGTGAAGGGCTCACCCTCAGGAGAAAATCCCGGGGAAGGGAGGCTCGTTTTATGTGCGAAGCTTTGTCTGTCTCCGGCTGGGGAGCTGTCACTCAGGCCTCTCTCCTTGGCAGGGAGCAGCCGGTCCAGGCTTCCGAAGGAGGCCATTTCCGGCTCAGCTCCGACAGCTCATCAGTCTGAAGGCAGGAGCTCTGAGCTGAGAGCAGGTGGCCCTGAAGGCAGCGGCCGCAGGGAAGACACAGCTGGAGGGGCACAGGCGGGCGCTCTCAGGGAGCTCGGCGGGGCTCATCCAGGTGAGGTGGGACCACAGAGGCTAAGCTGGGTGAGGCTCCTGGTGAGCAGGGCAGCCCTTCCGGAGCCTGCTGGGGTCAGCCTCGCGGGTCTCCTGACCTCCTGGATTGGTGGGCTGGCCGGCAGGCTCCTCTCACGGCTCCTCATGGAGCGCTTTTCTAGATGCGGCGACATCCTTCTGCAGGGGGCCCACACACATTCCGAGGCTCTGTCCGACATCAGGGGCAGCACAACTCTGCCCGTGCAGCAGGGAGTAGGGACAGAATACTTCTGAATACCTCCAAAAGTCCTCTATCCTCCAGGACACAGCACATGTGGGCCTGGAGCCGCCAGGCAGCGCTCACAGCCCAGACCTGCCCGTGTCTGCTGCTGGCCGGGAGGTCCCGGCTCCCACCGCCCCATCGGGGGACGTGATGACTCCTGGTCCACTTGGTAAGTCATGTTGTTTCCCTCTGATGACGATCCAATAAGCATAAAGCATTTTTGCCAGGTCCTTCCCACGGCCACAGGCTCTGCTACCTCGGGGTCCCCAAACTAGTTCACAGCGGGGAGTGAGGATTACAAGTGTCTTCATCAGCAGCGGGATGACCACTCACACGTCTGAGACGTTCCCAGCCTCATCAGACCATCCCACCGAGGACGGTTTTCCGAGTGTGCCCTGCGTGTGAACGTGAAAGCTCATTACAGCCTGATCCCTCACTGTGAGTAAACACATCACACATTGCTCTTCAGGAGGCTTGGCTGGAGACAGTATCCACCCCCACCACTAACTCCTGAGCAGAAATAGATCTTTCCTATAACGCAGCCATAAAACCTTCACAGGCAATAATAACGTGTTTATTACACGAGTTGACAATTGCCTGTTAAGCATCTGGAACGCAGGATCCACACATGCACCAGAAAAGAGGCTACCCCAGCTTTTCCAGAGTTGCTGTTTCTGTGGGATGAAGGACCCGGGCACTTGTGGGGCAGGGACGCCCGTGTACTCCTGGGTGCCCAGACAAGAAAGGGGACAATGTCTCTCAGCTCTCGCTATGGATATTGTGTAAGGAATCACCCTGGAACAGTGGCCTAAAACAGCAGCCTTGTGTCCTCATGGGTCTTTGGCTCCGCTGAGGGTCGGCTGCTCTGTGGGGTCCTCCCTGGTGCTTCCCCGTGTCTGGGGGGACCCACTCGCAGTGCGTCAGCAGTGGTCTGAATTCTGGCCTGGTCTGGGCTGAACCCGCTCCAGAGTCTCCGTGCCTCGAGTCTCGTATCCCCTGGGGCTGGTGGGTGAGCCCAGGCATGTCTTCGGGGACATGGGTACGAGGGTCCAAGAAATAGTGGCAGCTCTTCAGTCCAAAGCCGGGCCCTGGCCCCACCCCATCAGACTCTGCGTACCGGCCAAAGCACCACACCTGTTCCAACCGAAGTCCCGGCACAGGTGAGGACACGGGAGGGATGAAGATGAGGAGAGCACACAAGCCACCATGAGAAACAAACACGAGAAATCCTGCACCTTTCTGAGCCGGACGCTCACCGTGTTCTGTTAGTGTGTGCGCAGGCACAAGTAAAATGCCCGCAGTTATCCTGTGTTTGATCAACTATATTTCACTCTACCTCTGGGGGATGAATGAGACTCAGGGGTCACTTGAGGGAAGGAAACTTTTTTTATTTGCCTGCACGGGGATCACGAGAGCACCATTCTTCTCGTACAAACAAAATTACATGATCACACCTACAAAAATGTTTAATGTCCTAATCCAGATTATATTCTAATTTTCCAGAACGTCCTCAATGTTTTCTCTGTGTTGGTCTTAAAAGCAGGGCCCAGCCAGGACCACCAAAACTGGGAAAAGTTTTGATTCAAGGGACAGGACTCAGCGTACACTTGCCCTCCCATAGGCTCCATGTGGCAGGAGAATGAGGCCACTGACGGGGGTGGGAGGGAAGGCATGACTGGATGTCGCCATCTCAGAGCCGTCAGCGGAAGTGAATCCCTGACCCAGGCCAGCTTTTCAACTGGGGATGAGCCAAGAGGAGGCCCTGAAAGGGCAAAACTGCCTTCATAAAATCACAGACACCGACGCTGGCCCCAGAACAGACCAGTCAGTTATGAAAGCTTCCGGCTTGGGAAATTTTGCTTATCAGGCTTCTCCTGAGGCCCAGCCATTTCCAGCACAGAAAGCAGCCACTAATCCACCGAAACCGGCGAGTACGGGATGTGGCAGATGCGGTTTACGGTTGTTAATTCTACGTAAACAGACTCAGACCCACAGCGCAGTGCAGCTCCTCCCACTCCCGCATGCAGGCACCTCGGCAGAAGCATCCTTCTCGGCACGCACTTCCACCAGACGCCCCCACTTCCCAGGCCTCCCTCTATCGGCCCCACCCCTGCCTGACCTGGAGACATCTGGGGTCCTGTGCACGGCGTCTCCCCGCATTACAACAGCACTCATCGACGGCTGTTGATCATCTCAAGATCAAAACCTTCCCTGAACAGACACACAGCGACTCTCTCCTTGTTGCCTTAACTCCGTGCCACGTGTCCTTGGGCCCGTGTCTCAGGCACACGATTCCCAATGTGGTCCATGCCTGGTAACAAGCCTTGGCGCACGGACGGACGTGTGAGTCCAGCCAGGCCGTGGGGAGACCGGGACACTGAATCCTCAAGCTAGCGGCACGTCAAGCCCGTCCGCTGCGGCTCCTGAGCTACAAGGCAAGCCTCACGACGTTAGGAGGTATCGTGACCCCACAAAGAGGGCTGCCTCTCCGGAATGCCGCGAACCCGGAGGAGGGCAGAGTGCTGTGCGAGGAGAGCCACTCCCTGCAGAACCGAGGAGAGCCTCCATGCCCGAAGCTAACGACCCAAGGACGGTTCATTATCTGCATCAACACACGTGTTTGCGTTGAAGCCAGTTCTAGTTAGAGTTCGTGTCACCAGGAAGTGAAAATAAATTCTCAACCACAGTTGTGCCTCCAGCGCCCACGCGGGGGAAACAGAGGCAAGAGGGGTAAAGAGACAGCATCCTGATGATGTGAGCTGGTCTCCTAGTCAGCACCAAGGACATCTTGGTGGATAATTAGTGCATGAAAGGATGAACGTGCACACGTGTGACAAGCCCACAACCTGTGCCCCCGAGCACCCCGGACGGGACAAACAGGGGCTCCGGGAAGACCCGGCAGATGTCATCGCTGCAGATGGGAGGATCAAGACGGGTGACCTTGAGCTGGGATGGCAAAGAGGGGCTGGGTTTGCAGTGAGAACTCCTGACAACAGGCAGTGTGAGCAAGGGTCCTGGGGCCTACCGGCAGGGTGACGGGAGTCTGTAGGTGCTGGGGAGGAGGGTGTATGGGGGTGAGGGAGGGTGAAGCAGGAGGGAGAGCGGCTTGAGTCCTGGTCAGAAGCACCCACAGCAGGGTCCAGCCAGGTAAACAGGAACCACTGAGGTGCTCCGCCCCGGGAAGGGTTCATGCAGGTACTGGCGGGAAACGCTGAGACGGCAGACACTGGCTCAGAAGCAAAGGTCAGCCAGCCCAGCAACCTGCCGCCAAGCCTGGGTCAGAGAGACCAAGACAGAGGTGGGGTTCCACACTCCATGCATGGGGGCGGGGAGAGGCCCGGCAGAGATGCAGCCGTTACAGGCACAGAACCGGGCAGAGAGAGAGAGACTCAGGTTCGCTTCCCGACCCTCCAGCACTGCCTCCTACGGACGAACCCAGGCAGAGACCAGCCCATCCCAGAGACCCTGGGAAGTGCAGAGGTGAGGTCTGAGGGCAAACACGCCCTGCATGGGTGTGTCCTTCAGAATGACCCACCAGGCCAAACCCTGAGACTCCCGAGCTTTCTAGAAGTCCCCCACGTGCTGCTCTGAAAACATCACTCTTTTTTTTTTTTTAAAGATTTTATTTATTTATTTGACAGAGAGAGATCACAAGTAGACGGAGAGGCAGGCAGAGAGAGAGAGAGAGGGAAGCAGGCTCCCTGCTGAGCAGAGAGCCCGATGAGGGACTCGATCCCAGGACCCTGAGATCATGACCTGAGCCGAAGGCAGCGGCTTAACCCACTGAGCCACCCAGGCGCCCTGAAAACATCACTCTTAATGAAGGAGGCAGACAGCTGCTGGAAAAACAGCATCCTCCGGAGAGCAACAGCAAATGCAGTTAAATAATCAAAATCCGATTCCTTTCAGTCTAGACATGCGATTTCATACAATTATCATTTCAAGAGCAATATGTGCATAATGGCTCTCCCTCAAATGTGATTTTCTTCCCCAGAAAAGGATTAGTGGGACAAACTGAGCCGGGGCACAAATCCTGTTCACAAGCGACTGGGAAGAGGCGAGGTCCCCACCTCTCTATGCCGAGGGCCCTGCTGATACACCAAGGACACACGCCAGGCCACCGACCGGGGCTCCAGTGAGCAGCAGCCGGCTCTGCCCTGTGCCCAGGCAGACGCAGGAGCCTGGGCGTTCCACGTGGCCTGGGGCTGTGGCCGCTCCTTACAGCATCCTTCTCCCCAACCCGGCCCCCACGGGCTTGAGGACGGTCACCATCAGCGGAAGGGTCAGAGGAGAGTGAGGGGCCCGCCCTTCAGGGGACACGAGAGAGACCGGGGTGAAGCACCCACCCGAGTCTCTCTGGTTGTGTCCACGGGAAAGTGTCTGCACTGGCGCTCGTGTGGTGTGTGCACGTGGGTCCCAGCGTGCGGACCGGCCCGCGCCCTGGAGGGGCCATGTGCCTGCTGGCGCAGCACCCGACGAGCACGGGTTTCCTCCGGACCCCTACTGGTCGCCCGGCCGCCCCGCCGAGGCCAGCGGCAGGAGGGACCCTCAGAGGACACACCGCCCCCTCCCAAAGCCCCTCCCGTGGAGTGGACACGGCCCAGACCAGGTGCCCTTCCGGCGGCCGCGGACCCACCTCACCTGCGTCCGGCGGACACGCGGAGCCCCACGCGGGTCTGGGCGGGTCTGAGCCCGCGCATTTCCAACACGCTCCGGGGCAGGCCGACGCTGGGCCGCAGCTGTGACGTGGGGACACTCTGGAGCCTGTCGTGGGCAGAGACTCGGCCTCAGTGCCTCGGAAGGCCACTCAACCAGACCCCGGGCTGCGGCCCCTCCCTGTGCCCCGGGGACAGCGCGGCCTCTGATAGGCGACTCCGTCAGTCCCCGACGCCATCTTCCTCCAGGCTCCCTTCCTGCGCAGAGGCTCACGGGAGGCTTCTGATTGGTGGGCCTGGACCACGTGGGAGGGCAGGGCCGGCTGCAAGGGAAGCCGGGAGAGCAGCGCGTGGTTTTTACCTTTGCAGGTGACTCAGCTTGGAGGACGAGTCCGCGTGGGAAAGGAGCTGCTGGGTGACTACGGTCGGGCCTCCTCCTGGCGGGCTTCGCCCAGAGCCCAAGCTCGGGGACAGGACCTGCAGGCCACCCTCTGCCTCCAGCACGCACAGCTCCCTCCGCACGGCAGCACACGAGGCCTGGCCCCCACCGGCGTTTCTGGAACATTCTCTCCCACAGCTCCATGCAGGCCTGGCGCGGCATCACCCCAGGCATATGCCGGGATGCTTTAGAAGAAGCTGTCGCCTGCCTCAGGCCACAGACGACATTCTGGGATCAATATCACTGCTGGTATCGCTGGTGATGACGGCGAAGGGGAGAAGCTCCCAGGCCGCAAGGTGAAGACGGGCGTGTGCGTCCGTCCGCCTTGTCTCCCTGAGCCCTCCCTGAGAAGCGTTACGTGTGAGAGCCACGGAACATCAGTACCAACTCAGTCTTCAGATGCGTCGCTTTCACAGGACAGAAGCAGCACTGAGATGAGATCCTTTTAGAAAATACAGTAGCTTGCGCACATCCCACAGTTTCCAAATCTGTTTCTTTTCTCCCCATTTGTACGGGGTTGATCTGTTGGTGCTTCGTTCTGTTTGCTAAGCAGAGGGCAGCGTGGGCGCTCAGAAAAGGTGTCCTCACCTGGTGGTCTGGGCTGACTCAGCGCGTCCCAACCTCATTAGATGGGGATGCTGGAGACCGTCTCTCCTGGGCAGTGGACCTGTCCTTCTTACCTCCTCTTCGGTCTGTCTCCTGTCCCCGAGTGAGAGCCACCCAAGTACCGTGCGCACACACCTGGCCTCAGTCTCTGTCTGCGCCTTGCAGAACCGGAATCATCTCCTTTGTCTCCTACTGCCAACCTAACCAATCACCACCACGTCCGTGGCTCAGACACAAATTTGTCCCGCAGCTGTGCAGGGGAGCCGTGGGACATGGGGCTCGCTGGGCAAAAACCACTGTCTCACCTGGCTGACTTTCTTTCTGAGGCTCTGGGGCAGGATCGCTTCCTTGTTCATTCGGGCTGTTGGCAGAATTCCTGCGGTTGTAGGACTGCTTCCCTGTTTCCTTCTGGCTGTCAGCCGAGGGCCCTTCCACTCGGAGGGGCCGTGTGAGTGTCTTGGCTCAGGGCCCCCTGCTCCGACTTCAGAGATCCTCTCAGCTACACATCTGCCCTCCTCCTCCCGCCTGGTCTCTGGCCAGTGGGGCAAGGTCCTCCCAGTTTCAGGACCCACGGACTAGACTGGCCCCACAAAGGTATTCTGGAAGGTGCTCCGCTCACCACAGTCTCCCCGGGTCCCAGGCTGTTGCTTCCAGTCACCATGCCAGAGGGAGGAAGGGTTCACCCTGAAAATCAAACACTCTGGGATAGAAGTGACCCATGACACCTCCACTCAGCAATTTCATTATTTTTGGCCGGTGAAACTGACTCCAAGTCATGGGAATAAGTCAGTTTTCCAGTGGGGCTAATGCGCAGCACTGGGCACAGAGCAGTCATCGGACCCTGAGGGTCCAGAAGGGATGCCCGGTGGACCCAGGTTGGGGGAGCCTCAAAGGTACGGAAGAACACAAGGAAGGTGAAGCCTCAGATGTCCGTGGAGGTGGGTGAGAGTCTGAGTGCCCTGTAGGCTCAGCCTTTGTGCTCTCAGCTTCCTGCTACACTGGGTTCTCCCAGCAGCAACAAGAGGGTACCACCCAGCAGCCAGTCTGGGCACCTTCTCCACCTAGGGAGACCCCTGTTACCATGGGATGTTCTCACTGCATCTGGACAGAGAACACTGGGGCTGCTGTAAGCCCATCTCAAGCTGGCGTTCTAGAAGTTCTGCCAGAGTCCCTCACTCTGATGACACTGCTGGAGCCCTGGTTCCATCCGTGCCTGAGTGTGCCGGGCGGGATCCCCTTTGCGGTGAGTTCTGTCAATTCCAGCACGAGGACCCTCCCCATGGCGGTGGGAAGCTGTGGAGCCGCGGTCCAGGTCATGATCTACCCATCGCACGTGGCCCTGAGCCTCACCGCAGGGCATCGGCATCATTATCTGTCGGGAATGCAGGGGCGCCCAGGCTGTGGGGACAAAAGGGCGCTGCCTCAGCCTCTGCGGCCTCCCTGACCTCCTTGACCTCCCCGACCTTCTAGCCTCTGCAACCTCTGCATCCGGCGCTGCCTCTACAGGCTCCCTGGTCTCTGGGGCCCCCCTGGCCTCTGGCCTCTGCAGCCTCTCTGGAACTCCGGAACCCCCGACGAGACACTGGGCACAGGGACCAGCTTGCCCGCAGCAGGTGTGGCGTCAAGGCGGCACGAGCACTGGGCCCCGACATTGCCCCGGGGCAGCACCACGTGCATGGCCGCGTTCAGGACATCTTGCAAGCACGAGGCCGGCATCCCTGGGAGCCGGTGCACGTGCAGGCGCTTGGGAGCCGCTGGCCTGGGTGTAGACAGTGCACAGAGAACACGGGTGTGCAGCACAAGTGAGCGACAACACACAGCGGGCCGTGTGCAAGGACCGCAGGGTGACACATTCAGGGGGCACCGAGAAAGCACGGACACAGCGGTCACAGGCAACACTGGAAGCAACCCACCCACCACCCCATGCGTGCACCTGCGAGCCGCACACAGAGATGGCGGACAGGTGGGCAGGACCATGTGAGCCTGGCCGGCATCACACCCAGAGAGTGCCCACCTGGAGCTAGCTCGCACGTGCAGATGCACACTCAGGGAGCACGGCAGGAGCACAGCCTCAGGAAACATGCCGGCATCACCCTTATTCGGTGGGACACATGCAGGTAACACACAGCAGCCGCCCTTCACACCGTGGGAAGTTCACAAGGCAAGCAGACCGCTAAGCTGTGGGCAGTTCCCCAGGTGACACAGATGCCTGCAGATCAGCCCCAGTGACAGCACAGCCATGACCCGTACACAGGCTGACACCGGTCCCCAGACTCAGACGTAAAATGGGAAGGACCAGATACCTGCAAAGATCCCTTTCAACCTGAGCGTGGGGTGCTCTGGCCAGCCGTGTTGGGAGACCGGGGTGTGGAGGGGAGAGGGGCCGCAGCTGGGGTTCAGTGCTTGGTCCTGAGAGGGAGATGGGGTGTGGGGGTGAGTCCTCCTTTGTCTGCCATGTCCCCACTCTAAGTCATCACTGTTCGATCTTCCCCAGAGAGGAGCGTCCGTGTGTGTACAGAAGATGACCCTGGTGTGCACATCTCTCGCCTCAGCTTCAGTGGTGCAGTGAAGACTTGTGCTAAGCCTTTATCTGTTGGATGAAAAAGCTTCCGTGGAAGTTCCTGGTTGGCTCACGACATATATCCTACCTGGCTGTTCCCGCCGTCGGCGACCCCCACCCAGCACCCCTTTGGTGATGGGAAGTGGGGCTTCCCTGGGCGGTCGAACCGCCCCGCTGCTGGGTGGAGGACTCCTGGATCCTGGGAGGCCTGGGTATCCATAAGGGTGGGAGGGGGGAGGGGTGCTGGGGGAGGACACATTCAGGTCCCCGGCACCTAGTCCTGACAGCTGGGAGAAAAGCCAGGCCCTGGCCCTCACCACGGGGCTGGTGGGAAGGTGGGGAGCGAGGCCACCCTGGGACTCTCCATCCTGGGACTGTCTCTGTTCTGCACCTTTGAAGTGCCCTTTGAGTGCTCCCGCTGCCGTGGGCCAGTGCTCACAAAGGTGGGGATGACTCCCCTGGCTGGACCAATGGGGCACTCTGCCTCTGGGAAGTGCTGTCATCGGCCAGCCACCATGGGGAACCCTCAGCCAGGACGAGGCAGAGGTCCCTCTGAACCCACCTCCTGCCCTCCCCTTTCCTTCACACTGTGCACAGGGTAGCAGAAAGTGGGAAGGACTCTGAAAAGCCATGAAATTTCCAAGTATTTTTCCAGGTTTTCCAATGCTAGGCACTGTCTGGAGCCCAGGTCTGCAGCTTAGACTCAGAGAACCATGACCTGTCCTTGGCAGTGATGGTCAGCTGGAAGTGCCTGGCCCCAGACTGGGTTCCTTGGGAAGTGAAGGCCCCTTTGTATACATCTGCAACTTCCCCAGCTCAGCTATGATAGGACAGGGGCCACTCAATCCTCTGCACCAGACCCCAGATCCCCGAGGGCTGCCCACCCTGGGACAGGCTTGGAGCTGGACCGTCTCAGGAGGATATTTCTCCCCGAGCTCACCCTCAGCTCTGCTCGATGGTCCCAGTGCACCTGGCAGAACAGAGAGAGCCGAGAAAGAAGGCGTGTGTGAATTCAAAATGTATGCAGTCTTTGAGAGGGTATCAAAGTCCATTCCAGTTTTCAAGGACAAAATGCATGGTTGGGAACATCGCTGCGGTGACCTCGTGTTAGCATTAAGCTCTCCTAGCGACTTTTGCGTCCTCTCAGTTCGTACGTGAGATCTGAGCGTAGCCTGGCACCTGCCTTAATTTTAATTAAAAACCGATAATTTCCAAGTGCATTAAAAGGAAGCAGCACACCATTCTCTCCTCTGAGGATAATACACGCCTGTTAGACCCCAGTTACTGCAGCCCTGGGGGTGTATGACAGCTCACGTGTCCCCTGTTGGCCTCGCTGGAGCTTTGTCACTGGATGTAGGGCTATGTGGGTCCAAGGAGGATTGCTTTCCTTGTCAAGTGACCACGAATATGGACTGCCTACTGCCCCCAGACGGCTGCGGTTCAAGTTGTAGCTCGTGGCTCCCTACTGATGCCCTGAGTCCTTGGGCTGGTCCTCACAGCCTGCGCACCAGGGTGACCCTCGGCCCTGGAACGTCTGGGATGTCAGCCACAGTCAGGTACATTTTCCCAGGGAAGAAACCGCCCCTGAGTGGCCAGACCGTTCCACTCACTCATTCATTCAAAATGTGTTTTCTCGGGACGCCTGGGTGGCTCAGTTGGTTGAGCAGCTGCCTTCGGCTCAGGTCATGATCCCAGCATCCTGGGATCGAGTCCCACATCGGGCTCCTTGCTCATCAGGGAGCCTGCTTCTCCCTCTGCCTCTGCCTGCCATTCTGTCTGCCTGTGCTCACTCTCTCTCCCTCTCTCTGACAAATAAATAAATAAAATCTTTAAAAAAAAAAAAAACAAAATGTGTTTTCTCAGGGAGCAGTTTCTGTGCTTGGTATTGAAGATAGAAATTATAGCAAAACAGATTTGTTCCCTGCCTTCAAGTTTACAGCTTAGAGAGGAACACAATTGGAATGACCACTCTAAAGACACAGATTTACGAACTGTAATGGATACTGTGGTAGAAAATTACAGGGATCTTTGGGAGCATGTGACGGACACTTGGGCAGCTGACATCTGAAAGCATTGTACTCAAAGTAGTGGCATTCCAGGCAGAGTGAGCAGCAGGTGTAAAGGCCCCGAGGTGGGAGCATCAGACCCCTGGGACACAACAGTCATCATCATAAGAACAGCGGAGATTACACAGGGCTCACTGCTGTGAGGACACCTCACATTTTCTCAGTGCGGCCTTAAGAGTGAGGACCACTCGTTGAGCAACAGCCCATCCTGTAAATGTGGATTCTGAATCACATGGGGAGAAATGCCATGGGAACATCCCTGGAGGGACATGCAGACCTGGTTATGAAAAAGGAAATAAAGGTGAATGTCCAACAAAGAAGTGTCACTCTTGGGCTCATGTAGGACTTTGACCAGGGATGAGGCCTTGACCCAAAGAGAACATGTATTCTGGACCTACTGGCCCTGGAGACCATGGCTCTGGAGAGGAAGGTGGAAGGAAGGTGAGCTCCGAGAGGAGAGGTTGAGACTGCGCAAGACCTCTGCTCACTCCTCGCACTTCCCCGTGCTTAGGCTTGGGTGGAAAGGAAATGTCCAGAATGCAAGGAGGACAGAGGGGCTCTAATAGTTCTCAGAGTGGCTGCCCATTACGATCACCTGAGAGGCTGTGGAAGGACTGCCTCCTGGCTCTTAGCTTCAGAGCCTGGAGCACAGCCGGAAGTGAGGATGGTCAGACTCCACAGGTGACTCACGAGTGGCAGAGACTGTGATCCACAGACAAAGTTAATCTCTGTGCAAACCTACAGTGTCTCCATTCCCTAAACACCGCCTGAGAGCCCTACTTCATTTTCATCTGTCACATTTTTATCCACCCTGTTAAAAAAACCCTGTTGATTCCATGACTCATATTAAGTACCTGTTGATTTTCATATCCTCCTTGGGAGAAATCAAGGTCTAACCTGGGTTGCCCCTTCTCCCGTTAGCTGTGATTTTTCTCAAGATATTTTTGGTGATGGTGAGGCTGCAGTTGAAGTCATAGAAGTCCTCACCTTTCTAAGGCTGGCCAGAGGAAGTGAGCGAGAGCGGGTCACTGAGCCCCAGTGGGGAGGTGAGGGTTCCAAGAGCATCACCCATAACTGTTCAGAGCTTTCTCCTCTACCTCTGCCCATCCATCCATCAGTCCGGCCATCCCTGCATCCCTCCCTCTGGCCCCGCACAAGGACCAGTTTCTGATGGACATCTCTGCAGAAGCCTGGGCACACGGAGCCGAAGGGGAGGGAACCAGCACCCAGACCCACCCCTCCCAGGAAGGAGACAGTGGTACAGTCCGTCTGAACAAATCTGATCATGATGGAACAGGTTTACTCAGAACTGACCAGGAGTGGATGTTGTACAGTCAGTTAATCTGGATACAGGAATTCAGCTTAGGTGTATTCTTATTTAAAAAAAAAAAAATCATTTTTTCATGGCTAAAAATTTCCTAAAGTCAATATAGTCAAAACACTGGAATCTGGGAAAGAAACCATTGTGGACTATCTACCTTCATCTTTACATCTTGGAGAATCCATATGTGAAAAGAGAAGTCTCCAGAAATGGGTCTCAAATTGTGCTGTTTATTCTTTTTTAAATTTTTATCTTTTTAAAAAGATTTTATTTATTATTTGACAGAGATCACAAGTAGGCAGAGAGGCAGGCAGAGAGAGAGGGGGAAGCAGGCTCCCTGCTGAGCAGAGAGCCTGATGTGGGGCTTGATCCTAGGACCCTGAGATAATGACCTGAGCTGAAGGCAGAGGCTTAACATACTGAGCGCCACCCAGGCACTGCTGGTGCTATTTTTTCTTAAAAACTGAAGCCTCAGAACAGAAGGTCTTGGGGAAGACATGTCCAGCTGGCACTCTCTGAGGCCTCTTGTTAACGGGACCAGAGCTGCCAGGGTCCCCTTGTCACACACAGAAGGAGCGGGTTCCTGCCCTGGGGGGAGGCCCCGGCAGATGGACGCACTACCCAGACACGTCCCCTCCCGCTGCTCCCCAGGCCACCCTGCGTGGGTCTCAGTCCCCATGAGCCTCCCCCTCCTCCTCCCACAGCTCGTGGGTGGGTCCTCGTGGTCCTAAGCCTCACCCCTGCCCCCAGGAGCCTGGATCTCGCTTGTGAAAGTAGAACGTTCCCTGCTCCTCTCTGGGGAGTCTGGAGTCCCCCAGGAAACAAAGACTAAGGAGGAGGGGAAGCCCCTTCAGGCTCCTGAGGAAGCCCGTCATCCTGTTAGTCACCGTGCAGAGCTGCTCTACACAGAGGACACGGCCAGATTGAAACCAAGGCCTGGGGGAGGAGGACATGGTCACATGCAGCCACAGAAGCCGTCCGAGGATGCCGCAGTTGCCTCCCCTCTGCCTGGTCTGGAGCCCGGGGAGACAGGACCACACAGGAGACCCCAGAAGACAGTGAGGGGGCCCCGCAGGGCCAGGCTCAGCTGCATGGAGGAGAGAAGCCCCAGCACAGGTCACGCAGCCGGGTCACCCTGCAGAGCCACCTCTCTGTCCAGAGGCACGGCCTGAGCTCTCCTGGGAGGAGTGGGACCCTGGGCTGTCAGGTGCAGGACACGGGAGTCCTCAACGGTCGGGCCAACAGCCAAGGCTCTGCCGAGACACAGAAATGTGCTCCCCGACCGGGGAGGCCCTGCCTGCCCCACGGCGCTGCCCTCGAAGGTGTCTGGGGGCTGAGAAAACCCACGAGGGCCAGAGCTGCTTGTCAGTCCAATTCACGGTACTGGGAATTCATTATGGAATAATTCTCTTATCGATTTGCTGCTGACATATTTACTGTTTTTGCTCTCAGATCGGAAAAGACATAGTGTAGCTAAAGTTATTTTAATTATGTTGGTGCTTGAGAAGCTTAAAACATGCTAGCATTTTAAATATTTCAAATTCTATAAAATGGAAATGACCATCCAAGACAAAATTTCAGCCCAGTGGGACTAAGGCCATCATGCCCACTCGTGTCCCTGTCCTAAATGTTCATGACAGCCCCAAGTTTCCTGAGAGGAGCACCTCCCCCACTTCCTGGGCCTGTGGTGTGGGGTGCTGAGTGCCCCCCAGAGCCAGGATGGCCCCTGGGACTCAGGCCCGGGGGAACTGGTCACTTCCGTTCTGCTGTGACTGGCTCCAGGTTGAGCATGTGATCTGAGGGGAGCAGGGCCTCCAGCCTCAGGACCTCAGTCTGATCTGGGATGCAGGGGCTTCCCGTGTCACCAGGAGGCAGGTCCATCTGAGCAGGAAGCCGACCGGGGACACGGGGACGAAGGATGCGGGAGAAGCCGGGTCCCCTGGATCAAGCAGGTCGAGACTCCCTCCTGGGCTCTGTGGATCAACCCCCTCGCCTTCAGCCAGTTTGTGCTGGGTCTTCGGTGCTGTGCAGTCAGGGGAGCCCTCCCTGATATGGGGTCAGGACACCTCGAGGGCAGGAGGCGTGGGAGGATCCCTCCCCAGAGGGACCTGCGCCTCCTCTGGGGGACCAGCCCTGGAGCTCCTCGGGAAGTTCTACCCTGATTGTAGAAAGGGTTGAGGGTTAATGTGTGTGTGAGTGCATGTGCGAGTGTATGTGTGTGTGTGTGTGTGTGTGTGCGCGCGCGCGCACACGCGCGTGTGCTGGAAGAACAGCTCCTGAGTCCCAGATGGAAGCGGAGACCCCACCCCCTCGGGAGGCCGGGATGTTAATTAAATGTGACATTTCTATCTGACCCACTGACTTAAGCTACATCGCGTTCTCGGTTTTCCTTTGTGCATCTCGCCAAAAGCTACTTTAAAGCCATTTCTGAACTGCGCTTTCAGGGCAGAGAGGTGGGGAGCAGAAGCGTGCAGCTCCCCCCAGGCCACGTGAAAGGAAGCTGCCCGCGCAGCCAGTCAGCCGTTTCCGAGCGTGTTGGGAGCTGAGGGTGCAGAGCAGGCAGTGGGGGGTGGCGGGGACACCCTGCAGGGACGCAGGTACCAGGCATCTGGCTGAAGGGACAGGCCATATGAGGAGGGCAAGAACCCCAAGCCAGAAATGTCACCACGCCTGAGGAGGTGTCTGTGGGAAGGTGGACAGGCCCGTGGCCCCGCCATGGAAGGTGGCAGAGCGGACGGGAGCTCGTCACGTGGTCCTCACACGTCAGGTGACAGGCCTGTCGTCACCCGAAGGTGGACGCCGATGAGAGGATTATTATAAACCCTGCTTCAACCATGAGCAATGTTTCCGACGGAGGTTGAAATCGTAGGTCAACTGAGGAGATAAAAGGGAATCACAACAGATCTGCAGTTCAGCCCCGCGAGGGCCGAAGAAGAGGGAAAGAGAATCCCCCACGGGGCAGAGAACGGGAGCAGCAGGTCACCCACGGGTGTCCGCCGCTGCCAAGCAGCCGCTCCCCGGGCGCGGGGCTCCCCAGGGATCGCGACCCCTTGTCAGCTGGGACAGAGCTGAGCGGGAACCGGCCGTCCACATCCACGAGAGACCACGGAAACGGAGAGCCCCTGTCTGCTGCCGCCAGAGGAAGGCACCCTGGTGTCACCACCAGCCGAGCAGAAGGGAACCCGCGGATTTCCGGCATGGTGGCTCTGGAACAGGGCAGCATGCTGGGGACACGCCAGGGGACAGTGTGACAGGACATGCAACAATGCGACACCCCCATGTGCCTCACCGCGAGGAAAAGTGCAGCTGTGCCCTGCGGGTGGGCAGTGAACACAGGCAGGGGCACATGAGGTCCTTGTTTGTCCATCACTAGATGGGACACCTGGGCTCGGGGCCAACAAGCCCCAGGGGGTTGTCCCCAATGACAGGTGATGGGGGTCAGGAGGAGATACCCCCTGAGCAGTGGGAACAGGGGCCTCAGGGAGCTTGGAGGACACAGGGTTGCGGGGACCCTGCACTGGATCCAGCCGTAAAGGCTGCTGGAGAAGGATCCAGGCAGGGCAGCCCCTGGTCCCCAAAGTCACATTAAATCCCAGATTTAACACGGGCCACTCTTGCCCCGGTCTCTGGATCTGGAGGGTGAAGGTCACCACAGACACAGAACCACAGAACAAGGCCCGCAGTGCTCACGCGTTCAGTTATGTCCCTTCTCCACTCTTGTCAGTCACGTTCCCTTCACATCCCCTCCCCACGTCCACACTCTGACCCCGGGAGTTCCATTGTCCAGGGGCCTGGAGTCTGTTCTGAGCCTGTTTCTACCTCTGGGGGAGCAGGTGACTGGTCTTCCCGCACCCCAGACAGCGGCAGGAGCTCGGGGTCTCTGACTGAAGCCCCACGATCCCCTAAAAGGCCGGGAAGGAAAGCGGTCACGGCTGAACCCCACGCAGTCCTGGGGACAGGGGATAGCCCTGGATTTGCAGGCTCCGTCACACATCCCCGAGTTACCTCCTGCAGCTTAAGCTACTCTCGGGAGAACACTGGCCCTGCTCAGAGCCCCTCATTTGTGCAGCAGTGGGGGGACGCTCGGATCCACTGCCCCGGGGCAGACACTCTTCCACCATTGCCTGCAGGTGGCTACCCGGCCGATGATGTTGTCCTAAGACAGATGGAGAGGACAACCTGCACAACTCAGGGCAGAAAAGTGCCTTGAGTCGGGTCCAATGTCCATGCAGTCATTCGTTCTTCTGTCCTGCAGGTGCCACCTGAACCCTTGAGAGACGCAGGCAGGTGTGCTAAGAGCCGGGGTCACACGCCAGCAGGAGTTAAGACGCAGCTTTCCCAGGAGCCGGTCTGATGGGACAGGAGTCACACGCACACCGTGAGGGCAGTGAGGGGAATGGAGCGGGAGTGGCTGCAACCTGGGAAGACAGACACCAGCCCCGAGGAGGCCCCGAGGGCAAGGCAGGGCCGCACAGGTGATCTGGGATGCGAAGGATGATGGGTATTTGTGGTGCGGCCGGGTCAGCACACAGTCCTCCTTCTTCTGACAACAGACCTGCATTTTCCTTGCACAGCCATCTCCTCCATCTTTCTTCATGGTCGGGGGGCTGCTTCCTCTCCTCAGCCACGATGGCTCTGTGACCCAAGCCCGGCTCAAAGCATCATCAGATTCCCTTGCCACAGACTGACTGATTGAGAAAGATGAATGCTGAGCCTTCTAGAAGATGCAGATATTAGTGACACTCAGATCCAGGCCCCCATCTTGATACCACACATGGAGAGCCAAAGCACAAATGTGGAATCAGATTTGTGAGATGGAAAGGGAAGACAAACTCCTGATAGTGTCGGGTGAGGCCCTGGATCAAGCCATGCCTGAAGCTATTACCCTGGATGTTTTTATTAGATGAGGCAGTAAATTGTAGTTTTAGCAACAGCTGCTTTGAGCTGTGTGTCTGCCACTTGAGATGGAGTTAAGACAAACATAAATCTGCCTCGGGGCACCTGGGTGGCTCTGGTGGCTAAGCGTCTTCCTTCGGCTCAGGTCATGATCCTGCAGTTCCCGGATCGAGTCCCACATCGGGCTGCCAGCTCAGCGGGGAGTCTGCTTCTCCCTCTGACACCCTCCCCTCTCACGCTCTCTCTCACTCAAATACATGAATAAAATCTTTAAAAAGAAATCGGCCTTCTAGTTTTCAATGCCATGTCAGGGTCTGCTTGGGGACTGGGAGTTGGAGGAAACTCTCAAACTAATTATGAAGTTTTAAAAACTCACTCTGGATTAGCATTTCCAGAGCTCTTAGTCATTCTGTACAAAGGGCCCCACATTCAAACACAGCCTTGGGAGCTCTGGCCTGACCGTGGGGAACCTCTCTCTCTGTCTTCCAGAGATGCTGGTTTGCTGAGAGGATTTTGGAGCTCATGTGCTCAGGAATCTGCAGCAGGGAGGGACAGACAGCACTTCCCACCCCAGCCGTCCTGGGAGACTGTGTTGGAGGGCACGCACTGGAAACAGTGTTCTCCACCTACACACACACACACACACACACACACACACACACACACACACACTGACAGGTGAATTTTTAGGGAAATCCCTTCTAAATCCAAGTCTGTTTCTGAAAACAACCCACTGTGGCTGCTGGGAAGGCAACCCACCTCGGGCGTCTGTCTGCTCGTCCTGGAGCACAGCGGCCTCTCTGCCGGCTCCCCTGCAGTGAAGAGCTCTGGAGGCCCAGCACGGGTCTCGAGCGGACACCCATGTGCAGCCACGTTGCAATGTGGGGAGCCTGGGTCCGGGTGCAGAGCTGGTGCCTGAGCCCGCAAGGTTCCTCTCCATGAGGACACAGTGTCCCCGATCCCTGCCCTTGGGGACCATAGCGCAGGCTCCATCAGGGGGATATCCCAGGATCCTGTGCATGTACACAGCCCCGCTGTGGGTTCTGGAAATACTGTCAATGACCCCGAGAGGGCCGAGACCCACATCTCCAGAGAAAGCAGAGGAGCGAGGGTAAGCAGCCGCTGTCCTTGAAGAGTACTGATGCCAGCACTCGCTGATCTAATGAGCTCGACTGCCGAGTCTCTGGGCCTGACCCGCTCTGGCGATGAACCGCGGGGGACTCACAGACAGCGGGGCATCGGGGGCAGCCGGGGAGGGACAGGACCACACGCCCACCTCGTGCAGCTGGTCTGCAGGCCAGAGATGTGGCTCTCCCCCCAGGCCAGCCTGTCCTACCGCACGTTTTCTGGAATGCATTTCTCTGCTTGCTCTGTCTAGAACACCATCTACTCTTTGTGGGAGAACAATTTCTCACCAGGCCTACTTGATCAAAACCCTGAAATTGCAATGAAGTGGAAATGAGGAGCAGAGCCTTCTGACGAGATCTAAGACGTCTGGAGCGGAAGCCTCCCAGAGTTGTCTGAGTACCAGCCAGCCTTGCGCCAGATCCAAGTGTCTGCCTCCCAGGCACATTCTCCCAGCTTTATGGCACATTCATGCACAGTTCTTCCATGCTAGGATCCAAGGACCATGTGTTTGCCCCTCTATCTCCTCTCATGGATCTGCAGATACTTGGGAGAGAGTCTGTGTACAGATGAGTGGCCAGATCACAGTGTAGTGGCCTGTGTGTCTGGGACACAGTGGTCTTATCTGATCCCTCCTGTGGGCCCACACTCTCGGTCCAAATGAGGCTCTGCTGCTCCGTGGCTGGGTGGTTGCCAGAGAGGGCTGCCAGCTCTCACTGTCACCCACGAGAAATAAAATGGGGAGCGTTGTCTTCTAACGAGGTGTCCTCTGCAACCCCGTGCAGCCCACATCTCGTGGGTGCGGCTGGGCTGAGCTGACAGGTCACTGTCTTGTGACCCCGTCCCACAGGCTTTGAGAAATGGGTACCCTTCACCGTGGAGAGCAGGGTGAGGTGAGACCAGGGAAGGCGCCCAGCTCAGGTCGGTGAGTCCGCTGATGCCTTGGTGCCCATGTGTGTGAGTGTGAGATCGTGTGCATGTGTAAGCGTATGCGCCTGTATACATGTGCAAGCATCCACAAATGTGAGCATGTGTGTGCATGTGCCTGTGTGTGTGCACATGTGTGTGAGCCTGCGTGCACCCCTGGCGTCCCACCGAGGGGCCCCCGCAGACCTGGCTGGTGACCCCCAGGGGAGGTAGCTCAGGGAAGAAATCGCTTCAGGGCCCGGACGCTCTGGGTCTGCGTTGTGTTCTCTTCCCAGCATTCTGCCTGAACTGAAGCTACTCAGCTTCCCCCAGCTCGGCTCCTCGCTCTGGGGAGTTCTAGCATGTCCTGTGGATCACCGGTTCCCTCCTAAGCTGGGCGCCAGCACAGCATCACCCAATTCCCATCGTCCTGAGCCACTGGCAGTCACCCCAGAGCTGCTGTCCCTGGGCCCCGGTGGGGTGGTGATGGGGGCAGGCAGGGAGCAGGAGGAAGCCTGGGGTCAGTGAGCGCTTTGCTAGAAATCCTCAGGCTTTCCACAGACCTTGCTTAGAGGGACATGTAGGGTTTTCTGGCGTCTCAGCAGGAAAGTGATAGTCTGGGTTTAGGAAACAGACCCGGGCACAGGGAGGGCATCAGGTGGGCTGGTGGGGCTCGGAGTACTGTGCCTTCGTCCTCTTGTCCTTCACTTCCCTTCTTACGAATCCTTGCGAAACTAACTGGCCTGTCCAAATTCCACGGGTTGCAGTCCATGTGTGTTTATTGGCCCTCCTTAGTCACCGCAGTGCTGCATCCAACGAGCGCTCGCGGAAACACGCGGAAATTAACGCGGTGGGTAAGCAGCCCCTACTGATGGCGGACAGGGCCACATCTGGATGAGACACACCCCCGAGGCTTTGGGCAGGAGGCTGGTGTGAGGCGTCCAGACATAAGCCGGGTGACGACTCTCCCCTGCAATCGTCAAGTCAACGAGACCTACACTCCAGGGACACTTGTGCCCAAATCATGTCAACAGAAATCAGGTACCTGTTGTCTAAACCGACCGTGCCCCATGTCCAGACCTGTCATTCTGCCACATCAGAAAAGTAACCACAACATGAGTGTCCCAAGTGACAAAGGCCACCCCGAACCCCAAGCCAGGAGGAGATCTGCAGCAGCCTTCCTGTGCACTCTCTGCTTGCTGGGTGAGATTAAAGCCTTTGTTCCTCCGAAAACACCTAGACTCTGCTCACCAGACCCAGGGGTAGGGACAGAGCTCAGTGTTTGGGACAGCCAGTCAGTCACAACACCAGTCCCAATAGCAGCCCATAAGACCACAGCTCTGCTGACTGCCCTGTTTGAGGGCCATGATCAAGCCACAGTAGACACTGTGGTACAGGACAGACGTTAACGTGTGCAGACCCTCTCGGCCCCTCAGCACCATCACCTCTGCCTGTCTGGGTCTGAGTTTCCATGGGGTTCTGGAACTGGTCCCCCACGGCCCTCATCTGTCAATGTCAAGATTATGGCTGTGGGGTGGAGAGAAGGATGAGGCGTCCCTGAAATGTCCCTCTATGCGGATGCCTGCCGTGGGGAGTACGACGAGGGGGAAATAGGGAGTCTGACTTCTGCAGTCTGCCAGCCTCTGCTCAGACGCCGGTTGAGCCAGGAAGGCCCCCCAGAGCCAGACTCCCCTCCCGCGGACCCTGACGATCCCCGAGCACTGTGCACGTGCCCGTCCTTCCAGGCGACAGGTGCTTGGGAGCTACTTCTCCCAGGAACGGGGCACCACTCCAACCAACCCGATGCAGGCAGAGGAGCAGATTCCAAGGCAGCGGGTTCCTTTAAGGGGTGGACTAGGCCCTCCCTACTCTTCTGCCGCCCTCTGCCCTCTGGTAACCACAAAGCGGCACGGGTGCCCAAGCCACAAGCCAGGGCACCGCAGGTCCTGCAGGCTCCTCGGGCGCCACCCCAGCCCTGCGTTCCTCCGGGCCTGCCGGGGAGGGAAGTAAATTCTCATGGGGTGGGCTCTCGGTTGTCTCTGGTGTTTCTTGCAGCTGAACACAGTCCTTAACAAGTAGAGGAAACACATCCTTCTCCCCGCCTACCCCCAAATGTCTCTGTTTCCAGGAACGATTGGAAGGGAAGGCAACCGGAAGTTGAATGTCAGGCTCTGACGGAACTAAACACCGCGCACCAGGTGAAGGAGAGTCGGTCATCCCCTCACGCATCCCACAAGAGGCCCCTCCAGACCCCTGCCCCGGGAGGAAGTGCTGCCCGAGGAGAACGCAAGAGCAGGCCTAGCAGCGATGACAATGAAGATGACCCCCCATTCTGCCCTGAGCACTTGGGCCTGAGCATGGCACGCGCACTGGCTCACCGGCGCCCTGACCCTCGGGGGTGGGGGCCTCACAGCGCTCTTCTCCTGCACGGCGGAGCAGTGGGGTGAAGGTGCACGCGGGGGTCCAGCAGAGAATCCCTCCAAAGGATATGCTCACGGGAGCCCCTTGCCACTGTGAGGACTCCGTCTTGGGGTTCCCAGCTGCAAGATGAAGTCCCTGTGTCCCAGGAGGTGTCTGTGCACTGAGCAGGGGCAGCGACAGGGAGTTGGAAAGGAGTTCCATGGGGCTCAGAAGCCGAATCACCACGCCGAACTGAAGCCTGTCCTTCACTTGGATGCCGAGGCTGGACCACTCCAGTGTGCTGGCGCTGATGGGGCATCAGCCCATCGCACTCTCCGACACGCATCTGTCCACATCTCCAGCACGTGAGCTGGTCAGGAGGGCAGGGCCCCGACAAGTGGTGCTGCACTCTTCTGGAAGGGGCCCCCAGAGCTCCTCATCCCCTTCCACCATGTGAGGACACACAAGAAAGCAGTGGTCTCACCAGAACCCAACCACACTGGCACCTTGATCTCGGATTTGAGCCTCCAGACCGTAGGAACGAATGTTCATTGCTTACACGTCCCCCCCGCCCCCCCCACCGAGACACCTGCCGTGACCCCTCTGTCCCAAGCATTTCTCTGCGAGTCAGCTCAGATGTATCTGGTCCTTTCCTGGGCCGAGAACAGAGCCCTCCCTGCAAACTGGTGTCGGGGGCGCTCAGGAGCGGAGGCAGCAGTTCCAAAGATGCTCACCACACGGGGGGTGCGTGGCCATCTCCAGGGCGGCTTGCTCAGCTTCAATGTCCCCCACATCCGGGTGTCCCAGCAGCACCCTTGCTGATGTCGACTGGCTCCTCTGACAGCTGTGGGCCGTGCAACCTCACTCCGGGTGTTCTCTTTCCTGAGTTCAGATCCAACCCCTGGCTGACGGGCCACCCCGAATCATAGTGCAGCCCCCGCACCCTGACCCTCCGGATCACGTCTCCCTGAGCATTCTTGCCTCCTGCCTCCTGGGGCTCTGGCAGCGGCACTGCCTGCCTGCGTGCCTCCTGAGATACGCGCTCTTACTGCAGAACAATGAAGAGCCATCTGGGAGGGGACCCGGGGCAGCAGACATTCTACCTAGGGCCTGTCCTGGGGCCTCTGAGGACCTGGGTTAGATTCCATCCTCCATCTGCATCAAAAGTGTCCCAGTTGTGCCTCTGGAACTCCTTCTAGAATTTCTCTGCCAATGCCTCTTGCCCATGGAATAACCATTACAAACCATTTATCCCAGAGAATCTGGGTTGAGTTTCGCCAATGCAGACACTCTGCAGACTGCATTCGAACACGTCATTCGTTCTCAGCGTAGGAAAGGAGCTGAGCTTCCCAGGCAGCTTCCGAAGTGACGATGTGACCCTTCCACGCTGTGCTACTTGCACACTCCTGGGCTGCTGGGGAAGGCCGGGGCTGCTGTGAAGCCGGCACTGGGCAGTGCGCTTTAGAACTGCGTCCTCTGTCACAGTAAAGGGTCAACTGTGCTAACCACGTCGTTTCCAACAGCATTTCTAAGGGACACAGATTTTCCTGTCAGAAAAGAAGCCTCCTTTCTAATTTACTAAACTGCTTCACAGCCTAGGTTGGACCAAAGCAGTTTGTGATTAATGTAAGTAATCTCTTTCTCTGTGTGTCTCTCAAATGGTCTTCCACTGGGAAAAATACTGTTTTCCTAATACAAACTACAAAGCAGACTTCCCTAACACATCTCCTTGGACGGAAGATTTGCGGATAATCAGCTCCTCGACTAGAGACATGGTCCCCAAGGGGACTGTAGCAGCACCTCCCAGGGAGATAATATTTTTATTTCTGAATATTTTCATTTCTGTAAGAGCCAGTACAGGTTTAAAACACTGTGAAAAGCTGAGCTAGTGCAGAGCCCAGCTCTAGGGCTGTTACGAACAACACAACGAACCTATCTATTTTATCTTCCACAAGAAGTGGTCATTTCCACTCACAGCGGAAAGCAGGCTTCGAGGAGGCTGCCTTCTGCAGGCCAGAGCTGCCCGGGGGGGGGGGGGTCCCATCCCATGAGCCACCATGCCCCTCACCCACAGATGCACGGACTCCCGTTTCTGTCCCTTCTTCCTGTGTTCACGTTGTCTGCTATGAGCTACTCTATGGCAGGGGCTCACAGGCACGTCGTCTGAGCCCACACCTGCCTGGCCCTGGGCTCAGGAAAATGCTGGAGCTGCTCAGCACCCATGAACCCCCTTCCTGGCTCCCTGAGACCTGCCTTTCCTCAGGGGCTCCACCTCCCCAGAGTTGACTCCTGTCACCCAGGACTGAGCCAGTGGTGCCTCTCTGCAGCCACAGTGACACCGCTGGGTCAGAGAAATGCTGGGATGGATGCGACCTGGTGGCTGCCAGACACCCCCATGCCCGATGGCAGCGTGCCGCTGAGGGGGCGCTCTGATGGAGTTTCACCCGTCCTGCCCAGCTGCCCCTCCAGAGGAGCCGTTTCCTCTTTTGAGGGGAGCAGCTAGGGTCAGTCTGCTCCGCTTGTGTTCAGCAAGTCCTTACTGGTGAAGACACAAGAGGAGAATGAAAGGGGAGATGCCACCCTGGCCACCAGCATCCTCAGGAGGAGAAGCCCGTCCCTGCTGCAGGAGGGAAACGGGCTCGGCAACATGACGCCACCTCACCCTCACCCCAAGAAGCCCCGGAAGTCGTCCCTTGACTCCCCAGTGACGGTGACGGTGACCGTGAACAAGGGCAACAACTCCGCCCGTGGCCACTGTGCTCTTTCTTGCTCCCAACGGAAGGTGTGCCGGCTGCAGAGCACACACTGGGGCCGGGTTCAGGGGCAGACGGTAAGACACAGAGATGGGAATGTGCCATGACCCGTGGCTGGTCGGTGACCCCTGGCCTCCCAGAGCCGGTAGCAGGACATGGAGCACCTCAGGGCACCGGACC
Source organism: Lutra lutra (assembly GCF_902655055.1). NCBI lineage: Eukaryota > Metazoa > Chordata > Mammalia > Carnivora > Mustelidae > Lutra > Lutra lutra. The sequence continues at coordinate 78,524,692 of NC_062289.1, forward strand.
TTTCCTGGGACTGGACCCTCAGGCTGCTGCGGCCCTGCTCCATGGCCTCCTCCATCGGACCCCACCTGGGCCTTGAGCCAGTGGCCGAGACAGGGACTTGGTGCCATCAGACGCAGGGAGTGGGCTCTGGGCCCCAGCTCCATCATGAAGACTCTGGTCCACATGGAAACGTAAGGCCGGGTTTCCAGTCCACTGATACACCAACAAGGGCCTGGTAACTTGTGCCCATGTTTATCTGGCAGAAAATCACAGAAGAACGGACGCAGACCACCTGACAGAGCCGCATGCAAATGGAGCCCACGGACGGCGACTGCACCTGACCACGTGAGATGGACAGTCCGGGCTGCACCATGGCCGTGGCCATTCATGGCTTTAAAAATCAGACAGAGGAGGTGGAGGGCACGTTTAGTTACATGGTTCCACCTGCAGAGCTTGTGACAGGGGCATCTCCGTGCAGCGATCCTGCCTTTTACACCCACATTCAGTGATTAACTTTGATCTACGCTGTAGTTATCATCTCAGAATTTACAGACTCTTTAAACTGCGTGGTGCCGTGTTTCGACAACAGTGTGTGTTTCCATGCTTTTATTGTGAATTATATTAATTCTGACGTATGGTCCTCTCTCAATAGAAAAGAGTCCCACAGCTGAGGTGACCTTAGCAAGGGCTCTACCTTCCAATCTGTTAGCTAACCGAGCGCCTGTGTGACTAACGCAGGTCTCTGTGTGTCATGCTACAACTCAGTAAAATACATTTGCTTCCTGAAGCACGAACGCCAATGAGATGCAGATGTGAGCCTAAACCCTCCTATGGAGAGAACAGAGAAGGGACAGAAGTCTGTGGGTCCAGGGGCAGTGGACCCTGGTGTCGCAGAGACTGGGTTTAAGTCCTGCAGCCACCATAGCCTCAGCATCCAGACCTCTCTTCTAGCCTCTGATTTCCAGTTACCAGGGTTAGTACCTCGTTCATTCTGTTATTTACCAAGCTCCAACTCTACACCGTGTGCTGTCCATTTCATGAGGAATAAAAGCAGGTGAGTGGACAATCTCGTGGAAAAGAGAAACGGGAACGGAATGAGCCTATGAGGTATGCCAGAGCCACCAGGGAAACAGAGACAATGGTGACACCCAACTGGTCCAGAAAAGGTCAGAGAAGGGCCCTGTGGGGAGTGACAGCAGAGGTGAGGTGGGGGGCCACCGGGAGCGGCCAGGAATGGGCACAGGGAGGGTGCTCCTGGCAAAGGGAACAGCAGGTGCACAGGCCCTGTGTCTAGAGCAGGGGTGGATGAGGAGAGTGGCACAGGGGGGCTGAGATGGGCACGCTGGGCTTTGGGCCTCAGGGAGGGCTTTTATGCCAGTGTGAGGGCAGCAGGAGGGTCCTGGGCAGTGGAGGCAGATGACCAGATGTGCTTCTTTAAAAGGTCATTCAGTCTGCCACAGGGAGTACAGCAGGCAGTGGGGGGCGTCTGCAGAAGTCGAGGGACCAGTCGGGAGGCTGTGCAGGCAGCAGGCAAGACTGGATGCTCTGTTCCCTTAGGGTGGAGGCCATGGAGCGGGGGCAAGCAGATGGATTCCAGGGAATCTAGGGAATTTGGGCCATGAAATGAATAGGTTAGTGCTGGGTCAGGTATGAAGAGGAAGACAGAATATAAAGAATGAGTAAGTCGATGGCCTGTAGTTCTGTGTATCACCCTGGAAACTGAGTTCTGGAATGGAGCTTACTCCTGGTCTGTGGACTCCATGGCCTGTGAGCCACCCAGATACAGGAGTCTGGAGCTAGAAGACAGGAACATGCTAGACACATAAATTTGGGATCTGTCACTGTAGGGACTGTCTTGAATGCCGGGGAATGGACATGGAGACAGGAGCCTGTGGGCATCCATGTGGGACACCCAACACCCAGGCAGAGGAGGGGAGCCTGGCAAGAAGACTGAGAAGGAGCACTGGGGGCAAGAGGAACCCCGCTGGGGCACTGTTGCAAAGCCATGTGTCAAGAGTGTGCCCAGAGGAAGTGGCTGGCAACAGTGTCAAGTCTGCGGGGAGGCCCAGGGACACACCGGAAGATGGACTTCGTGATGCTGGGGCATCAGTGGCCTGAACAGGAAGTTTTTGCATTGAGTGTGGGAAAGAACCAGAAGGAAGTGGGTCTGCTGGTGAGGAGCAGGTGTGTGGCCAGAGATGCTTCTGACGGGGCCAGCGGGGGGAGGGGGGCCTGGCTCCGTGGGCATGTGTGGCCATAGGCAGGGTTAGCAAGCGGGGTGGTGGTCATGCTGGGTGGGGGGTAAGGGCGGTATCTAAGGCCAGGAAGTAGGGTCCAATCCAAGTGGCCGGCAGGCTAGAAGGTGGCATGACAATGAAGCGGGCAGGGTCATTGCTCTAGGAAAACAAGCCGCGTACAGAGTGGCCCTTGCAGGCAGCTCTGGCCATGGGAATGCAGGCCCTTTGCAATCCATGAAGTGTTTGTTGTTTTTAAACCCGAGAACTCTGCATTCTCAGCTGCTTGTCAGTAGAAATGCTCGGATGCAAACAGGCCCCGTGCGGCAGCTGCTGCCGGTACCCTGATAGGGGGAGGCCAGGCCCCAGGCTTCTGCGTGGTCGACAGGAAGCGCTCAGGGCTCTCCCAGCTGACCACAGTCACTTCTCAGTGAACCACACCCCGATGTCACTGTCACAAGACTGGGGAACTACGCTGGATAGTCCATGTGTACCTTCTGCCTCACTCTTGTTCCACTCTTGCAAGTCCTTCCCCCGAGAGCCCTAACTGCTCTTCCTCTGATCCCAGGACACATGTGCTCAATGTCGAGGGCACTGGCACTGGGCAGGCTCATCTGCCCTGGGCTCCAGCTGGTCCGGCCGCAGTTGTCTGCTCCACAGCACGTCAGCCTTGGGGTTCCAAGGAACCTGCCAGGAGGAGAAAGCATTCTCCCGAGTCACACTGGCCCACCAGAAAAATCATCATCTCGCCACAGGAAAGGTGTTCTCCGTGGCACTAGAGTCCTCCTGAAATACAGGAGGGCAAAATCACTGTGACTCCTACAGGAACCGAGACCTGCCAGAACTCGGTATTAGCAGCTTGTGGATTCCCCAGGGCACGAGTTCAAACAGGGCATTTCCAGGCTCTGCAGAGCAAGTCACCATCCCCCCACGGACTCCATCTCCGAGTTGCTCCGAAGATAGTGATGGAAGCGCGGCCCAGAGGTAACCAGAATCTGTGATGACACGCTCCTCCTCTCAGACTGATTCCAGTAGGTTCCGATTTGAAAACCTGGGGCGCTGACTGGTACTCAGTTCGATGGTCTGAGATGAGGAGATATGAAAACACAAGCCCCTTTCTTCTCTTTCTGATGAACTGCCAAGTTTGAAATCTCACTCTTGGTGGGAAGAATAGGCTCATGGCTCATTACCCAAATGGAACTTGGCAGTGCTGGTTGGTTTAGCCCCATTTGTGTCAAATACACTATCGAGGCTGGAGGGTTTGAATACATTTCTGACGCTGAAGTCTGGGAACTCCTGCTCCGATACGGGAAGAGTGACGAAGATTTCTGCCATTTAAAAAAAGTGTCTTTAATAATTGCCATCTTGGGGTGCCTGGGTGGTGCAGTTGGTTAAACGTCTGACTCTTGGTTTTGGCTCAGGTCATGATCTCGGGGTTGTGGGGTCCGGCCCCATGTCAGGCTCTGCACTGAGTGAGGAGGCTGCTTGAGGTTCTCTCTCCCTCTGCTCCTCCTGCTTATATGTGTGTGCTCTAAGATAACTAAATACATCTTTAAAAAAATAATTGCTGTCTCCCCTCTGGGTCTCCTGCACTGGAAACGGGAGATCTACCTTAGCACTCCACCCTGCTGACTTCTCACGCGAACTTGGGGCAGCCTCGCGGTACCTGGCTGACATCAGTGCAGGCCGTTCATGTTGTCTGCAAACAAAGGACACTGACAGTCCTGGTGGTTTTTCTACCTTTTTAACCTGTGGCAAAGTCTTACTATTCTGATTATGAAGCTTCCTGCTCCAGGACGATCAGAATTAAGAAGCTAACAAAGAAACTCTAGTGAACAATGGTTTGTAAATTCCTAAATTCACTGTGTCTGCCACTGTCACTAAAGAAAAGAAACATGGGACTAACGTGGAAGAGTGTGTACATCCCTCTGAAACAACTGAATAAGCTCCTTTAACATTAATGTGATAATCTCCTGCCATCCCTCAAAATAAAACTCAGGATAATAAAAAGGGCATTTCCAGTGAGGCACCAACACCACACCTAGATTCTAAAGTTCACTGGTGACTGACCACAGATGGCCCATTCTGACATGTCTGTTTGAGAACCCGTCAGATGCCTCGTCTGACCCCGGTGGAGAGTGTGTGATGGGCTGTGGGCCCCTGAGCGAGGAGGGTATGCGAGGGCGTCCTCTCTGCCAAGTTCCACTAATACCTCCAAGGTGGGGAAGGGAGAGGCCCACCCACCAGTGTGGGAGGAGAAGCCCAGAACACACAGCTTTAGAAAGGACCCCTGGAGATGGAGAAAAGTGGCTGGAGTCCAGGGAAATACTGGAGGTCATATCAACAAGTTAGTGATGGGTTGTACAGGAGGGAACCTCACCCACACTGAAAGCTTCAGCTCTGCATGAGCCCATGGGAAGGGCATGAAAAGACAAGCTACAGCCTTGAAAAACATTTTCTGGAAACCACGTCTTTGACAAAGAAATAATAACCAAAAATATTAAAAACTCTTAGAGTTAACCTGTAAAGTATGAATAATCCAGTTAGAGAATGGGCAAACCGCATGAATGGATGTGTCACCAAAGAGGACATAGAGAAGGCAAATAAACCCATGAAAACATGTTCGACATCACCAGCCATCAGGAAAATGCAAATAAAAATCACACACCCATCAGAATGGCTGAAATAAAAGCCAGCGAGCAGCGATAATCAATGCTTAGGAGGTGGCGGGGAACCTACCACTCGCACATTGTTGGCGGGAATGTATGACGGTCCAGCCGCCATGGAAAGTGGTTCGGCAGTTCCATATCAAACTAAACATACAACAACTGTATCATTCAGCAACTGTGCTCTTGGGCACCTATCCCAGAGAAAAGAAACGTTCCTACAAAAACCCACACATGCGTGTGTCCAGCAGCTTTATTCACAACAGCCCCAGACCCAAGACAGCCCAGCTGTCTTGGCTGAACAAGCTGCACACGCCCATGCCGTGGAACGCTGCGCAATAGTGAAAAGGAATAAATTGTCGACGTGCGCAGAAATTTGGATGGCTCTCCAGGGAATTATGCTCAAATGAGTATCCTGGTGAGGAAAGGTCCTTATGTATGGGTGGGCCCAGGGAGGCTGCGACAGGAGACTTCAGTGAGAGCGAAAGTCCTCACTTTCCCAAGTTCAGTCAGCAATCCGTGACTGACTCAACTGCTCTGGTCTTCTTTGGGATGGGGACAGGAGGGTAACTGTTGTGGAGACAAAAAGGGGCACCTTGCATAGATACAGGGTCTAGCGTGCGGCAGGACCTTAATAATCATTAGTGGGACAGAAGAGAGACGGAGTGGCGGAATGGGTGGGAAGGGTGGGATGGGTGGAGTGGAGTGGAGTGGAATGGATGGCGTCAATGGAGTGGGTAGAGCGGGAAGAATGGGTAGGACGGAACAGAATGAATGTATAAATGGAATGGAATTCAAAGTCCTTGCAAGGATTCTTCGTTAACCTCTCTTATGTTTCCCAGACATATCTGGCTTCTCAGTAACTGTCTTGGGAAGATCACAACCCTGGGGTCAACAAGCATTTCACCAACACCCAAGGACTATGGCCACGGTGACAGCAGACAATAAATCATCACAATTTTTGCAAGGACAATTCTCACTAAATCAGGCAGGAGGAAATCTTTTAAAACTGAGTGGACTGTTTGCATCTACCTTATCAATTACTTGGGCATTTTCAACTGTTGAAAAAGAGATTTAAAGCTTTAAAGCAACAGGACAAATCTCACTGCTCTATTCTACTCTCTCAAGAGTGTTTCTCTCTAGCAGAAGGCACGGATCATCAAACAAGAGAACCAGGAGCTGCCCAATTTATCCCTAGTCCTCCGGGGAGGCTGTGCTTTCTCGGAGGACTAGGAATAAAACACGTCCTTTCTGTCACAGACACATTCCTGGTTGCTGGGCTGCCATATGCGATCTTTCACGTGGCCTCCCTCACTCCATGATACCTGGAGAACAACCCTCACTGCCATGGGAGGCGCATTTCTGTTGCAGAAGGAAAAAAGGAAGGACCTCCTGGAGGAGGAGAATGCTGGTTCAGCCCACCAGCACCACCATCAAAGACTCATCACATGATCACACAAGCAACTGTCCTAAATGCAAAACCAAATCAGAGAAGAGAAAGACACCTATTGGCGCCTGAGATGGGTGGTAGTGAGGAGGCGCCTAATAAACTCTGGGAGAGTGGATGGTAATGGCTCCTCCAGGGAAACATGGTAACTGGTTGCAGGCATCACACAGCCTTCGAAATTCACTGCCTCAGCAATCCTTGAAAATAAAAGGGACATTATTACAAAATGGCAAAGGAGGGCATTCAGCTAGAAAATGGGTTTAAAACTTAATATTAAACTTGAAATTATTGAGCCAGTGATCCTTTTGGGTGAAATTTTCGATTCTATTATCAAACACCGCTCTATTTAAGACTCTGTTCTGGCACCTACAGGGGATATCAAGAAAGATGAAATATAATCCCTTGGCCACAAATAACAGATCATTTCGTGAAGGCCCAGCAGAATGGCCCAAGACGCTGTCAGACAACACAGAGTCACTGGGACAGAATCTCAGCCATTCCCTGTCATCAGCTATGTGACCGCGGGGGGGCCACCTACACGACATGAACTTCAGTTTTCCTAATTATAAAATGGAGTGATGAATGGTAGTGCAGTTGAGCAGGGGAGCAATAAAAAGTCTTTTCTCCACTGTACCTCCCAGCATCGCCGGCTAGGCCTTGGGAACGAGACCAGCCGGAGAGACCAACAGGAGAAGCACAAACAGGAGATTTAACCTGTCCATCAGAGCACTCGGCTGTGAGCCCCTCCGAACGGCACTTACTCCCGGGGCTTATCTAGCGTCTGAACTAAAAGAACAATGAGGTTTTAGAGAAACGACAAGGCGTAGGAAGAGGCTTGTGTTTTTGGGGTGGCAAATCGTGGGAAGGTAAACACATGGGGAAGCGCGAAGGGCAAGCCAGCCTGCGACATGTGATGTGCGGACGCCCCCAGTGCCGCACCCCAGCCAGCCAGGGTGCGCGTCTGTCTCTGGTGCTTCACCCTGTTCCTCCTAGTTGAACGGGAGGGAAGACGCCTCTGCCAGGTCCCGTCCTGAGTTCAGGCAAACAGGGGCGGGGCACAGCGCTTCTCTCTGGATCTGCTTCTTCACAACTTCCCGTCCTGCCGTCAGCGCCCAGTAACCTTCACAGGCAGGGGCACATTTCACTGCACGAGCCCCTGCATCCCGCTGTCCGGCTGCTCTTTGCTCCTCTCCTGAGAAAGGCCCTCAGTTTCCTGCAGGGGACCACCCTCTTCCCCACTTTCAGCCCATGGGATCTGAGGGTGACTGTCTCCGCAGCTCGGCAGTAAGCCCCGTGGTCCGGGCTGAGTAAGAGTGCGCGGCCTCCCTCGGGCCCCCCGACTGTTCGGGGGTGAGCCTACGGCCAGCAAGTCCAGGAAGGCGCAAGGACATCAGGGAATGCTGGTTCAGAGGCTCGCTTCTCCGGGGGACGCCAGCCTGAGGCAGCAGGCCCCCGCAGCGGCTCTCGTACTGGAGGGGACCGACGGGGAAGGCAGCCTGCTGGTGGAGGAGCCGGTCAGCCGCACCCCAGCGGAGCTGCTGCCCAAGCTCCTGGCTCCACGGGCTGTCCCAAGTGCATGCACCAAAAAATAACTCTGCTTCTGCCTCAGGCACTTCAAGTTGGCTTTTCTGTCATTTGCAATTCAATTACAACAGCCTGCCTGGTCCGTAAAGCAGCTGTCTCCGGATATCCCACGCGGAATCGAGCGTTGCCAACTCAGTATACAGCAGGTGTTCAATAAGTGATGACTGTACGATGGCCCTGCCACAGGGAACCATTTAGCCTCTACGCGGGTCACTTGGCTGTCTACCTGCTTCCTCCCTCACGTGGGTCCCGTGTGCCTGCAGTTCAGCCTGCACGTCACTGCTCGAGCCCCGTGCCCTGTCACGGTCACCATCACCATCACCGTGTGAGGGAGCCCTGCCTCTAGCCCTGAACAAAGCCCTGGGCTTCCCTCCTGTGCCGACCGGTTTTCTCTGAAGAATAGTCCAGGACAGCCAGATCCCTGCGCCAGCCCCTGCTGGCACCGAGCGGGGGGGAGGGGGGGGGCCCACGTGGCACACGCCCTGCCCCAGCACGACCTCAGGGCTCCTCGCCAGCATCCCGGATGAGAGCAGGCCTCTGGATGTGGAGGCGTTCCCCGGGGGGGGGGGGGGGGGGGACAGCTGGAGCCTGCTGGCTTCTCTGTCACCCGGAGACGGACTGGGCCGGGGCAGGCTGAACTCAGGGCAGTGGGCACGCGGAGCCCCTCAGCCAGCCTCAGAGCGCCCTGGGGGCGGTGGGACGCCCAAAGCCACTCCGTCCTTGGGAGACACGCAAGAGCCGCCTCTCCTCAGCTGCCGGCACCTCACCCTCCACTCTGCGCTCGCCCCAGGCGGGGACCGGCTATTCCCCTGCTCCCGCCTGGAAAAGGAGACCCAGGTGGTGACCTGGGGGTCCCCGCAAGCTGGGGCGGAGACGCAGCCGTGTCTGCCTTTCACGCACGCCCAGCCCAGGGACGCTGTCAAAGAGGCAAGAGAAACACATTGTCCCACCTGCCTCGCGGTCAGGCCAGCCGTCCCCGCTGCTCCGTTGGTCTCTACAGGCCTGAGGAGACACTGTCCACACAGTAAAGAACCACACAACCAAGACGGTGTGGCTCTGGGTCCGGCCTTGTAGAGCGGCCAACAGCCGCCCCTGGGGCAGGACGCGGACTTCTGGAACATTCTTTTCCCGGTAGCCCCGCTCCGGAAATGCTTGCTGTGGGAAGCCTGGAAGCGCTCACACAGGGGCAGCCTTGGCCCTGTCCATGGCTTCTTATGATTGGCTGATCCATCGTGCCAATCCTGCGGACTTGGCCAGTGATTGGTCTGGGTAGTCATGTGACCCAGCTCTGACCAATAAACCGCGAGGGGCTGTCTGCAGGGGGAACTCTGGGAAAGAATTTCCAGTGAGGGAGGGGGAGGGGCATGGTGGGGGAGCGCGGACTGCGGGCAGGTGGCGCCGGAAGCTGAGGAGGATGCCCGAAGCCTGAGGCTGGCCCGGACCGAGGGGAGCAGGAGGGTGCCGCTCTGCCAAACGCAGGGCAGGGCGGCAGAGAGCCCGGCCGAGAAGTCCACACGCTGCGGTGTCCTACGACTGGCAGGGACAGCCTCCGTCTCGGCCAACGGGAGTTACCCCCGGGTTCCCGGTGGGGAAACTGAGGCTGGTGGCGGAGCGGTAACTTGCGCAAGCCCCGCGTCCCTGATCCCAGTCCCTGCGCTCCTGCATCTCATTCACGCCATGGCCAGTGCACTCCCGCTCGGCTGAGCCTGCAAATCTGGGAGCGGTTCTCGCTCCTCCCGCATCCCGGAGCCTGGTGTGTGCCGTGGATGAATGGATGACCTCGGGGCTCTCCGACTCCGGCTCCCACTACGCAGAGGGGCTCACGGCCACCCCGACCCTGCAGGATCTCGGGAGCACCTGGGTGGCCGTGTCTCTCCGGACCTGTGTTGAGGAAGGAAAACGGGGACGAGAAGATGCTTGGGAAGTTCCCGATCACGCAGCAGATCGTGTTCTGACACGGGGGACTGTGCACTCATTGTAGTGCCTCGTGAGGATTGGGATTCTGATGCCTCTAGACCGCAGCTCCCCAGGATCCGTAGGCAGAACTCTCCTGCACCTGCCGGAGAACCGCTGTCCCCTTGACGGAGCGTGGAGGGCAGGGTGGGGTGCTCACACGGGAGTCACGGTGGAGGCTCCCTGAAGCCCTGCCGGGTGCAGGAGATGCTGCAGGTTGCTGAGCCCAGAGGTGGCCTGCAGATGAGGCTTGCTGCGGCAGCTACTGGAAACCAGGCACCTCATCCCAAAGTCACTAAAACCACAGACTGCTGGAAATGAGATTAAAAAAAAAAAAAAAGATCTTATTTCTTTATTTCAGAGAGAGCACATGAGCATGAGCACAGGGGAGGAGTGGCGGGAGGGGAAGACTCAAGCAGACTCCCGGCTGAACGCGGAGCCCCATGGGGAGCTTTATCCCACAACCCTGTGATCATGACCCTGAGATCATAACCTGAGCCAAAAATCAGAAGTCTGACACTCAACCAAGTGAGCCACTCAGGCACCCCAGAAAGCTGGGATTTATTTGGGGCTTTGGATAATACAAACACAAATGGTGTCCCGGTCTCAAGGTAACAACTCTGAATCCTAGGCAATGAGATGGAGAAGGCTGGTAGTTTCCCTCCCTCAGGACACTCTATCTAGTCCCCCTGTCACTTCTGCGCAAGGGAACGACCTGCACTTCCCACAGCGGAAGCTGGACAGTGGAACAGCGAAGCGTCTGATGGACACATGCATTTACCTGCATGAGATCTGCTTCCTCCTCAAGACCAGCCTACCGGACATTACTTGGGGAGTCCCCTCCCTTCCACATGTTTTGGGTGAGCCTGACCCTGCCGCCGTTTCAGGGAGGTGGCTTGTGACTCTGGCTTAGGCCTATCAGCTAATTGTATACCTTGTCCCGCCTCTGTTCCTGCCAGTCACAGGGGCTGGCTCTTAGGAGACACATCGACCACCTTTCCAAAGAAGTCTGGCCTCAGCCCTTTGTAGCCGCTGTTGGAGTAGAGGAGCTCTCTTGTGCAGAAGTGGTGGAGAGGTGGAAATTAACTCTGCGGGCACCGAGCAGTCATCTGGCCTCCACAAGGGACATGGCCCACCAGATAACACAGCTGACGGACGAAGCAGAGTCCAAGTAAAGTGAGGCCTCCTTGGTAATGTCATTGGAACCCCTGGATTGAGCCATCCCTAGCTGACTTCTCCCCTACTCCTCTTCACTTATCTAAGTCCTTCTGGAGATGGATTTTCTGTCACTTGAAATCAGAAGAGCTGTGACTCCATGTCAAGTGAGGGACTCAAGATCAGAACCAGGGACTCAAGGTCAGGACCCAGACCCTTTTCACCTCCTAGCCCTGAACTTCCCCTGTTGTTTTCTGGATGTCAGTTTAGCGGACTTTCTGGCAGGTGATTGCATATGGGGGTTCATAAGCAGAAGCAGTTCTTCATAGTTCTTCAAGAAGAGAGTACGTGCTGTTTGCAGACAACATTAGCAGAAGTGTGGGAGTGGAATGTGTGAACCGGCAGAGCCCCAAGCCCTCCTTGAGCTCTGGAACCTCCTCTGGGGCCTGACGTTTTGTTTTCAAAGACCCCCAGCCAGCCTGCCTTGCTGATGGGGGATCTCACAGCAGGAGTGACCTCCCGCATCCAGTCCCTCATCCCATGGGGGATCTGAAACTAGGGCCACCTGCTGGCAGCCCCAGCTCCGAGCAGCAGAACACCTGCTCTGTGCTGAGCAGGAAGGGGGCGTCCCTGCACTTCTCTGAGGGCCTGTCAGACAGTCTGGCACACAGGAGGCGTGTGGTAAAATTCTTGATCAGATGCACTAATGAACCCGGAGTAATTGCTACCCCCAAACTTCCTATAATCGTCCATCATGTATACCTCGAAACCCCCTAATGATCAGCAAGAGAATATTCGTCTCAGTGTGTCTCTGCTAAGTTGCCAGTTCCTCCATCTTAGGGAACAGGTGTTCTGGAGAAGCGACTGTATTTATGAAGTTCATTAGGATGCCTCGCCGCCTGCAGCGCAGACGGCCGCTTCAGGAGAGAGCAGAATGAGAAATGCTGGGAAGGGAGTCGGACAGAAGGAGCCTTGTCCTTCTTTTTTCTCTTGTCCAGAGATGGGCAGAGCTGGCCTGAGCCCAGCCCCCCATGCCCATTGACCAATGGCGGCTGTGAAATTCATTGTGATCTCTTCTGGGGTCAGGGCCCGTTCTTAGATGATGAACCTGCCTAAAATTCCATCCTCACAATGCTTGGTCTTGTCCTGCTCGGACCCTATCATGAGGTTGACGCTGGGCTCCCCGCAGGCGTGTGACACTTTGCCGCTTGGGTCGGAGATGCTCAGGGCCCCACTGACAGAGACTGTCAGACAGACTGGAGGAGTTAGGGGATTCCCGTATGACCAGCACATGACTCCAGCGAGAGCTGGGAGAGAGCAAATCTCTCCTTTCTGAGGGTGTGGGACCCAGTCCTCACGATCCTGGTTTCCGCTTTCAAGCAGATCCCTCTTTCTTAAGAGTCTTGGTCACAGTTAACCTTGGTGGGTCTCAACATAGGTCCTGACACAGGTCTGACTTGCCACCCTCCTTAAGGTGCAGAAATTGCACTTTACGCACATCCCACAGTCTCCAGGAGCAGGTCAGAGAGAGTCCTGGCTGTTTGCACACAGAGGCACAAACCCAAAAGCCCACAAACAAAGAGGATGCTCACAAGTATGACAGCTGGTAAGGCTTGGCACTGACAGACCACACTGGGGTCAGGGCCTGGGGCACGGGTAGCAGGGAGGGCGCATCCCCGGACATGATTTCCATGACCGCCGGGGTGTGGAAGGGAACACGTGCGACAGGAGAGGCAGCAAGGACTCAGCCCATCACCACGCAAGACTGAACCCTGAAGACCAATTTTTGTTTTACTCCCAGGAAAAGGGAAAAATTCATGATTTCCCCCGTGGAACTCCCTGATATATTGTGCTTAACAATGTTAAAAGAATAGCACTGCGCAGGCCTGCCCGGGACAGGAGACCCATCCGTGGGTGGTGTCAGTTCCAGACCAGGGCTACTGAGCCCCTGCTGTGCTACAGTACACGTGACTGGTCAGCCCCATGATGCCAGGGAAGGCAAGGCCAGGGTCCCAGTAGACATGCTTGGCGTGAGAGGTCCAAACCCTGGTGGTTTGGTTCCAGAGTGTGCTTTTCACCTGCTGAGTGCCGCGGCCTCCCCAACGTAAGCTGGAACACGACTCACCCTTGCACGTCAAAGAGGGCACCTCTTGCCGGAGGAAACCTTGGGCCCGGGCTCCTCCCTTTTCCTGTGACCCGGGCCCCTCCCTTTTCCTGTGACCCGGGCCTCCTGGTGTAAACTGTGTAAACTCCACTGGGCTCTCTCTTGAGTTGTGAGTTGTCCCTCCCCACCCCGCTGCTTTAAGATGGACGTCCTGTGGTGTTCCTGGCCTGTGACCTCTGACTCCCTCAGAAACGGCATTGTGGTCTCTGCCCCCACCCTGCCCGCACCCTTGCCCCTGGAATGACCCAGCATGGTCGCCAAGGACTGCCTTGTTCCTAAATCCAACAGGGGTGTTCAGGCCCCCCCAGGTGGTTCCCTGGCTAGAAACCTGGCAGTCGTGCCATCTAACACCAGGGCCGGTGGGCCCATCTGCCAGCTTTTTTGTCTGTCCACTTGTCCGTCCCTCCTGCTGCCACCTTGAGAGAGCCAGCCCCGCCTCTGACCCAGAGCACTGCACCAGCCTCAGTTCGTGCTTTCCCAGCATGCCGGGGGTATTGGGTGGCAGGGGTGGGGGGGGGTGGAGGGGAGCTGGTGCCACGCGGGTTGAGGCTCGGGACTTCTGTGGGGCGCTCTCCGGGGGCTGTGCTTGCAGTCACCCCCCAGTGAGACCAGAGCTGTGGGGCTGGTGGCCATGTCCCGAGGAACCTGGTTCTGAGTAGTCTCCTTGCGCGCAGCACCACCACAGCCAGAGAGGTCCCTCTCACGTGCATGCAGGGCCACTCCCCACCTCTGCGTAAAAACCCTTTCTGCTGCCCCAGGCCTCAGAAGGCAGCATTTCTGCTGGCTGGTCCCCTGGCCCTTCCAGCTCAGAGCCGGGGTGTGCTGGATGTTCTGCTCTCTGGGGCCTCCGCCGCCTTGGGCATCCCGTGCTCCCTCCATCGGGTGACCCCTGTGTCCTCTCAGGCACTGACTGCTTTGCGCTCTGGGAAGCCTCTACTGGACCTCACATGGGGTCGGCACCCTTGTTTATGGCCGGCATGGCACCGTCCTTCCCAGTTGGCTCCTTCAGAGACGGCACCTCGAGCACTGCCAGGAGCACAGCGTCCTGCTGCGGTCTGCTTACAAGGGGTCAGGAAGAGAACCGACACCCTCCCAGGACATCTCTCGCCCTTGCCTTCATTCTTGCTCAGGGCCAGACATTGTACGTGTAGCTCTGGGGCCAAATTCATCTCTCCCTAGGAGACACGCACTTGGCAGTCGTAGTAGAAAATAAAACGAGTTACCAGTTCTCCCACGGCCCTGCCTGCAGGTTTGGGCTTGCCAACTGGAGCCGTGTCTGTGATTGCAATCAAAGCTGAGTGCCATAAATCACCTCATTTCAGACCAGTCTCCCTTGGTCCCACTGAGCTTACATTACGACTGCAGGGTCTTAAGAAGCATGTCTGAAAGAGAGGTGTGAGACACACACGGGGCCGCTGCTCCCCTGTGCGTGTGGCCCAGTATCTCACTCAGGTATTTCTTGCACTCCTACTATGTGCTGGGGGGATGGCGGCAAGCAAAGCAAAGGGGTCTGATCTAGTGGGGTGCACATTACCAGTTGTGGGGAGACTGAGCCCTCTGTGACCTGTTGTTCCCCGATGCCTACTGCACCGAATCATCTGTCCTGCCTGGAGGGCCAGTGCTGGGCCAAGTCCCCATCACCCCATGTGACGGGTGTCTGGCAATGTCAGCATCTTCTGCCCTCCAGAAAACATGCACCACAGAGATCACTGAAGATCTCCGAGGGCTTCGGGGAAGTGTGCGCTGTGGGCCCTCAGGGTTCGTGTGCGTGTGTGTGTGGGGGGTGTAGTTCACATGTGATAAAAGTGCTCCAAAATTCCTGTGTGCCCAGGCCTCTGCTTCTGTGTCAGAATGAAGGACCGTGGCCAAGGTGTCACAGCCCCTCCGGCACGAAACAGTGCTCACTGTGGTGTTAGTGCAGCTCTGCATCTGCACACAGGATGTGGGGGTCCCCCCGCTCCGGGCCTCACAAGGCTGCAGCCAAGGTGCTCTCAGGGCCTTGCTCCCATCTGGAGACCAGACCAGGGAAGGAGCCGCTTACAAGCCCCTTCTGGCTGTTGGCAAAGTCACTTCTTCGTAGCTGTAGACTTCACGACATCTTTTCAAACGCGGCAGAGGAGAGAGGCCATCGCCTCGAGGCTCTGATTTATGGAAGGCTTGGACCCTCTTTTCTTTTTTTCTTTTTCTTTTTTTTTTGACAACTGTTATTTTGTACCACCTGCCAAGCTTTTGCAGGTCACCTGGCCCCAGGTAGATGCTCCTTGCCTGAAGCCTCTGGCGCAGTTGTGGTCAGATAGTGGCTGGAGTGAGGACCGTGCTGGGACCTCTACAGGCTCAGGGCTGGTGGTCAGTGCTGGCGTGCTGGCTGTGGCACCTATGTGTGACCTGGCCTGTGGCCTCAATTCCCACGTGGCCTGGAGGCTCAGTGTCAAGAGCGAGTATGATTCTCTTTGAAAGCGCTCACCTGATTAGACCCAGCGCATCCCGGATAACTTCCATTGTGGTGAACTCAAAGTCAACCGATTAGCAATCTTAATTCTATCTGAAAAATCCCCTTCTGCCAAAAAAACCCCAAAACAAAAACCAAACAAACAAAAAAACCCTCACCTAATTCCAGGAGTGAAATTCTGTCATATTCAAAGTCTCTCCCCCACTTGTGGACAGAGGTCTGGGGGGTGTGTACCCCAGAAGGTGGGAAGCTGGGAGAGGTCCCACAGTTCTGCCCAGCACAGGTTTCGTCCTTCACGGCTTCGGGGGACACTCTGGCAGCACGATGTGGCAGGACCCCTGCCCTGCTTCCCCTGCCCGCCGGACGCTCTGTCTGCAGAGTAGGGAGTCCACAATGGAGCCCTGAGCTTCCGCTCAGAACCCGCCTGCCATGGGGGCCCAGCCCAGCTCCCCGGGCACGTTTTTGAGGAAGAGAATTCCCAGTGAGATCCGGAGCAGAAAAATTCTCCCAGTACCTCAGCTGCATTTAAGAATTCCTTTCATGCCATTCAGAGTGAGATTCTGTGTGGTCCAAATAGGCTGTTGCTCATGGAAAAAAAATCAAATTTTAAACATGAACTGTCGAGTTAGGTAACGACGGGAGGCGAGCTCCGGGTCCGCGGCAGAGCAGGCTGCGCTCAAGCCAGACTGCTGTGTAATTGCTTTGGGGAGCGGCTCAGCTCCAGCCTGGGAAGAAAGTCAGAATCAGCCCCGTGATTAGATTTTTCGGGAACTCTGCTCCCTTCGCTTCGGGGATCCTTAGTACACAGAAGAAAACAAATCTGATGGAGCAAGAAATAAGCACCATCTCCGGAATTTACTTTGATTTCTAAGACTCGTGTCAAGGTTTTGATGGCAGTCCCTCCATCATAAAAGCGGGAGAGGATTTTATTTTCTCTGCAAATCAAAAATTCCAGAAGCCACAGAAGAAAACATTATTATGGCTGAGCACCAGGGGTCTTTGTGCTCCAGAGTCAGGGTTTTATCCCCGGAGCTCTTCCAGTGGCCTTTAAATGTCAGGAGAGGGTGAGTCCCCCTGACCCAGCAAGCCCTCCCCCACCAGGCCTGCCACCCCCACCCCCAAGAAGCTCACCTTCATGCTCACCCTCCACCCCGACTCAACAAGCGAGTCTCTCTCATGCTGTGATTTTTTTAATATTTTATTTATTTTTTGACAGACAGAGATCATAAGTAGGCAGAGAGGCAGGCAGAGAGAGAGGAGGAAGCAGGCTCCCCGCTGAGCAGAGAGCCCGATGCGGGGCTCGATCCCAGGACCCTGAGACCATGACCTGAGCTGAAGGCAGAGGCTTTAACCCACTGAGCCACCCAGCGCCCCTCATGCTGTGATTTTTGTGAGCGCTGGTGCGAGCCACCCTCCCTGCCGTGAAGCCGTGCCCGCGTGTCCTCGCTTGCCAACTGCACAAACTCACCGGCTTTTGAAAACTGCTTTTCCTTCATCAGGCGGTTCCCAGTCATCATCTCACTCAGCAGCTTGGGGTTAGGGCCCAGCTTCGCCCAGGCCCCCTCATGGGCTGTGCAGTCTCCCTGGACTCAGTTTACACCCCGGGTAAGCTGTCCCTTAGACATGGGTGCTCTCTGGAGGTGAGGGTGGCGCAGTCCTCTGACAACAGGTCACGGGCTGCTGGATGCGCCGGGGTAGCTGTCCTCTGAGATACCTTCCAATTGTAAGACTCTGTGATAGTAGTTAATATTAAACAGGCCTGCGAGCCCACGAGGGCCAGGGAGGTGTTTGTGAACTATAAAAATACAAACGAATGCAGGAGACCATTAATTCAACCATCACTGTGCCCTGTCCTTTCAGGTGGAGAGTGCATACCTCGTGGACCGTGACTTGTGGCATTAGGTCCCATTTTCCCACCCATGCTCAGCGCAGGAACCACTGGTTCTTACTTTGCACACACTGGCCGGTCCGATGCTGACATCTGTTGGCCACGCCGGGTTGGAGATGGTCTTCATGGGGTCGTGGAAGCCTCTTTCTTTTAAGATTTTATTTATTTATTTGACAGATAGAGATCACAAGTAGGCAGAGAGGCAGGCAGAGAGAGAGGGGGAAGCAGGCTCCCTGCTGAGCAGAGAGCCCAATCTGGGGCTCGATCCCAGGACCCTGAGATCATGACCTGAGCCGAAGGCAGAGGCTTAACCCACTGAGCCACCCAGGCACCCCGTGGAAGCGTCTTTCTCCCACACGTGTCTTGTGTTCCTCACCCACTTGGTTCTCCGAGTTGTTTCCTTCTCTTTCCGTGTGTGGGCCACAGACTCCAGCGGTGGTGAGCAACCAGCGGCCACTGTCACCTCGCATCAGGGGATGGCCAGCACTACATGAGGGCATGTCCAACGTCCCACCCTGATGCCCTTGCGTTTTCTATTGAGAGGGAGGGGCTGGTGGACGTTTATGCTACTGGGGACTCTCAGGAACGTTTTTATTTTTTCTTTTCTTCCTTTTTTCTTTTTTTTTTTTTAAAGATTTCATTTATTTGAGGAAGAGAAGCAATCTTGCCACAGAGCAGGGGTCCCAACCCAGGGCTCGATCTCAGGACCCTGGGATCGAAGGCAGACGCTTCCCGGACTGAGCTGCCCAGGCACTGCAGGAGCATTTTTCTGAGAGGCAGTTGGTTTGTGGAGGTTTTTTGGTTGGTTTTTCCACTTTGCCAGAGACTCCGTGGAATCATTTGTCATGGTCTCTTCCTGTGACCAGATGGTCTGACGTTTTTGTTTTATTATAAAATCCAGTGGGTGGAAGCTGTGAAGGGAGAAAGATTCTATTAGATGCGTTCAGCACGGCTTATTAAATTAGACCAACAGAAACGCCGAGGGAAGGCCCTCCATGAATAGCATCGCCGTCCCGTGTGGATTTTTCTTGAGCCCGTATCTGAGACGCCTTCGTTCTAATTAAAATACCACAGGGACGTGAGCTCATCACTCGCCTTCGCTGAGGACGACCTGGGCTCTCTTGTAATTGTTCTGTTTGCATTTCATAGGGAATCAGTTCAGTGGACAAATGAGATAGAAATAAAAACAGATTAGAGACATTTGTTCTGCCGTGTGATCATTTTAAGCCGTCCTGGGAATAGTTCGAGGTCTATTTATGATGGAATTAAACGCATACTTCATGTTCATTGTGGACTGTCTCTTTCTAATTTCTGTGTTGTTTCTAAGGAAACGTCCATAACTTACGAGAAGAGGCAATATCACGTGATCTGCTGTTCAGGCCTCACTCTGAGACGGCCTCCAGATGCGTCCCTGCGGCCGTCTTGTGTCCGGGGGAGAGCAGGCCGTTTGCTTCGAGAACATCTGCATTTGGCATCTCTGATGCGCCGAGCGGGAGGTCCTCGGTTCAGTCGGCTCCTGGATCTGGGACATCGCCATGAATACAAATCTGCTTTAAGGACCGGTGTCCAAGAGGGTGTCAGAGCTGTCCGTTCTTACTCAGACGGCAAAAGACGTCCCCTGTGCCAGTGGATGAGGCTGGGATCGAACAGTTTGTGACCAGAGAGACCGGAGAGGGAAAGTGCCACTACCGGCTTCGTGTCTGAGCAGGGTTAACGCAGCTCATCTGCAGGTCCGAGGCCTCCTAGTGGCTGCGGCCTCGGAAAGCAGAGGCTGAAGTCAGGGAGCCCGCAGGCCTCAGCTGAGCAAGGCTGAAGCCTCGGGGGAGACGCTGGGGACACCTGGTGTGGGCCGGGGATCTGACACACGGGACTCGGATGATGGCTCCATCATGGGAGCAGGTTATGCTGGCCTCGGTGGCTGTGGTTAAACTCAGAGCCCTAGGGGAGGAGCCCCAAGTCTCACGGGCAGGGGTGAGGCACAGAACCACGGTTGTGTCACCCTGCTGACAGGGGCCCTTTGTCTGTGTCTCAGGTCTTAAGACCCTCTTGGGCAACTGCTCTCCGCAGGGGCCGACTCTCTGCTCATTCCCTGCTGTCCAAGCTCGAGTCCTTCATGCAGCCTCTCCAACTTCCTCCCTCCCTCCTTCCCTCCCTTCCTTCCCACTGAAGCCTTGCATCTACCTGCCTCACCCCTGGCTCTTCCAGACGTGTTCCCAGCTGGGAAATGTCCGTCATCTGCCACCTTTCTCAGGACACAGCCTTTGGTCTGAAACCAGTTGGAACCCTCATGTGTGCTTCTAGACTCCTTCCCAAGTGGACCCCCTCTGCCATGTGGCTTGGCACCCCCTTGTCTCCCACGGGCCACCCCCACCCCACTGCCCCTGCTCTGTGTGTGTGCCCTGTCTGAGCCAGAGGCGGGGCCACGCTGGGCTACATCCCCATGGCCTCCCTCTGTCCCCCTCCGGGGTCACGGTGTCGCTGGCCACATCTGCCCTGTGTGAGTCACTCGCCCTGAATTCCCAGACAGCTCACTTTCTTCTCCCAGCACAGTTTGCACTGAAGACCCTTGTCTGAGTCCCAGAAGCTGAGTAGCAGTCGGATTGTCTGGTCTGCGGGAGAACTTGGGATTGCAGCACTCTCCTTCGGTGGACACGTGGAGTGGCCTCTGGGCGGCTGATCTGGCCCCATGGTGGCTGTCCTCGCTGTAAGAACTGTGGCCTGCAGGCTTCTGCACTGGGATGGCCGCCGGCGCGGTCACATGACCAGTGAGTCTTGGCGCCTGAGCTGATCTCCCGAAGCTTTCTGGGCCCCTGAAGAGCAAGGGCTGTGCATCCCTGCAACCTGCCACCATGTCGCCCATCTCAAAAGAGCGCTCAGGCTCACAGGGTTGGCCGTGTGGAGAGGTCCAGCCGCCATCCCAGTGCCCAGCTCCAACGTGGGGCTCGGGGGGCTGCCAGGGACAGGGTGCGCAGAGTGCTCTGGTTTCTTCTAAAAGGGGCTGTGCGGGGAAGTGGGGGCCCAGGCTCCTGGGCAGTGCTGGTACTGTCCCACGGCACTTGTGTAAACACTGGCGGTTTCCTGGGGACACAGACCAAGGGCTGGCCGGCCCAGCAGTGCTGCCAAGGTGGGCCGGGGAGACTCCTGGGGAGTGGCCCGGGGAGCGGGTTGGGCTGTGACTGGATGGGGGTATGAAATGCAGGGGCAGACGATGCTCCTCCTCAGTTGTGCTCAGTGAAGGTAATTCTGGGTTTCCGTTCCTCTGTGGCCAGCAGAAATCTGGTGTCCTGGGCTTTCTCAGCGTTCGGGGTCTCAACGAGCCCATGTTCTGCACGTAGGCGTGTGGGACTGAACAGAACAGGCCAAGGGGCTGTTTGCTCCGTTTTCCCTGAGCACCCCTCGCGTCGTTTGGGCTGGGCTGCGCTGGGGGCCCCGGGCTCAGAGGGCGGGGGGTCTTCTGTATCCCCAGGGGGGACTCTGCAGTCCAGTCCAGGTGCATGTGGGCTGAAGTCCAGCCTGTGTCTGGCCATGGGCACAGGCCTCCGGCACGGGCTGAACCTGCAAAGGACCCCTGGAGCAGGGGGTAGCTGCTGCTTCTGCCCAGAGGGCCCCACGTGGGCCATAGGCCTCTGTCCTCTCTGCTTGGCCACCCTGCGGCTGGGCCACATAGCCTACATGTGACCTTCCGGCACATGGCCCCACATATTTCCTGCTCTGTGCCCACCCGGTGGCCCTCCAGTCCTGGAGTCCAGTCCAGAGCTCGTGTTCCTGAGGCAGGAGGGGGGAGCCTGAGGTCCTGCTGGGGCCCTGGGCCATCCCCTGGGGCAGGGTCCCTGCCCCGTGGCGCCTGCACCCTGGAGGCCCCTCCCCGCCCCCGACCCAACTGTGGAGAGCCACCGACCCTCTCCTGCCTGACTCCTGAATTGTATTTCCCTAAATTAAATTACTTTGCCATAGGCTCCTCACTTAAAAGGCAATTTCTCTAATTGCTCATTCTGGGATCTGATGTGATATTCCCCTGACAGGGGCCTTTGACTACAGCGTTAGCAGAAATGAATGTCTCCATCTCGAGGTCCTACTGCACACAGGCACGTAGCCTCACGTCTCTGTGCTTCTGGCCCTCGGCCCCTGTCTCCATGTCTTCTTAGTTTCCCACTGGCAGCATCACTTCAGGCTTTGCCCGTTACTGCTGGACCTGAGAGCAGCCACACCTGTTGGAGGGAGAATGTTCTTATCATGTTCAGGACCACATGGCTCACCCGTGGTGTGCTGATAACTGCGCAGAGGCCACACATCCACGTGCCACAAGCAGGCATGTCACATCTGCAGGGAGTCGTCCCATGGGCCGTGGGGCTGGAGACCACATGGCTTCTCAAGGGGCAGCTGCCATGGCCTCCAGCTGCTTATGACCACACGGGAGGGCCGATCCAGTGCTGCCAAAGGTCCCACCAGGATGACAGACTCCAGAAAGCCCCAGGGTCAGTGGGGACTCCTGATTCACACACGGGACCCTGCAGGGGTGTTCCCACACCCCCACTCCTGCTCCCCTCTCTGACCTCCTGCCAGAGGCTGCCAGGCATGCGCTGTGACACCCGAGGCTGACCTGTGGCCTGTGCGGCCCAGGGCCCTTCCCTCTGTGTCCTGCAGGGTGTCCCCCACGGAGCTCCAGCCCCAGACAGTGCGTGCCTGACGGGGATCAGAGGCACAGTGGGGTCATCAGGGTACCGACGGTAGCTGTGGGTGTGACAGGCCCCTTGGGACAGGCACTGGGCTGCAGGTCCTCCAGGCCCATGACCAGCATGGCCTCCACCCAGTGACGTGCCGCTCATGCACATGGAGAAGGCTGGTATGGCCGTTCCTGCAGATGGAGGGACCGTGCACACCTGAGTGACAACTGAGTGAAGCTGGTTAGAAATGTCTGCCCTGCCTCGTGTTCTACGAGGCTACACCGAGTCTGCTCCTGCGGCCTGATTGTCTCTGTTGTCCGTGGGCCCGAGCACCATCCTTTCGGTCCCTGGTACTCCAAGTGTGGTCCCAGGCCTGCAGCATCAGCGCAGCTGTGGGCTGGTGGGAATGCAGAGCCTTGGGCCGGCACCAGGCCCACTGGGTCAGCCTGCACTGCGGGAAGATCCTGATGACTCACACGCAGATCCGGGGCTGAGGAGCGCCCCCAAGCAGTTGCCAGCCGCCCCCACTCACTCCCGAGGCTGGTGCTGAGTGTGAGTCTCCACATTCCAGTCTCAGGAGGCAAAACCCCCCGCTGAGGATGCACTTAAGACACTGCCCGGGTCCTCCTGAACACCCACCAGAAAGCTAGGACACGGGATAGGCAGTAACCTAAGTGCACCAACGTCAGAGGAGGGGACAAGAAATTTGAGGTGGTTGGAGCTCACAGGGAATGGGGACAGTAGCCAGCGGATCCACTCAGGCAAGCCGGAACCCTTGGTGGTAAGAGGGGAAGAGGCTTCCTTCCCTGAGAGACTGACCAGGTGCCGTCAGGAGGGCCTTCCCAGGGAGATGCCCACTGCTGCACCATCATGGAGCCTTGCAGTCAGCTCCCCCGTGCTGCAGGGTGACTGTGACCCCGCAGAAAGAGAAATACACAGCAGGAAGTCAGAGACTGAAGATCAGCAAAGGGAATTTCCAAACCCCAGGTTCTTGTCCTCAGTAAATGAGAGGAGGTCCTGCCCATATAACAGGATGGGATCCTGTTGGAAAGAGCTGTGGTATGTGACCCTTGAGGCAGAAGTCCTGGAGTGCTGGGCTGCCCAATGAGGAAATGTCTTGAGAGCAGAGCAGGGAGGAGGAGGGACCAGGAGAGTGTGCTGGAGGATGGGACCCATCTCCCTTCCAGACCCACAGAAACCAGACTGTAGACCACAGACCCACAGACCCCAGACCCACAGAACCATAGACCCCAGGCCACAGACCCCCCAGCCATGCAGACCCACAGACACTGGACCTGCAGATCCCGGACCCACAGACCTGCAGACCCCAGATCTGCAGATTGTAGAATGCAGACCGCAGACCATCAGACCCCAGACCACTGATCCTAGCTAGACCCGCAGACCCACAGACACTAGACCAGCAGGCCCCAGACCCGTAGACCTCAGACTGCAGACCGCAGACCCCAGACCTGCAAACCTGGAGACCTCGAGACCCCTGACCTGCAGACCCCAGACCCCCAGACCCCAGACCCCCAGACCCCATATCCCCAGACCCCAGACCTAGGTCCCCAGACCTGCAGACCCCAGACCCCCAGACCCCCAGACCCCAGACCCCGGACCCCCAGACCCCAGACCCACAGACCTGCAGGCCCCAGACCCACAGACCGCAGACCCCCAGACTCCCAGGCCCCAGGCCCTGAGACCCCAGGCCACAGACTCCAAACCTGCAGATGGTAGAACTGCAGACCCCAGACCACAGACCCCAGACACAGAGCTGCAGACCCCAGACCACCAGGTCCACGGACACCAGGCCCCCTGAACTACAGACCCCAAATCCCCAGAACACCAGACCCACAGACCCCAGACCCACAGACCCCAGATCACAGACCCTAGACCCCAGAACCCCAGGCCCCCAGACCCCCATACCCACAGACCCCAGACCAACAGATCCCCAGACCCCAGACCCACAGACCTCCAGACCTGCAGATGGTAAAACTGCAGACCCCAGCCCCAGGACCCAAGATCACAGACCCCAGACCCACAGACCCCAGACAGGAGACCGGGAGACCTTGAAACCTCCAACCTGCAGACCCCAGATGGCAGACCTCCGAAATCCCATGGCAGGTGCTATTGTCTGAGCCTGTAGGCTGAGCTAATTATCACCAAGGTGGGAACACAACTGCTTTGCAATTTCTGTGTAGATAATAAGTCCAGGAAAAGCCCCGTTGTGTATTTAGTGAGAGAGCTCCAAGTTAGCCACTGGAATTCCCCAAGATTCAAGTAAATTAAATGAAGCTTCCCCCAGC
Source organism: Lutra lutra (assembly GCF_902655055.1). Taxonomy (NCBI): domain Eukaryota; kingdom Metazoa; phylum Chordata; class Mammalia; order Carnivora; family Mustelidae; genus Lutra; species Lutra lutra. The sequence goes on from NC_062289.1 coordinate 78,549,181, forward strand.
TCTTATTCTTAGTGCTGTCTACTGAGAGGGGATTCACTGGCATTCAAATCCAGCTACAGGAGAGAGAGCTGTTTCTGGCTGTTTCCTCCTGCCTCACCTGCGGCCGCCCTGATTTTGTTCTTACATGTTAGGCATCTCCCTGCCGAACATTTGGGCAGAGCCACTGACAGTCGTGCTTTGCACGAATACTGGCCTTTCGCTGGTGGGCGGGTGAACAGAGCCAGCAGACACCACCCCCTCCCTGGAGCCCCTGATCATCTCCGTGGCCTCAGGCCCCCACAGGAAGCCCACTGACAGCACCAGCACCGGATCAGGGATGGCCCCCAGGAGAAACGCTGTTCTTCAGGCAGTGGGTGGCCCAGCCCCTGGCGGCTCTCTCCTGAACATCAGTGCCAGAGGGCACAGGTGCCTTCGCCCAAACAGGCTCTGCCCACACTTCTCCCCAGGATCATGACACGTGGGTCCACACCTGCACGACGCGGGCTCTGCCCACCAGTCCCCAGCTCCCCAGTAGCCAGGGCGCAGAACGTGTTCTATCCCCGCGTGAGTCTGTGGGTGCATGACTGGAATCCCGAGCGATTCGCATCCAGAGGACACACGGCCCCCAGCAAGGCCCTGGGGCTGCGGAACCTGCCTCAGGATCAGGGACAGCAAACTGCGCTCAGAGCAAACCCGAGACGCCCTGCCCGACCCGTGTCCCCCAGCCCAGCCCATCAGGGGTGATGCCCCACGTGGGCTCTGCCGCTCCCTGACTCCGCGGCTCCCTACTGCCCAGCACGCAGGCGCTCCAGGACGCGGCCCTGCCCGGGGCACGGCTGGTGCTCGACGCCCGGCACGGTGCCCGGCACGTAGCGAGGGCTCGGCGAGCGCTGCCTGACCGTTTCATGAATCCCCTGGGGGACGAACGCATGGACCCCTCTTTCAGAATCCTCGGGGGGCCCGGAGGTTGGTTTCCTGGGAGACACAGGGACAGGGTGAGGGGGGCTGGTTCTGCAAGTGCTTGGCGCCCGCACGTCCTGTGTGCCCCTCAGAGCCCGTCCTCCGACCTGCTGGGCGGGGGGGTCTGGGCCGCTCTTATGTTTGAGGGGCCCAACTGCGCGGGAGAAATTCTAGCAGCATCCATAATTAATAACGCTGGCGTGCTGGCTGAGGCGGCTGCATTTGGGCTCAGAACGGCCTCCGGAGCCGACAGCAGCCTCTCAGGATGGAAAGGCCTTGCAGGGTTCCCTCTGCGTCTTGCGTTCATGGACCAGTGGCCTGGAAAGCAATTTAGTTGTGCTCTCCGTGAGGCCCGCGGCTTCTGGTGGCCGCCAGATTCCCGAACCGCATCCCTCCCAGACCGCCGGAGCGTTGCCCTTTGACACAACCACCCTGGGTCCCAGCCGTTGGCGCTCGCTCCGTCCTCCACAGGGAACCCTTTGGCGGCCTCTGTTCCTGCACGGCCCACCCCACGTGGCCACACCCCACATGCCCCCCAGAGTGCGACTGCCACACACACGGGCCCGGGTCTGCTCGCTCACCGTGGTGTCCCAGCACCAGAAGTCCAGAAAACGGGGTCTGATGAGTGAGCAGGCAGGTGTGTGCGTGGGTGTTTGGATGTGGGGTGAGCAGACAGGAGGCGCTTCGACCGCACGGACACCCACTGTCAGCCCCCGCCGGCACACCTGGTTCTCACGCTGCGGGGACCATGTGGGTCCCCGGGAGCTGGTTAAAGCAAGTGCCCGGGTCTCCCCAACACTGTGGGCTGGGACCCGGGACCTGCATTCATAACCAGGCCTTCTAGAGGCTTCTAAGCTGACCCCAGGTGGGGGCCCCGCCAAGCCAGCCTCGGGAAGGTTCTCTACAGAACAGGGGTGCTGAGCTGGAAAGCAGGCTGCCGCTCCGCCTCCGCGGGACCTGGCTCCTGAGAAAGTGCTCAGTAGACTCCAACCCCGGGAGCGTTTTCCCACCCTGCCTGCATCCCCTTCACGGTCAGGATCCCGGAGAGGACAGTGAGGATGCTGCTCCAGGGTCCCCACTTCTGGACCCCAAGGACTCGTCTCTGCACTGATGCTTGGGAAGGGCCGCTGGGAACCATAAACATCTCCCAGAAGCCGGCTCTCAGGGACGGCACGCGGCGGGTGAACACGCGTCCACGAGGCTGTTTCCTCATCAGTGAGGGGGTCGGCAGCGTCAGGACTGGCCCCCAAAACTGCAAGATCTGCATGAACAGAGGGGATGTGGGGGTCTTCACTGAAAGCCGGGCCACTGTGCCCTCTAGCTTGTGGCTCAGGGAGGACGCAGGGAGGTTCAGGGCTGGAGGGACTGGCGTGAGAGCCCCGAGGGCAGTGCGGGGTGAACTCAGCTGGAGGGCCAGAGTGCCCCTGGGGGGACCTGAGCACTCCCCCGACCGAGTTCTCCGCCTGCTCTCTCAGGCTCAGGGGTGCACAGAGCAGACCCCCCAATACACGTGCACACACAGGTGCACACATTAGGACACAACATACACACATGTGTGCACATACAGAGACACACACGTGCACACACACGTGCACAAGCACCCAGAGACACACACAGACACACACACATGTGTACCTGCACACGCAGCCACACTCACATGGCCACCTGCACAGACAAGCACACACACGACCGTTCAGGAAACACCACGTCCCTGTGCCATCGGCATTGTCCTGTTTGTGAGGACTTTCTCCTGTCCCCATGGCGTCCCACATCTGCCGCCTGTCCCAGAGAGCAGAGAAGCCAGGCCCCTCTGGGCGGTGAGAGTCTGCTCCCTCCGCAGGAACCCGCCGTCCAACATCTGGACAGCTGCAGAGCTCAGCAGGCTGAGAGCAAAGGGGCTCCCCACGGATGCCCAGAACTCAGCAGGTCACGGCGGTCAGACATGCAGGAGCCCGGTCTTCCCCAAACTGGATGGACTCCCCTACTTTGGAGCCCGGGACCAAGGGCATCTGCACACTCCGAGTGCACAGGATGTCCTGGCAGCTGTTCCCACAGGCACGCCAAACCACGGGGTCCGAGTGTCCCGTCCACAGGACCCGGATGTCCCTCTGTCCTCTGTGGGGCTGGCAGAGAGGCCCCTGCTGTGTGCCATGGGCTACCCTGGGTCACCACCATGGGTGTCTGTCTGGAACGTGAGCTGTGGGTGCCTGGGGCCGGGCCGCTGTGGGATCCTTGTGGGGCTGGCGCGCTCCCGGACCTCCTCGGGTCAGCAGGGTCTGCTCCCCTCCATGCCTAGGCCAGAGGGAGGGACCAGGGGTCCCTGGAGGGTGGGGGCTGCAGCTGGCACTTTCTCATGAAAGGTCCTCAGAGAACCACACAAGGGGGCCTTGTTGGGAACAGCCTCCCCCAGCTCAGGGTTTCCTCCCACAGGAGCAGGAAGGGTGACCCCGGGACCGGGGTCTGATGGCCTGCCCTGCGGGGGGCCACTGCCAGTCTATTTCTGGCTCCAGCCTCGGGCCCCCCAACCCTGGGGCCCTGAATGAAGCTCTTTGCAGCTCGACCCATCTGCCCTGTGGCCTCCCTGTAGCTGTCCCCTCCAAAGGGCAGAGGTGACAGAACTCAGCGAGGGGCGGGGGGTTGGAGGGCACAGCTGTGAGGGTGGATGTGGCAGAGGCCTCAGCACCCATGAAGAGGCTCCCTGGGGAGCCCGGGGAAGGATGACCTTCTCTACAACCTTCCGTGGCTCTCCTTGGCCGTGCAGAGGGTCCCAGCCCCTCCTTACCCGAGGTCGTCCCTGTCATACCCACATTCAGTGTCCCCACTCCCTCTGCCCCCTGGGTGAGGCCAGGGACACCGTGCCTAGAACATGGGCACAGACAACAAGACTCAGCAGAGGCCACTCCACAGACACAGGCCCAGGGGTGCACAGGGTGACACACAGCCCCAGGCAGGAGGTGAGTGCTCCATCCTCCCCCAGCTGGACCGTGCTGGTCAGGGAGCCTGGGCCCTGGGGATGGGGGAGGGCTGGCAGCCCTGAAGGGTCCCATCAGTTGGGGCCAGGAGTGGGTGGGTTCCCTGGGCTTCTCCTGACCTTAGTTTCCTTGCCTGTAAGATGGGACCGGGAATCCCAGCAGGGAGCTTCAGGGGCTGTTCTGAGGAGAGGGAACATGGGGGCCCATCTAGACCCCAGCCGGCACGGGGCACCACAGAGCGCCCAGGGCTTCCCCCAGGGTAGTAAGGATAAGGATGGAGATTCTCTCTGCAGACTGAGAGTCCCCCTCTGCTCTGGACCTCGGTGCTCACAGGACCACAGCTGCTGCCTGCCTCGGGGTCCGGGTGGGATCAGAACGGCCCAGACCTCGTGGGCGGCGTGGGGGAGAGCACCCCAGGGAGACCAGGTGCCATTACCTGAGGAAGAAGGACCCAGCTCCCTGGGCTGCCCTCTGGGTTCCCCGGGGAGCTGTCACATGGGGCGTCCCAATTCCTGCCCAGAAGTGGGGTGCCCCCTCCCAGCATCCAAGATGCCGCACCTTCTGTCCTTGGGAGCCTGCAGGTTCCACACGAACAAGATGCCAGGACAGGGGTGCAGGGCCGGACCTCACTGACACCCGCTCCGGGAGGAGAGCGTCACGCACCTGCAAGGAGCCAGGCCGGCCAGGACCGGGTCACCCTGGGCTGTCCTGTGAGTGACTGGTCCGCTCACCAGGAGCAGGAGGAGAGGCACAGCCCCAAGGACACTTGCTAACCAGGGAGACTCCGCTGTAATCCGCTGCTTCTGGGCCAAAGCTAGGTTGTTAGCGGGATTCCTGGCATGGGAGGAGGAGAAGGGTTGACTCGTGTGGGCCCCAAGGCAGGTCTTGGAATCCAAGATGCTTCTGAGTCCGCGCTTCGTCCTGCTAATTAATCGGATGGAAGCTGTTAGACTTTATGAGGAAACTGGAGATAAAGCAGGTTCGCCGAGTCCGGGGGATTAAGTTAATTTATCTGGCTCAGGAGTCGCCGGAAGCATCCGCAGAGCCGCTGTTTCAAAGGGAGGAGCGGGGCCTGGGAGCAGCACGGGCTGCTTGTCTCCTGCCTGGGGCACGCTGAGGGGCAGGGGCGGCAGCTCGGAGCGGGGGCTCTGGGCTCAGCCAGCCTGGACCCGGGTCCGCAGGGCCCTGTGTTCCCGGGCGGGGGCGAGCCCTGGTTTCCCCGGGGGCGTGGGGGTGAGGACGGAGCCTGCCGTTTGGGGCGTGTGGGGGCTCCGGGGGTCATGTTCTGGGACCCCCTCCCCCACCCCCCTCGTGTCCCTCCTGGGTCAGCAGAAAGGACCTGGTGCTCAGCTGCCCCCGCCCCTCCCTGGGGTGCTGGCTGCCATGGGCGGGGCCTGCACCTCTGTGGAGCCCGCTGGGCCCCTCCCTGCCCCACCCCGCCCCTCCCCCCTCCGTGCCCCTCCTCTTCCAGCCCCTGTGCTGGTTTGTAAGTACCCACCTGGCCCTGGGCTCCATCTCCTACCCCTCACTGTCCAGTAGTTTATTTCAAATGCGAATACCCCGCTGGAGGTCTCGTTCCGGGTCTGGCGATATTGTCATTTTAGGAGAAAATGGGGCGTCCCTCTCCTCGGGGCCCCTCGTGAGACCCGAGCCCACAGCGCTGTGCCATCTGCGAGAGGCGGTGGCAGGACACTCTGCTGTCCCCTCCTGTCCTCTAACCGCTGTTTCCTCTTCCCCTGCCCCCGTGCGGTCTGTGATGCTGGAGAGCTGGCTGCGCAGTGCTCCCCGGTCCCCTGTGACTGCGCGTCTGCACTCTGCTGGAACGAAGTGCGTGTGTGTCCGAGAGTCACCCGCGGACAATAGTCTTCCCCATCGAGGCCTAATCACGGTTTCAGTTAGCGGACTCGTCTTCGAAACATTATAAGTAGATGAAATAGTTATATCGTGTGCGTATTTATATCGTCTATAAATTATATAATGAGTATGTAACATAGATTTAATTTTGTCTAATGTGTGAGATCCTGGCATACGCGTATAGGGATGCTATGTATTTGTGTCTTCAATAGATCAACATTTTTATAACCATTAATTTGTAAAACAGAAATGTCCCCTTATAAAAAGGGGTTGGGGGACCATCCAGGGGCCTTGAACACCTGCTGGAGTGACCCGACCCCCAGAACCGTGGCCCCTGAGGCGCTCGGGATGGGGACACTTTCCCCTCCTGAAATGCACCTTAACTGGCCCTTCTGTCGGTCCTGTCCTCTGTCAGCTCCTTGGGGCCCTCCGTGTACGTTAGTCACTCCCTCTCAGGGCCTTCTGCTCAGGGAATCTGCAAACCCACCCTCCTTGGGATCTGTCCTCCAGAAGCTCAGCTCCCAACTAACATGTGATGAAATATTTACTGATCTTCCGGTCCAAACAGCAGCAGACTGTACATTCGTCATGGAGGGCTGTCCCCACCCCTGCCTGTCCCGCCTGCACCAGCTTGGAGTCCCTCCTCGCTGCCCCTTCCGCTCCCTGACCCTCCCTCTGGGACTGGCTCCCCATTATGCAGACCCACCTGGCCTGGGAAGACTTTTCTTCCCTTCTCTCTCCCTTGCCTGCCGCTCAGCGGGGGGCACTGCAGGAGGGCGGGGCAGGCAGGAGCTGCTCACACTATTTTCCTGCCTCACCCAAAAGGTCCTTCTGACTAGGGAGGACCCCGCCGCCTGGGAGTCTGGGAGCCTCATGTGGTCAGACAGCAAGGCCCTGGGAAGGGACAGAACCCCACCCCCTCCTCACCTCTGCCTGGGGAAGGAGGCTCTCCCAGACACGGTCCTGGGCTCTCACAGTTCCCCAAAAGGCTGCCTGGGGGGGCTCACCAGATCACACTCACCCGGGGAGCATCTGGTGGGCTGGGGTCTGTCCTGGGACCCACTCAGGATGCCAGGGGTGGGGAGTCACCATCCCAGTCCTCTTAGAAATGAGCAGAGCCCTGAGCTCAGGGCACCAAGTTCTGCTCCTGGCCTGGGAGGTGGCTCAGGGGCCAGCCAGCTTCACCGGCACCCTGTACCTCCCTTTCTGTAGCAGGGGTCCCCATCTTATCAGCAACAGCGGTCGGGTTAAACACAAGAAAGAACAGCTCTGCGGAGACAGTCGATTATAACGTGCGTCCTGATGTCTGGAAGTGAGCACGATACGGTGATTCAGGATTTTTTTAATTGTTTGTTGTGATGTAGTTGAGCTATAGCATTACCTGACCCTCAGGCGTCCGACAGGACCTGTGTTTGTAGCTACTGCAAGACCAACGTCACGGTGGCGTGTACCTGTCACCAGACCCACAAACCTCAGTCCTTCTGAACCGAGGAACTTTCAAAGGAGCACTACAGTGTTATTCCCTAGGGTCACCGTGTGGTGGTCCCAGACTTAAGTATTTTAAAACAGGAAGTTTAGGGGTGCATGGGCAGCTCAGATGGTAATGGGGCCAACTCTTGATTCCTGCTCAGGTTGATGAGGGAGCAGAAGGCTGGCTGAGGACAACACACCAGCTGAGCCTCTGCAAAGAGCAGTGTCACACACTCCTGATCCTGTGACATTCCTCCAGGAAGCTCCCAAGTCTGCCTGGTAATGCCTTGCTAGAGGAAAAACAACAACCTTAACTTGACAATGGCAAGGCCTCCTAGATCCCGTGAGTCTTCTTTAACATAGGAAAATCCCTTTGAAACCTCCCTTTTCCTTATGTCCCCGAATCCTAAGTGTATAGTCAGCCACCCCTCTCAACGCCCGCACAGCAGCTCTCTCTGCCCACAGGCCCTGTCCCCGGGCTTTACTAAAGACATCTCAAGAATTCTTTCTTGGTCGTCTCCACATCTCACTCCACTGAACCTCCCCTATATTCCAAAACTCCATCAAGCCATGATCTCAGGGCCCTGGGATCTAGCCCAGCCTTGGGGGATCCTCTCCCTCTGTCCCCCTCCCCCCATGCTCCCTGCATTCACTTGGTCTCTTCCTTCCAATCTCTCTCTCTCTCTCTCTCTCTCATAAATAAATAAATCTTTAAAAAAGAAAACCTGGACATTTCTGCCTTTTGACCCCCTTTAACCATTCACCCACCCACCAAGCAGGCAGGTGCAGCACCTGGGGAAAGGAGGTGTCCCTGTACCGACACTCCAGCCACTGTGGGCAGAGATAGGGGTCTCACAAAAGGAAAGACAAGACACTCCCTTCTGGACATAAGGGAAGTCCTTTCAGGCCCAGACCGTCCGGTGATCTAGGCCTGGCCGGCACTATTGGCCCAGAGCACGCTTCCGGCAGGACTCCCTGGGACAGGCTGAAAGTCCAGAAGAATAGATCCCAGTGGATCGTGGCTTTGAGGGAACAAAGAACAGAAGAATGGCTCCAGGCCGGCAGGGGACAGCCCCTCAGGGTGGGGACAATAACCCAGTGGTCAAACTCCCACAGCTGGCTCCACCGCAAAGACTGACCTGAGTCACCACCTGTTATCTCTGCAGGATCTAAACTCAGATACGGGACCAACTCGGACCAGAAAATCGAGAATCAATGGTGCCCACTCTTGCCTCCTGACTTCGATTCTGTCATCTGAGGAAGACTTGTCCCCAACTTCCTGCTGAATCCCCATTGCAAAGCCCCTTCCTGAATATGTGTGTACCCTTAGCTTACAACCTGCCCAGGCTTACCCCTCCAGAAGATATCGGTGTGAGGGTCCCCACGTTCCCCTCACCTGGTGCAAGTAAAACGCTTCCTTTGCCTAATTTCTATCTTCGTTGTCTTTTACTTCTTTAATTACTTTTATTTTAAATTCTTTAATTTATCTTAATTAATTTGTTTATCTAGACTGTGTACTTTAGTTCCACACCTACCACAAGGCAAACACACCTTCCCCTAAGACTTCTGACCCCGCAGCAGCACTGATCTTAACAATTAACATAGTAGCTCCCAGATACAGAGAATAAAATCCAAATGCCTCCCCGTGACCTGTGGGTCAGAACACGCCTCCTCTCCCAGCTGCGGACATCCTCCTCCTCCATCCCTCCCACCACACTGGCCACTGGTGTCCCTGAGACACCTGTCTCCCTGCCTCAGGGACTTTGCACAAGCTGTTTCTTCCCTCCCAAGTGCTCTTCCTGTGTGGGCACTAAGGACATTGCGTTGATGGCTCATCCTGAGCCCTCTGGGGACTGAGACGTGTGGTGTCATGATAGGAGCTGCCTGGAAGAGACATTCCCAACTCTGTGTCATCCTGACAGGACCCCCACTCCTCCCACCTCTGTGAACCTAGGACGTGGCTCGGGGCAAACTACAAGTAGGCCTTTCCTCACACACGTTACTGCCATCTGCCGGGAAACTGCCCTGTGAGGGCATAACTCCAGGATGACTGATGGGAACTATACTGGCAGACTTGGGCAGTGCACAACCTGGCCAAGAGCACCTGGCAGCCCTGCCTCCTCCTCCGCCTCTGCACTCCCTGACTCTTCCTTCTGACCCAGACCTCTAGTCGCCAGCTGACACTGTGTGTTCTGTGAAATAAATGTCGGTCTCACCTCCTGACTAGAACGTCTAGGAGGGCTGGGGTTTGGTTGTTTTATTCAAGGCTGTGCTTCCAGGGCAGGAAACAGTGCCTGGTACAAGGTAGGGACTCAACCAACACGTGTTGAAGAAACAAATGAATGACTGAAGGAATGAGTTCTCCTTCCTCCCTTCCCCTGTGCCCGCCCGACGGTGGGGTCCCTGGATTGTGAGCCGTCCCCACCAGACCCAGGGCCCTCCGCGTGGTCCGGGGGAGCCGCCGGGCAGGCTCTCGGGTTGGCTGCTCTGCGCACTGGGAGCCCCGTCTGGGCTGGGCTGGGCCGCCAGGTGCCCAGGGACCTCAAGCGCAGCCCGGAGGAAAGGAGCCGGATTCTCTCATCACGGAAGCGTTTGAACACCCGCTCAGGCACGGAGCAGCCGCCAGTGAAAACGCAAGCTCAGAAAACAGCGGCAGCTTTGGCAAATTAGAGGTTTGCGTTGCGCCCTGGACTTCTGAGCAGGCGTGGCCAGCAGGGGCGGCGGGGTCGGAGGCCGGTTCTCCGGGAGCCGCAAGGGCACGGGTCCCACGTGCCGGGAACAGGTCCTGAGCTGGATCCACACCGGCCCCCCTGGTGACTCAGAGCCTCTCGGAGCCGCACGAGCCCGTCCTCGTAAAGTTTGTGCCACTGCCAGTCAGGCCAGAGCCCCAGAAGAGCAAAGGAAGGGACTGAGGCCCCCAGGACCGCGGGGCCACCGGACTGGCAGGTGCAGGGGGAAGGGGTGCCGCCTCCAGTCTGCGGGCCCACGGGGTGCACTGGGCACCTCTGCTGGTCTGTCCCCATGTCCCATTCTCTCTGCCCTCCTGTGTTGTCTTCAGGAGGTGACCTTCTCCTCCCGGTGCGAATGTCCACTCCCGACCAGGACGCACTGCCCTCCTCACCCACCTTCCCAAGTCCCAGATCCTGGAATCTCATCTGCCAGGCCTACTTGGGTGGGTCCCCATCCCGAGCCCATCCTGTGACCAGGACATGGAGCTCAGGGACTCCCCGGGCCTGGGGTCCTCTCAGATCCTGGCTGCAGGCCTGGGGGTGCAGAGTTTACCTCCTGCCCACAAGCCTGAGAGTGGGGAGGGCTTTTCCCAGGGATGGGAATGTGGGGTGCTCGAGGGGGGTGGGGGAAGGAGGGGGTCAGCAAATCAGAGACACCCCCTGCCCCCCAGCTCCCAGACCAGCAAACTGGGCTCTGCATGGGGACAAGCCCAGCATGTCCTCACCAGGGCTGTCTGCCTGCCTGTCTGCCTGTCTGTCTGCAGGGCCCCTGTCCTCACCCCCTGGCTGGGTAAGCAGCAGCCACTTCCCATGGGGGCGTCGAGGTCCTGCTTACTGACATGGAGGTGAGAGTCTTCCCATCACTTGATTCCCCCTCCCAGGGTTCCAACAGGAAAGACGGGCTTTCTGAGTCACACCCTGCCAGCCACCCCACGGGTGAGCCTGCCTGGACAAACGTGAGAGGCTCCTCCATGCAGAGCATGGTCACACCAGTGAGCCCCCTGTTCCACCTGGCATGGTGACAGTCGCCCCAAGTGGTGGGCAGTGGGCATCAGGCGGCAGAAGCCGGTCCCTGCAGCACCCAGGCCAGACTGCAGACACCCAGACTCCAAACATTTCCCACCATCTCCTGCTCTTCGTGGAGAAATGGGGAACAGCCAACTAGGGGTGGGGGGAGGGTTGTGCACAGAGGCAGGGTGACAGGGCTGGCGTCCCAGAGGCTCTAGGAATATGGGGAGCCTGGGTTGGAACACTTCTGATGGTGGAAGCAGAAAACGTGGTCAGGGCAGCCAGGCCGATGGACCCAAACATTGCTCCCACCCCCTCAAGCTCTCTGGGCCCCTTTCCACACGTTTCCAAACCCTGGGTCTGCCGTGCAGCAAAGGAACCTTCCCTGGCCATCTCCCAGCGCCCAGTTCCCCATGGGCTCCGCACCAGAGAGGCCGCCTGTGCTCACCTCCATCCTCCACAGGGTAGGGTCTGCTCCCCACTTACAGACCAGGAGGCTGAGCCCCAGGGCAGAGGCAGCTCTGCCCAGACAGTCCACCTGGGCTATACCAACATCCAATTGTCCCCTACCAGCCCCAGGGGCCAGGGGGAGGGCAGTCTCCATAGCAATGGAGGACAAAACCATTCATCCTGGGCTTTGGAAGCCGTGGTCATAAAAAACAAAGATGGGAAAAATAAACCATTCCTGCTCCCACCTCCAAGAGGACCTGAGGGTGCCTGAGCACGCGGGAGCCCAGCCAGCAGCGGAGACTCTGCCTTTGCTGACCAAGACCACCCACCTCGGGCACCACCAGACAGCCAGGGGGTGCGGTCAGCTCCAAGGACTGTCCAGTCTCATTCAGGTGACTCCCTACATCGTCCCAGGTGAGAGGCTGTGTCATCGCTCCTGTCATGGTCCCCTGGGACTGTTCACCACCCACAGGAACGGAGCCGCCCACCTGTCACCAGCTGACCAATGCCTGTCTGGTCCTCAATGGACGCTGTCCCCTTGATGCTCTGGTCCCTGGGCTCAGGAGCAGCCCCGTCCCCCGGGGGCCAGGCCCAGGCTTGTGTAGAGAGGCACCCCCACCCCAGCTGTCCCCATGGCTCTGGCACCTCTGCCCGGGGGTGGGCAAGCCAGCCACATGGTCTGGGGTCCCCGCGCTTACCCGAAAAGCCAGGCCCACAGTAGTGACGGTGGTCACCGCGGAGCAGGGCCTGGCAGATGGAGACGGGCTTTGGGCAGGGTATCTTGGCTGACGATGCTCCAGACCCAGGGGCTGCCCAGTCTGAGGTTAAATGACCTCACGCTGCCTACAGGAGCTGCCTTCCCCGTGGACATGGTGGTGGGGACACCCAGAGCCCTCAGCCCTTTTGTTTGGGGAGTGGGCGCACTGACCTCTTGCAACTTCAAAGCCCCGTGGGGATCCGAAGCGTCTCTATTGAGATGAGGGGATTTTAATGATCACCTTTGGCCCTGACAGCTCAGTGACTAAATCTATGAGAGACAGAGACAGAGAGACAGATGGAGACACAGAGACTGAGAGAGAGACACAGATGGAGAGAGAGATATACAGAGACACAGATGCAGAGACGGAGACAGACAAGAGAGAGGAGACAGCATCAGGACTGTCTTCAGGAGGCTCAGGGTGGACCTGGCAGGACCCCTGCCCTCTGGTCCCGGGAGGTGGGGTCTGGGCAGGCAGATGATCTTGCGTTTTTGTATTTCCTTCCTCTGCACAGAGACAGGGAGCCACAGCCAGAGAGGAGGGTGGAGGGTGGGAGGAGAAGCAGCTGGTGTCTGCTCTGGTGACACGAAGCCATTAGAACCACTGTCAGTGGACGCAGGATCTCCTGTGACAGCATCAGACCCAATGAGAGGCAGGAGCAAGAACTGTGGGAGGCTGAGGCCACAGTCTGCTGCCACCCTCACCCCTGTGGCTTTGAGCTGTCACAGTGGTACAGTGTGCGAAGACCTGACGTGGGCCTCTAGTAGGTGGTGAAGACATACCCCCGTGATGTTATTTTACGTCAGTTTGACTGGGCCATAGGGTGCTCTGATTTGGTTTCATAAGACTCTGGGTGTGTCTGTGAGGGTGTTTCTGGATGAGTCAGCGTCTGAACTGGTGAACGGAGTAGAGCAGATCGGCTTCCTAAGGTGGGTGGGCCTTATCTAATCAGTTGAAGGCCTGCATGGACCAAAACAGCTCCACCTGTTGGGTCATTTCCAGCAGATAAAGGGACTGGAGAGCACCCCCACAGGTCCTCCTGCTGGTGTCACCACTTGGCCTCACTTGTGAGAAAGGGGAGCACTGGTGCCCACAGGAGGGAAGGGAGAAGCAGCTCCCTTAAGGGCCCCACATTGGGAGCGTCCGTTCCCCGGGGAGGTACGTGCCTGGTCAGAGGGTGGGAAGGAGCAGTCCCTTGGACTGAAGAGGTTTCCTGCCAGACCCCATTGCTTCGGAATGATTCTGCTGGTACAGCTGCATTTAAGGTAGATGTGGCCAACCAGTGGCCTGGGGATGTAGGTGTGTTTTAATCTGTCTGCATGATGCCAACAGTGTGGCACTGAAAGTTAGCATGTGGGCTGTTCTTCAGCCTCACTGTGAACTCAGAAGGTGGCCCCGTGGGACAGAAGGTTTCCCCGTGGGAAACTCTGGGCCATGACCAAGAGCTTCCTTTCTGCAGGTGGGAGCTCTGAGGTCCCCACAGGCCCACCGTTTGGTACCCTTGTATGTTATGGCCTGGACCACACTAAGGTTCAGAGGAAGGAAAAGTCTAGATCCTTCAGGAATTGTCTGTCTGGAGAAGCTTCCCATTCTGGGGTTCAGAGAACAGGAGACTCGGTCTTAACTGACCACTGACATTGTGAGGGAGGAGTCGGTCAGGTGACACCTCTCTGAAGCCATGTGGGGCCTTCTGTGACCTCAGACTCTGCCTCTGACAACTCGGCCAGGGCCCTGCTGGCACCAATAGCACATTTGTGCAGACCAGAAAAGGCTCCTGCTTCAGGAGACACCTAACTACCTGGCCCATACACCACGGGCTCCTCCTCAGCCCCCTCGTGCCCCCTCCTGGTCATCCTGAGCAGTGCACAGCCTGTTCCACCAGCCTGGGTGGCCCTGACTCAGCCCTTGCAAAATGGGCTTGAAGCAGCTTGAAGGTTGAAAGCACTCCAGGCCTTCCTTCTAGAAATTCATCCCAGAGAAGTAATCAGGAGTGTGTGCCAAGATTTATGATCATAGCAGTGTTGTTTATAATGGTGGAAAAATTGGAGACAATCTAAATGTTTAAAAATAGGGCTCCATTAAGTAAATTATTGTGCAATATTCTCCGAGCATTCCAAGCATGCATTACAAATAATGCGCTAATGTGCACAAGGACGTCTGTGCAAGGACATTCATTGTGGGCTTATTTGTCAGAACAAAAGGCTGAAGTAAACGTCTGCTGTTAGGGACCCACCTGAACTGTGGGGCGTCTGCGCAGCGGGGCTCTGCCGTCTCCCCGTGGCGAGGGCGCTGCAGCCTCAGGACACGGAAGGATCCTCGAGGTGTCTGTTCATCTAAAAAGGAAGGTCAGATAATGCAAGAAACGTACAGGGGTGCTACCATCTGTGGGATACACACGTGTGCATACATGTAACTTGTTCATGTATGTTCCTATATGGGCTTGTTCGTGTTCGACTGTCTCTGGAAAGACCCTCTGAGATCGGGTGACAGTAGGAGCCTCTGGAGAGGATGACTCTGCGGTCCAAGTCCCAGAAAAGAGATACTGTTTTCTTCCCACCAGATCCCATTTCCTAGTCTCCCCTTATGGACATGTCTTATTTTGGGGAGATAAAAGCAAACAAGAAAGTTTCATAGACTCTGGCGCACCACACCTTCTCCGGGGGCCCGGGGTGCGCGTGTTCCCGGGAGACGCTCCGCTCTGCTGGGCCAGGCGCCCTCTCCTCTGCTACTACCCACCTTCACGTGTTAACACAGCCCTGGGGCCTCTCGGCTCTGCTGCTGTGACTGTGGCCCCAAACCACACCCTATGTGCTTCCACAGGTTTTGAGAAGTGTTTGATCAGAGAAGAACGTGCCAGTCACCGGGGAGCTGTGGAGACAGAGCAGAGGTCTTGCAATTCATGAGTCATACCCAGGCATTACTAGCAACGATCCCACACTGATCCGTGCCTTACCAGCTCTTACACAGAGATCAAGGAGCCTCTGGGGACACCAAGAGAGTTGGACGGCCCTAGTTTGACCCTGACGAGCTCTTTCAGGGTTCTGCTTGTCCTCATGTGCGTGCATCAGGGGCACATCAGTGACGTTGGGGTCAGAGAAACTGAGGCCATATTTCCTACATTCCCTAGGAGGAGGCAGGGTCCCCGCCTCCCCTATCTGGCGCGAGCCTCTCCGACTCCCGCATCTCTTTCCACATCCGGTTGTGAAGCTCTCCAAGGACAGATGTTATGGAAAGGAAGATGGGTTCTCAAACGATTGTCTCCGTGAACTTCCAATGTGTTGGTTGCATTACATGCCCATTGATGGGAATGGTGACCACCTGTGAAGAAACATTTTCGAGCTCATTCTGGAGATGAAGTGACAGCTTGGGCACACCAGAGACAGCCCAGTCCTTCTCAGCCCTTCCAGCGGCTTTGTCATCAATGTTTCTCAGTCTGGGTTCTGGAAGCAGAGCTGCAGAGGTCCCCAAAGCCGGGGGCCCACCCTGCAGCACAGGGGAAGCACCCAGAGCCCAGGAAGCAGGGGAGGGTGGGGACGGCCCTGTCCAACCTCACCCCCCTACCGGGCATCCAGGAATCCGGACAAGGAGAACAGGATCTACCCCCCCAGGAGCAACCCAGACCCTCGGCAGGCAGACGAGTCCTACAGAGGTGCTCAGAGACACCCATCTGTCCCTCCAGGTCTAAGAGCCCTTGGCCATCTGGCACTCCGTGTCCGCACCCCCTCCCTGCACCAGCTCTCTGGCTTCCTGGACTCTCGCTGGCCCAGGAGAGTCTGTCTAGCAAGTACAGGAACTGCATCCATCAAGGGCAGGCCCTGGGAGAAGGCAGAGAGCCCTGGTCTACAGGGGACCCAAGTGACACAGGAAGGCTTTCCGTACAGGGAGACTCCGGGGTGGGGAGGGTTCCTGATGGAGGTTCTGTCTGTCCCATCACTCGGGCCCAAACCCCCGGGGCAGCAGACGAGGCAGGCCCTCCTTTACCTGTCCTGGGCCTGCTGCCATTTCCTGCCCAGGATGAGGTTACGGCTGGTTCCCATGTGACCCTGAGCCTGCAGATGGCAAGCGGACAGGGGCTCCACCGACACCCCCCAGGGGTAGCCTCGTGCCCACACATCACCAGCCGCAGCCTGGGGTCTGTGCCTGCACACTGGAGGCAGGGGGAGGGAAAGCCGGGATCCCTGCTGGAGCCCATGGCTCCTGGGACCTGGGGCAGTGAGGTCACCAGTGGGCTCTCCGTTTACCCCCTATGCTGTGGACACAGGTGTCAGGCTGGCAGCACTGATGACCTGGGTGGAGCGGGGGAAGGGGTGTGGTGGACACCTGGGCATGCTCCCTGAGTGACTGATGGCAGAGTCCCCGTGAGTACCAGTGTAGCCTCTGTCCTGTGGGTTGTTGTAGGGTCTGCAGCTCTTTCGTGTCTGTCCCTTCCTACCCTGTCCTCAGGCTGCCTCTCTTCCCCCAGACAGCCAGGGTTCCCTACTGGTCTGGCTTCCTAACTCCTTCAACACTGGGACCCTTTCTTGTCAGACGACATCCCCCTGGCTGCCTTGCTCCCCAGAGGATGGGGTGGGGGCCCGGCTGGAACAGAGGGACAGGGCACCGCCATCCCTACACCATCCCAGGCACCAGGCGTCCACTCCCCCGGGGCCAGAGGTGGAGTAGCCATCTCTGAGCAGCCGACCAGGGCTCCTCCTGACTGTGATGTTCTCACCATCACGGGCACACACAGTGGTATGTGACTCTCATCTCCACGTCAGTAAGCAGGACCTCGATGCCCCCGTGGGAAGCGCCTGCTGCCCACACAGCCAGGGGGTGAGGACAGGAGCCCTGCAGACAGACTGGCAGACAGACAGGCAGACAGACAGCCCTGGTGAACACTCGTTGGGCTTTCTGCCAGCCGTGGGGCCGGGAGCAGCTCAGTCCTCATGCAGAGCCCTTTTTGCTCTCTGGGGAGCTGGGGGCAGGGAGCGTCCCCTGATGTGCTGACCTCCTCCATCCTCCACCCACCTCGTGCAACCCCCACCACTATCCCTAGGAGAACCCCCTTAATTTCAGACTTGTGGGCAGGAGGCAGACTCTGCACCCCCAGGCCTGCAGCCAGGATCCAAGGGGACCCCAGACCCGGGGAGTCCCTGAGCTCCATGTCCTGGTCACAGGATGGGCTCGGGATGGGGACCCACCCAAGTAGGCCTGGCAGATGAGATTCCAGGATCTGGGACTTGGGAAGGTGGGTGAGGAGGGCAGGTGCGTCCTGGACGGGAGTGGACATTTGCACCGGGAGGGGAAGGTCACCTCCTGAGGACAGCACAGGAGGGCAGAGAGAATGGGACATGGGGACAGACCAGCAGAGGTGCCCAGTGCACCCCGTGGGCCCGCAGACTGGAGGTGGCACCCCTTCCCCCTGCACCTGCCAGTCCGGTGGCCCCGCGGTCCTGGGGCCTCAGTCCCTTCCTTCTCTCTTCTGGGGCTCCGGCCTAACCGGCGGTCGCAGGAACTTTACGAGGACGGGCTCGTGCGGCTCCGAGAGGCTCTGAGTCACCAGGGGGGCCGGTGTGGATCCAGCTCAGGACCTGCTCCCGGCACGTGGGACCCGTGCCCTTGCGGCTCCCGGAGAACCGGCCTCCGACCCCGCCGCCCCTGCTGGCCACGCCTGCTCAGAAGTCCAGGGCGCAACGCAAACCTCTAATTTGCCAAAGCTGCCGCTGTTTTCTGAGCTTGCGTTTTCACTGGCGGCTGCTCCGTGCCTGAGCGGGTGTTCAAACGCTTCCGTGATGAGAGAATCCGGCTCCTTTCCTCCGGGCTGCGCTTGAGGTCCCTGGGCACCTGGCGGCCCAGCCCAGCCCAGACGGGGCTCCCAGTGCGCAGAGCAGCCAACCCGAGAGCCTGCCCGGCGGCTCCCCCGGACCACGCGGAGGGCCCTGGGTCTGGTGGGGACGGCTCACAATCCAGGGACCCCACCGTCGGGCGGGCACAGGGGAAGGGAGGAAGGAGAACTCATTCCTTCAGTCATTCATTTGTTTCTTCAACACGTGTTGGTTGAGTCCCTACCTTGTACCAGGCACTGTTTCCTGCCCTGGAAGCACAGCCTTGAATAAAACAACCAAACCCCAGCCCTCCTAGACGTTCTAGTCAGGAGGTGAGACCGACATTTATTTCACAGAACACACAGTGTCAGCTGGCGACTAGAGGTCTGGGTCAGAAGGAAGAGTCAGGGAGTGCAGAGGAGGAGGAGGAGGCAGGGCTGCCAGGTGCTCTTGGCCAGGTTGTGCACTGCCCAAGTCTGCCAGTATAGTTCCCATCAGTCATCCTGGAATTATGCCCTCACAGGGCAGTTTCCCGGCAGATGGCAGTAACGTGTGTGAGGAAAGGCCTACTTGTAGTTTGCCCCGAGCCACGTCCTAGGTTCACAGAGGTGGGAGGAGTGGGGGTCCTGTCAGGATGACACAGAGTTGGGAATGTCCCTTCCAGGCAGCTCTGCTGCCCTCAGGCAGCTTCTGTCGTGGCACTGCCCGTCCTAGCCCCCAGCAGGCTCAGGATGAGCCATCAACTCAATGTCCTCAGTCCCCACACAGGAAGAGCACTCCAGAGGGAGGGAACAGCTTGTGTAAAGGCCCTGAGGCAGGGAGACAGGTGTCTCAGGGACACCAGTGGCCAGTGTGGTGGGAGGGATGGAGGAGGAGGATGTCCGCAGCTGGGAGAGGAGGCGCGTCCTGACCCACAGGTCACGGGGAGGAGTTTGGATTTTATTCTCAGTGTATCTGGGAGCTACTGACTTAATTGTTAGGCTCAGTGCTGCTGTGGGGCTTAACCAGGGCAGGGGGGAATGGGTAGAAGAGATTTCTCATTTCTTCCTAATTACACCTACTTAAACATGATTAAACTTTCTCCGAGGCGAGCAATGCCGAGCTAGCTGATTATATTTCGTGGGCACATCGCACGGGAATGAGGGCGGCATCAAAGCTGCCGTTCTCACGCGGTGTGCACCACGGTGTGGGGTAGCCGTTGTGATAATGACATTGTAAATTCTCAGGCAGTCTGTAGGGGTCCCGTCCACAGCCGGTTTCCAGGGTGTTTTCCCTGTTCTGTGAACAGCAAGAGCGGGAAATGGTCTCTGTGTCTTGTGGTGCGTAAATCACGGTGATGTTTGCTTGTACACAAGCTTGCTTATTCTAGAAAATGCTCAGCTGTCATCTTTCCCCCCACAACGGGGCATTGTGTCTACACCTTAGTAATGGGCTTTATTGAGTTCATATTTATTCTCATCATAAAAGAAAACAGAATTGACTTGTCCTAAAGTCATGAGTTTGGGAAATCCTAGAGGTGAGGAGGCGGTGGCCGGCAGCGATGCCCACAGCCTCCCAGGTAGCTGGGCAGAGACAAGACCTGGCCGGGGGCCCCAGGTCCACGTGGAGGGTGCCTGAGTCCGATGGGCTCTGATGGGCCACCTGGCCATGCCAGAAGCTACCCTGGTGGCAGGAGGATGAGCCCCACCCCATGGCTCACACCTGAGCCCCTATGGGCTTGTATGGACACAAAGGACCCAAGCCCACCCTGAGCTGAAAACAGCTGAGAACAGCACCGGGACAGGGACCCCTTGCTGGGGTGTTGGAGGAGCAGACGTCCACATGGCTCCCCACCAAGAGCTCCAGCCTGTGTCTACACTGGGTGGAGGTCCCAAGGGTGTGGCTTCACCTCTGCCCCTCCCTTGGATGCCCACGAACAGGACTCTGCCAGGACCTTGCTTTGCCCACACCCTGAGCCAGCAACAGCTCTGCCCCCTGTACCCTCCAGACTCCCGGTCCTGTGCTTCACATCAGGAATGGGCTCCCCAGCAGAGAGATGGGACATGGTGCTCCATGCAACCCCCACGGAGGGTCTTGGTGAGTAATTCGAATGTCAGCCCAGCTGGGTTGTGGGTCCCAGGTATGTGGTCAATGTTTCTGTGAGGGCGTTTCTGGATGAGGTTGGTTGTGACATCAGTGAGAATCAGTAAAGCAGGTTGCCTCCGTGGTGGGTGGGCCTCACCCAATCAGGGGATGGCCTGGAATGTGTGTGTGGGTGGGAAGGACTCACAAGGAAGACTGGCACGGCCCCCACCTCTGTCCCTCTCTGGATGGCTCCTCTGGAACGTGATACCTTTCTGCCATCCATCAATAACCCTTCCCGCCGTTTCTGCTCTGGCTTCTCCCAGAAGGGATGAGCTCTTCCCGGCATCATGGGATTCCAGGAAACCTCTCAGATTCCATGTGTCCCAGCACCGGGACCATTGGGACACTCAGTGCACAGGGTGCAGGTCCCTGCGTCTGGGGACTGAGTGGGCATGTCCGGGTCTGAGGAGGGCTGGGATTTTGTATCCAGCTGTGTGGGCAGAGAACATTTCTGAAGCTCGCAATATTTCCACAAAAATTCCTTCCCCAAATTTATGAGCCTGAACAGCACATTCATTTTTGTGACACAGAATGAAATAAGGCATCCATTTTTCCTGTTTCTCTTTTAATTCGCTAGGCACCATGTGCATTACTCCAGCTTGTCAAAATGTTTTAATTCATGAATGTTTTCAAAAAAGTATGTGATTAGCACGAATATGGAGGAGGATGCCCTTTCTGGAGAATAAACTTGGGGATGATTCCGATTTGTCCTTGAGGGGCCATCGTGGGGACAGGAGAGCCAGCATGGAGCATGGGGTAGGAAGGGGCCATCCTGAACAGAGAGTCTCCCAGCTGCTCTGCTCACCTGCGTCCACAGACCTGGGCTCAGCACTGCCCTTGGCTCAAAGGGCTGTCGGGGAGGGGGGTGTCGTTGGCAGAGGGAGGGACAGCCTGGTCAGAGGACCCCCTAGAGCCTCCCCAGCCTCCTGCAGGAACCCTGTCTGCAGCCTGCAGTCCTGGGGTCCCACAAAGACCTTGGCACGAAGAGTGGGTCCTGGAAGGGCCCAGATGTCCCCAGCCGAATTCCCAAGAGCCCCCAGTGACCCCATCATCAGGCCCTTTCACCAACATGGGGGTCAAATCAACTCCAAACTAGAGAGAGCCTGGAGGAGGCCCCAGCACAGTAGAACTGGCCTCTGAGGGTAGGGTCCCCCGGGACAGGAGCCCAGCTCCCTGCTGCTCAGTCCAGGGCTTGCTGATGGGCAAGTGGGGAGCAGATGCCCCCTCACTGCTCGGGACAGATGCTCTGCCTTCCCTAGTCCGCACTGGCTCTGGAGGAATGTGCCCTCCTCTGACCAAGTCCGTGACCCAGGCTGGGGATGGAAGATCCCCCCATCCCCCTGTGTGCAGAGCCGCCCCTCCAGACCCAGACGCTGACCTGACGGCAGGGGCTCCGCGGAGGGCAGCTCAGGGCCAAGGCCTGGCGAAGAGAGCAGTTTTCTCTGTGCGGCCCCCTCTAAATGCCGCATTTCTGACCCGCAGAGTGGCCCGCTGTGCCCTGGGGATTCCTCAGAGACTTCCCCACCCTCCGCCCCTGCAGTGCCGGGTCACCGCACTCTTGCCCTCCGGGGAAAAATCGGCGTGGTCACAAGCTCCAGCTCAATTCCATCTCTTGGGAAATGAGTTAAATTGGAAACTCGGCCAGGAAAGTTATTTCATTTAGACTTTCTCTCTTCTGCCAGGTGTCTGGTTTTGTGAAACTGTGTCCTGAGCTCAATTTGGCAGAGAAATATCCACAGGTTGCTGGAGAGAGCAGAGTGGAGTCCCGGAGAGAAAGCTATTTCAGAGCCCTGGGTTAACTGGAGATTGCGTGGAATCCTCCCGGAGAAGTGAAAAGACAAAGGGCAGATGCGGAGGAGGTCTGCCTGGGGTTTAACAGACAACGGTGGGGTGTGAGCACTGCCTGTGGGGCCCCTATGCCCAGCCCCACGCGGAGCGAACACTGACAGAGAAGTGTGTGGTGTTAGGAACATGCATTTGTGGAAAAAATGACCAAGTCCAACTAAACACAAGAAAAGAAACGCACCCTCCTAATAATCAGTAGGCTCTGAACTTACTCGTCCTCCCCACCCCCAGTCCACACCAGTCCGCAGTAGTGTAGTTGGAGTATAGACAGGAGCCTGGGACACCAGCCCCACCTCCCTTGCTAGGGCAGCTCCTATGACCCCCGCAGAAACGCCCTAGGAGGTGGGCCCTTTCTGTGTCACGTTTGGGGGTTCCCCGGCTTTGGCACCCCCTCAGCCAGCACTGCAGGCACAGTCCTGGGGCGGGGCCCAGTCTGCTGGACTAGGGGTCAAGGTCAGCATGCTGTGCCCACTGGCCCCTCCCCATGCCCACTGCCCCTCCCTGGTTCACTCCAGCTGGCCAGGCCCTAAGATGAGGCTCAGGTTGATTTGATAACATGTCATGTGTTCACCAAGCACAGGAGTGTTAAGGGCCAGCCTCGCGCCCAGCATGAGGGACGTGGCAGTGACAACACAGACAGCAAGCCGCCGCAGGAGTTGCCCTCCTAGCTGGAGGGACGTGGCCCTGGAACAGCTAACAAGCCAAGGAGTCCTGCCTACCGGGGCACCCCCCAGCCACAGAGGCTCCTGAGGGCCGTCTTACCAGGAGTTCTTCCTCCACTCTGGTTTATTTCCACCTCCTCTGCATAAATTTCCATGCAGCTCTGGCTCCTGGGTGGGCGTTGACCCACGCCGACACCCAAGCCAAGAGGAAAGTTCAGGGAGGGCTGGGTTCAGGCTTCTGAGGGAGAGTCCGCAGGTCAGAGGTGCCACGTAGGAACAAGCTGGGGAACTGGGGGTTCCCGGGTGGCCAAGAGCTGGAGAGGAAGCAGGGAGAGGCCGGAGCTGAGAGCAAGGGGGCATCCCAGGGTCACCAGGCAGCCAGGAGGAGAAGAACCAGGATCTGGGAGAGGGAGAGTGTCCAGGACCCCCAGGGAAGGGGGAAGGGGGCTGGGACCAGGCAGAGGGGAGGGGCCAGAGGTGCACGGATCGGGGTTCCTCCTGGGGGTGGAGATGATGAGGCATCATGTGGGGTTGGATGGGGTTAAGGGGAGGGAAGGGATGACCCTGAGGAGGGGCCCAGGGAGGGGAGTCCCCAGGAGGACTGGCCCAGAGGAGGGACTCAGACCAAGGGGTGAGTGAACCAGAGAGTGAATGAATGAGTTGTCGGGGAGCAACGAGGTCCTCCTTGCCCTGCATCCCTGCGCCCTTGCACCAGGCATTTCAGGCAATTGGGGCACCTGCTCCCGGGGGTCCCTGAGTGGGAGGCCAGGCTGCTGTGCCATGTGGCTGTCTCGCCACAGCGTGCTTGCAGAATGACAATGACAGCATTCACAGAAGTGCCGCCTCACAGAGTTTGGGGGGGGGGCTTTTAATTGGAGGGCAATAAAATTCACACGAAACACACAGTTTATGAGTCACTCCTGTTGCTTTCTTGCAAAGGCACACTTCCCGGTCTGAGCATTTGCACGGGTCGACCCACACCAGTCAGCGCCAATACGGGGGCGGCCGAGAGCCTGCCCAGGCATGCAGACGGGAGGAAATGAGGCCATGGGGTGGATAATTGGAAAACAAAAGGACTCCTCCCTGCACCTGCACGACTCAGTCCCCACGGTCACTGCAAGCCGCCCCGAGCAGGTGTGCCCCTTCCCTGCAGCGGGCCATCCTGAGCTGGCCTTGAGCACAAGGAGAGTCCCTGTCCCCAGGGCACACAGACCCGTCTCTCCGCCACAAGCCAGCACGTCTCCGAACTTGACACACAAGTCACTTTCTATTGATTTCAGTTTTCATTTCAAATACACTAAGTCCCTCAGGAAAGATAGCAAAAGTTCATTAGAGCTGTGAACCGTCAGTCCCATCAATTCCTGGCACGGGAAGCCTGATGACTGCTTTCCAGGGAGCAACACGGTGACTCAGCCCCACCAAGCCACCAGCTGGAGCTCGGGCGGGCGTCATCGCAGAACTGAGCGAAGACACAGCCCCTCAGCAGAGCAGGTCAGGCCGAGGGGCAGGTGGCCAGGCCCTCACCTGGACGGGGGGCCGGCAAGCGGACCACAGCCACGTCAGCAAAGTCACAGCGGGCTGATGCCCAGCGCCATCCAGCCACAGCCAGACAGAGCCCCCAGCAGCGCACGGGCCTCTGAGGTGATGGAGCCTCACCCCACCCCCAGCCCCACTCACTCTGCTGCTCACTCACGCCGCCCACACCTGCTGGCTGGAGATAACTCTGGTATTCGCTCCTAAATTTTTCAATGCTTTCCCTGCGAAGGCAACTGAACACAAAAAGAATAATCATTCCAACGGAGCTTGAATAAGTGGACATCCATGCACGGCGCTGCAAGCCCAGCCTACGCCTCGCACCTTGTATGAGAGTGACTTCCGAAGGGCCCACAGATCTACTGATCTGAAATGTAAAGATACAATTCTTAAAAAAGAAAACGTGGGAGAGAATCTGTGACCTTGGTCCGGCAGGGCCTCAAGCACGTTTGTGATAAAGACGCTGGCAAATTCCCGTCATCAAGGTCAAACAGCGTCCCCTCCACGTGAGCCGTCGTGGTGCCATCCACGCCACCGGGGACTGGCGGCCATCCCTCCCCTCTGGACAACTGGTGAGGGGCTTGCTTCTACAATTCATAAATAACTCCTAAAACCCCAGGGTAGTGAAACAAAACACTCAATTTTTTTGTGTGTTTTACTGAGATTTACTGAGATTACTGAGATTTTTGGTGTTTTACTGAGATTTACTGAGACGTGGTACCGAGGAGGCACACAAGTACGGGAGAGCATGAGCCTGCCTCAAGGGACGGGCCGCTGGGAAAATGCGAAGCCAAGCCACAGGAGACTCCGGGCACCTCTTAATGGCTAAATCTTTAAAAAAAAGTGTTCCCAGAGAACGGAGAAATGACCACACCAAGGGCAGCTGGGGGTGTGGGGCTTCAGGAAGTCGGCTACAGCCGCGGCAGGCACTGGGGGCAAGTCGCTGGGTGGTTTCCCACCTGGGGGAACACATACCACTTGAACCCCAGCCATCCTGCTCCTGGGAGTCGCTCACATGCTCGGGAGCCTGTGTTTACGCACGCACACACACGCACGCACACATGCGCACGCACACACGCTGGGTGTATGTGTCTGTCCAGCTCATTGCGTCCCTGCACAAGCTGGAACAACCCAGGTACCCGTCTGCCAGTGAAGGGACCGCAAACCGCGGCGTCCCCGAGCAGTGGACCACAGGCGCACACTCATCCCGGGAAAGGACTGGACGTCTGTGGAACATCCACCAGGAAGGATGGGTTCACTATGCTCTGGACCGTCCAGGCCGCAGGATATACTGCTCAGCTGCTAAAGAAGGAGGCCGGCCTCTATTTAGGAAGCGCTTTCCAATGTGCGTGGTTATGTGAGCGAGCAGGTACAAGCAGGCGCACATCACACACTTCCATCTGTATGGAAATAAGAGTCGTATCTATGTACTTCCTTTGCAGACGCAGGGCTCTCTGGACAGATAAGAAGCAGATTGATAACAGTGATTGTCTGGGGAGAAACAGGGAGACCGAGGGCACTGAAGGGAGGGGGACAGCCTCATCTGCTTGAACAGAAATGCATTTCAAACTTGCCCAGGGCACAGGAAGCTTGAGGTCCTCTGAGATGTGCAGGTCCAACATCGCCAGAGCAGGTCCCTCTGGGGCAACAGGCTGGGTCCGGGCTGGGTCCGGGCTGGTGGGGACATGGGGATTGCAAGCTCAGGGGTGGGGCTGACCTGGGAGCTGGGTCCCCAAGTTAGCAGATCAAAATGCAGGAGAGCCCTTACCTTGAATTTCAGATGAACAGCCCTGAAACTTGGTATAACTATGCCCCAGGGTTGCATGGGGCATACATATACAAGAATTATTTTTGTCTATCTGAAATTCAGTCGTACCTGGCCATCCTGTTCTATATCTGATAACCACTGGGGAGAAGGTGTAGGGTGAGAAGAAATTTCTTCTTCCAGGCTGTAGGGAATTCCAGCCAAGTAGGATGAGGGCTGACAATTCAGCCATCAGGTGGGGAGTCACGGAGGCACCCCCTTCTCTGCCTGAACCCCGGCACAGGACCAGGACAGTGTGCTCCATGGGGTTCTTCTCGGGGACCTCATCATTGGACACGGGACAGCAATACACAGCAGAGGGGTCCCCATGCTTCTGTTGATCCATTGAAATCACAAATACATAGCATCCCTATACGCGTATGCCAGGATCTCACACATTAGACAAAATTAAATCTATGTTACATACTCATTATATAATTTATAGACGATATAAATACGCACACGATATAACTATTTCATCTACTTATAATGTTTCGAAGACGAGTCCGCTAACTGAAACCGTGATTAGGCCTCGATGGGGAAGACTATTGTCCGCGGGTGACTCTCGGACACACACGCACTTCGTTCCAGCAGAGTGCAGACGCGCAGTCACAGGGGACCGGGGAGCACTGCGCAGCCAGCTCTCCAGCATCACAGACCGCACGGGGGCAGGGGAAGAGGAAACAGCGGTTAGAGGACAGGAGGGGACAGCAGAGTGTCCTGCCACCGCCTCTCGCAGATGGCACAGCGCTGTGGGCTCGGGTCTCACGAGGGGCCCCGAGGAGAGGGACGCCCCATTTTCTCCTAAAATGACAATATCGCCAGACCCGGAACGAGACCTCCAGCGGGGTATTCGCATTTGAAATAAACTACTGGACAGTGAGGGGTAGGAGATGGAGCCCAGGGCCAGGTGGGTACTTACAAACCAGCACAGGGGCTGGAAGAGGAGGGGCACGGAGGGGGGAGGGGCGGGGTGGGGCAGGGAGGGGCCCAGCGGGCTCCACAGAGGTGCAGGCCCCGCCCATGGCAGCCAGCACCCCAGGGAGGGGCGGGGGCAGCTGAGCACCAGGTCCTTTCTGCTGACCCAGGAGGGACACGAGGGGGGTGGGGGAGGGGGTCCCAGAACATGACCCCCGGAGCCCCCACACGCCCCAAA
The DNA here is from genome assembly GCF_902655055.1 of Lutra lutra. Classification (NCBI taxonomy): domain Eukaryota; kingdom Metazoa; phylum Chordata; class Mammalia; order Carnivora; family Mustelidae; genus Lutra; species Lutra lutra. Next base: position 78,576,289 of record NC_062289.1, read on the forward strand.
CGGCAGGCTCCGTCCTCACCCCCACGCCCCCGGGGAAACCAGGGCTCGCCCCCGCCCGGGAACACAGGGCCCTGCGGACCCGGGTCCAGGCTGGCTGAGCCCAGAGCCCCCGCTCCGAGCTGCCGCCCCTGCCCCTCAGCGTGCCCCAGGCAGGAGACAAGCAGCCCGTGCTGCTCCCAGGCCCCGCTCCTCCCTTTGAAACAGCGGCTCTGCGGATGCTTCCGGCGACTCCTGAGCCAGATAAATTAACTTAATCCCCCGGACTCGGCGAACCTGCTTTATCTCCAGTTTCCTCATAAAGTCTAACAGCTTCCATCCGATTAATTAGCAGGACGAAGCGCGGACTCAGAAGCATCTTGGATTCCAAGACCTGCCTTGGGGCCCACACGAGTCAACCCTTCTCCTCCTCCCATGCCAGGAATCCCGCTAACAACCTAGCTTTGGCCCAGAAGCAGCGGATTACAGCGGAGTCTCCCTGGTTAGCAAGTGTCCTTGGGGCTGTGCCTCTCCTCCTGCTCCTGGTGAGCGGACCAGTCACTCACAGGACAGCCCAGGGTGACCCGGTCCTGGCCGGCCTGGCTCCTTGCAGGTGCGTGACGCTCTCCTCCCGGAGCGGGTGTCAGTGAGGTCCGGCCCTGCACCCCTGTCCTGGCATCTTGTTCGTGTGGAACCTGCAGGCTCCCAAGGACAGAAGGTGCGGCATCTTGGATGCTGGGAGGGGGCACCCCACTTCTGGGCAGGAATTGGGACGCCCCATGTGACAGCTCCCCGGGGAACCCAGAGGGCAGCCCAGGGAGCTGGGTCCTTCTTCCTCAGGTAATGGCACCTGGTCTCCCTGGGGTGCTCTCCCCCACGCCGCCCACGAGGTCTGGGCCGTTCTGATCCCACCCGGACCCCGAGGCAGGCAGCAGCTGTGGTCCTGTGAGCACCGAGGTCCAGAGCAGAGGGGGACTCTCAGTCTGCAGAGAGAATCTCCATCCTTATCCTTACTACCCTGGGGGAAGCCCTGGGCGCTCTGTGGTGCCCCGTGCCGGCTGGGGTCTAGATGGGCCCCCATGTTCCCTCTCCTCAGAACAGCCCCTGAAGCTCCCTGCTGGGATTCCCGGTCCCATCTTACAGGCAAGGAAACTGAGGTCAGGAGAAGCCCAGGGAACCCACCCACTCCTGGCCCCAACTGATGGGACCCTTCAGGGCTGCCAGCCCTCCCCCATCCCCAGGGCCCAGGCTCCCTGACCAGCACGGTCCAGCTGGGGGAGGATGGAGCACTCACCTCCTGCCTGGGGCTGTGTGTCACCCTGTGCACCCCTGGGCCTGTGTCTGTGGAGTGGCCTCTGCTGAGTCTTGTTGTCTGTGCCCATGTTCTAGGCACGGTGTCCCTGGCCTCACCCAGGGGGCAGAGGGAGTGGGGACACTGAATGTGGGTATGACAGGGACGACCTCGGGTAAGGAGGGGCTGGGACCCTCTGCACGGCCAAGGAGAGCCACGGAAGGTTGTAGAGAAGGTCGTCCTTCCCCGGGCTCCCCAGGGAGCCTCTTCATGGGTGCTGAGGCCTCTGCCACATCCACCCTCACAGCTGTGCCCTCCAACCCCCCGCCCCTCGCTGAGTTCTGTCACCTCTGCCCTTTGGAGGGGACAGCTACAGGGAGGCCACAGGGCAGATGGGTCGAGCTGCAAAGAGCTTCATTCAGGGCCCCAGGGTTGGGGGGCCCGAGGCTGGAGCCAGAAATAGACTGGCAGTGGCCCCCCGCAGGGCAGGCCATCAGACCCCGGTCCCGGGGTCACCCTTCCTGCTCCTGTGGGAGGAAACCCTGAGCTGGGGGAGGCTGTTCCCAACAAGGCCCCCTTGTGTGGTTCTCTGAGGACCTTTCATGAGAAAGTGCCAGCTGCAGCCCCCACCCTCCAGGGACCCCTGGTCCCTCCCTCTGGCCTAGGCATGGAGGGGAGCAGACCCTGCTGACCCGAGGAGGTCCGGGAGCGCGCCAGCCCCACAAGGATCCCACAGCGGCCCGGCCCCAGGCACCCACAGCTCACGTTCCAGACAGACACCCATGGTGGTGACCCAGGGTAGCCCATGGCACACAGCAGGGGCCTCTCTGCCAGCCCCACAGAGGACAGAGGGACATCCCTCCTGTGATGCTAATGTGCTCAGTCTGCGGGCGCTGGTGCAGGTGCACTTTTTATCCCTTTCTTAAAACGGAAACCAAAATATTAAGTAATTCCAACTGTGTGAAGTGGTTTTACGTGGGAGGAGGGAATTTGTTCTCCGTCTGTTCCCCGTGAGGCCAGCCGGCACAGCAGAGCCTTCCCGGAGCAGAGCTGGGTTTCCTAGAGGACAGCGTGTGGTGTTCCAGCTTCTTTCCTTCTGCGAGCTCCCCGTCCACATGGGGCGAAGTCACCTCAGCGCAGGGTCCCCTCTCAGGTTCATGCCTGGGCAGGTAGGATCACGGAAGCCTCAGGAAGTCTGTAGGTGCCAAGAGTCTAATTGTGAAATGCAACGGGGGAAACTCGGGGAAACTCGCATCCTGGTCAGCTGCCTCTCCTCTCATTATTCATGGGCTTGACTCGTTACAGTCTGTGCGTTGTCATGGTAACAGGTGGTAGGGATGCCGTGCCAAGAAGTGCGGAGAAGATATTTTTATGAGTCAGGGCTCTTGGCTGCACAGGACTGAAACCTGGTTGTTGTCGGGTCAAGCAAAAAAGGTGTTTGTTTATTTGTCTGTTAACCTTGACAATGCTGTGGGACCCTGACGTCCATGGCTGCAGTCGGGTTGGAGTCCCCGTGGAGACAGGAGTAGAGCTTCTCGCTGTCTGCTTCCCGGCCGTCCCGTGGGTGCCCCCGTTTGCAGCATCCGTAGTACCTAGCGCTCCGGAGTCTGAACCATCACCACGGGACCACGTTGTGATAAGCCCCACAGAGGCAAAGTACCAGAAAGGCATTTGAAAAGGTCTGGCGGAGGGCAGGGGAGGCTGAACTCAATGTGTAGATGCCCCAGCGTCTAGTTGTCAAAGTAACAGATGAAGGAAATACAAATAAAAAACATCAGTGGGACAAAGAGCAGGAACTAAATGTAACTAAACACGCAAAGTTGCTAATTCCTCCAAGCTCCACTTAGGGGTGTCAGGCCAGAATCTCAGTCCCCTCCAGCCTTAGTCACGGCGTCTGTGACAACAACAGAACCCATGTTGGGGAGCTGGAGTTTCGGGGAGTCCGGCTCAGGACGCAGCTCAGGTGGCACCTGCCCCTAGCAGGTGCCCGCCAGCGCGGGGCTCTTCCCAAGCTGCCCGCAGGAGGACAGTGTCTGCCAGGGCTCTCCAGTCCTAAGCCACAGACGCTGGTGCTGATGGGCAGAAGCGCGAGAGGGCATGTTGCCTTGAATAAGTAAAGTCCCAGGGATGGAGGAGCAGCTGGTCCAGGGCTTGCCATGGGGGCCCGGGGGTGTCTGAGCTCTACTCTCTGTGGTCGGTAGGGCTCCTCAGCTCCTCGCAGGGACCTTTTGGGGCGGGGGGCTGGCAGGGGACCGACTGCCCTGTCAGAGGAGGTCAGCCTGGCCAGTGGTATGTCGAAGTGGGGGACAGAGAGCTTGTCCCCCACCCCCGCCAGCTCCCAGTGCAGCTGCCTCCCCGCTGCAGCCCATGAGGCACACAGCGCATGGACGAGATGTCAGAAATGTCGGCCCCGGCCTGGGATGGAAAGGCCTCCTAACCCTGTCCTGATCCCACTGTAGGCAGGACCCCTCCGCAGAAGAGAGATCCTTTCCCGTCGTGCTTCCCTTCAGGCCAACATGACAATATTGCGTTTTTCTGCTGAGTCCCCAGAGCTCCCCTGGGACACATCACCCAAGTTCTCCGGGCCATAGGATCCAGCATCCCTGGCTCCCTCCCCTGGGGGTCTGTGCGCTGAGCCTGAGCTCCAGGAGGGATGCCCTCCCCACCCTCCCGCCCGGCTCCCTCCTTCCCTCGCCTGCTGTGGCTGCCCGGTTCCCACCACCAGTGTCCACCCCCGACATTCCACGTCTACCTCGTTTTGGGGTGACAATGTGCATGGGTTTTGTGCTATTTGTTCCCAGAGCCTCTTGAAAGGTTTGAGTGGCACCAGCACGGGCTTTTAAACTGTTTTTCTAACCAGTTTGTTGGTGGGACGGATGGTCCGTGAAGAGATGGCCGAGTAACAGGATGAAAACAGCCAGTATTAGAAGCACCTGGAGGCCAAGTGCTCCTTGTCCTGTAAATGAGGACCCACCTGGGTGAGGACGAAGTCAGGGGGAGCCATGCACGAGTCCCACACGTTGTGATGGGCTGTCCATGCCTGTCCTCCTGCTGGGATCCTCATCGGACGGATCTCATGGTTACTTCTCTCCTCTTACTGCTACCAGTGCCCTGAGTTTGGGAAGAAGAAAGGGACCATATCACAGTCCACGAAAGGCCATAATGAATTATGTCACAGAGACGTTTGCAGGGGTGAGAACAGTTACTGCAGCCAAGAAAACCCAAAAAGCCAGCGGCCATGGTCTGAAAGTTCGAGTCCTCCCAAAATTCATGTTTAAATCCTCACCCCCAATGCGATGGCCTTAGGAGGTGGGGCCTTTGGGGGTGAAGCCCCCATGAATGGGATTAACGTTCTCATAACAGAGACCCTCGGTGCTGTCCCCGCTCCCCACGTGAGGACACAGACAGAAGCCCGTATCTACGAGCCAAGACACGGGTCTCTCCAGGCACTGAACCTGCCGGCCCCTCCGTCTTGGACTCTCAGCTTGTGGAACTGTGAGAAATCAGTGTCTGCTGTTTCTAAGTCCCGACCCCTGGTGTTTCCCTGGCATGCCAGACAGAGAGACCCTTGTGTCCATGGCAGTGGAACCTTCACTCAGCCTCCCCTCCTCCTCAGATGAAGGCGGGATGTTTGGAGGGTTCTTTGTTCGATATTCGGGTAATCCCTGGAAGGACCGCTGGTGTGATGGTAACTCACTGTTCACCGATGCTGCAGCTTTAGCCTATCTTAGGTAAGGAGGGGATCATCCTGAAGAGTCCCGGGGTGAAGGGGAAGACGAGTCGAATGTGTCTGGACACTGTTCCCAGGGCCCAGTGCATCCGGTCTTGAGAGATTCCTGGATGCCAACGCCCCGTCAGCCAGAGGCAGAAAGAAATTGTTGGCTGGGGCTGTCTTACAATTACCATACTCGTCACATTTCGGAAAGGTTACCAGACACTTTAAGTGGTTGGCTGTTTTCAATACGATCTTTATTCTTTTCATCTCTGGAGCAGAGGATAAACGCACGGAAGCAAACCTCTAAGTGCATCGAGGGTTGTGGGAAAAAGCCAGTCCCCTACCCCAACCCCCAGACTTCTGGACCCTGTGTCCATGGAGAACAATTGACCAGATGCTCCACCCCCAGAGGTGGAAACGCACTGGGGAACACTTACTACCCCGAGGCGCGATGCGAGGACCCGGGTCTGAGGCCGCCCGCCCCCTCGCGGTGGAACCAGATGCCGGCGTGACGGCTGCGTCTCCTGGGCTTTCTCATGCTTTTATAACCCCAGACGCCTCCTGCTCCGTGGGACGTGCACAGGGGACGCCAAATAAATTGCAGAATCACAGAATTGAGAGGAGCTTCGGGGGACAACTAATGTGCCTTCCATGGACCCCCACCCCCGCTGCCCCTGGCCTGGCTGTCCGGGAGAGGCAGCAGCCAGTGAGGCCACAGAGGCCACAGGGCCGTGGGGAAGAGTGGCTGGTGGGTCGCACAGATACCTCCGTGGGGAGTGCCCTCGCTCCCTCTTTTCTGGCTCCCACGCCCGGGCAGCCGGGGCAGAGAACATTCTGTCCACAATTCATCTCGACACTCCCACTCTGACACTCCTCCGTGGAGGTTAAATGGGCTTAAAGAGCCCTGAAGGGAGCCCCTCGGGAAGGGAGTTGTGGCTGGGAACGGGTGGGAAGCGGGGAGGATGAAGACAAAAGTGAGTTTCAGGGCCAGTGTGGGCAGCGTAGGTGCAGTGGCTGGGCCTGTCCCGGGGGACACCAGGGCCAGCGACAGACTCCAGCCTCACCCCTGCCCTGCCTGGGCCGCGGCCGGAGACAGGCACTTCCTCCAGCAGGAAGCACCCGGAAAAGTCGATCGGACGTCCCCGTCTAGGCGGGCAGCGGGACGGGCTTGAAATGAAAGGCAGAGGAATATTTAATCAAGTCTTAGCAAACAGGAAGTGAAAGAAGCATGTGGGATCTTCGTGTGGTTGCCTTGGAAACCAGCCATCCTGACAGAGGGCGAGGCGGGAACCAGTGTGTCTGGAATTGGAGTTGCTGCTTCTGAGGAAACCGGGCTTCCTTCCTGGGCTGTTTTTTGTAGACTCGCCGGAGTCCAGGGGCTCAAACCGTGTCACCAGACGACACATGTCTGGTGTCTGTCTCTCTGCTTGGCTCCCTTCTGAAACAGCCCTGTTTTTAGGGAAGCTCCTCGGGGACACAGCAAGGATGTGGCCCCGAAAGTGCGAGGCTTCCATTCCTTCCGTGCCCTGGTCAGCCTGGTGGCCCCGGAGCACAGGGAGGGAGGGAGAGAGGGCAGGGGACAGTCCCCAGAACACAGGCGGCTGCTGGGTGACAGGTGTGACTGGCCGGCCCTCTCCTTCCCGAGAGGAGACAGAAGAGAGGAAGTCAGATGACGAATTGCAGAGCAGGTAGAGAGATGCCGCATGTTTTCTCTGTTCATCTTTAGCTGGTTAGATTGTAGGACCACTGAGGCACGGGCGCATTTTGTGCTTTGTGTCCTCAGCACGCTGACCATGGCCCAGCCTTCATGAGGACTCATTTGTTCATTCATCCGTTTGTTCATCCAACAGATATTCATGAACTCTGGAGGACGGGGGAAGGACTCAGTCAGCACCCCTGCTCTGAGGGTCCTAAACAGTGCAGTGGGAAGCAGGCAGCAAACAGGCAACAAGGAGCATGGCAGTACCCAGCGGACACAACGAAAGTGATGGGGCCATAGTCCGGAGGGAGCCTGCCAGACCAGGGACCCCTCACAGCTCGCTGAAGCTGGTTCTCAGCCACTCATCTAGGCAGTCCAGCAAGGCAAGTTGCTTCCAAGAGAGCGTGAGCTCAGAGGGGCTCAGGTCAGGTTGCCTTTACTGCACAGGCTGAGCCTATAGGCAGGACGACTCAAGGCTCCCAGGGATGGGAGAGTGTGGCCTCCGAAGTGGATGGTGGGAAATGCGGCTTGCACAAGGGATGCTGGGAGAGATGTCTCCACAGGGATGCTGAGAAGGTCTTTGCAAAGAATGCTGGGAAATGTAGTCTCTGCAAGGTATTCTGGAAAATGTAGTCTTTGGTGAGAGCTGGGTCCGCTAGTATCAGAGGTTGGGTGTCTGGTGCAGGAAGGAGGAAGGGGAGATGCTGGCGGACACAGGGCCTCTGCCATGCCCTGCAGTACCTTACCCTTAATGTTTCACATCTTCTATCATAATCTGAATCTTCCTGCTTTCGATGGACCTGCTCCTGACAAGGCAAGGATTACAACATGGCTTGTAACAGTTCAATCACGACCAGGATGCGGCTTAATTATGAAACCAGGACTCTCTGCTTCTCCCCGATGATTGCTTTCCCCAAAGACTCTTAATAGGGGTTGCAACCCCACATGTCCTCTGAGACTGGACAGGACACATTCACATGTGAAACAGCTGGGCGTAGGAGGATAGGGGTGGTGGGGAGGGGGACAAAGACGACCCACCTGAAGACATGACAATTTTAAAAAGAATTTCAGGGGGCGCCTGGGTGGCTCAGTGGGTTAAAGCCTCTGCCTTCAGCTCAGGACATGGTCTCAGGACCCTGGGGTTGAGCCCCGCATCGGGCTCTCTGCTCGGTGGGGAGCCTGCTTCCTCCTCTCTCTCTCTGCCTCCTTCTCTCTCTGCCTGCCTCTCTGCCTACTTGTGATCTCTGTCTGTCAAATAAATAAAATCTTTAAAAAAAAAAGAAAGAAAGAAAATTATTTAAAAAAAGAACTTCAGAACCTGAGCTCAGGCAAAGCAGTTTTGAGGGCAAGACCCAGCACCCCAGAAGTTTGCTGACCACACCGTGCTGGTATATAATGACAGCGTGGTTTCCAAACCCTGTAAGCTAAAGTCACACACACTCAGGGGACATGCTGTTCCCTCGCAGATGGCAAAGCATAACTGTCTCTGAGGTTTGCTGTTTCCTAAACCCAGACTATCACTTTCCTGCTGGAGATCCCAGAAACCCCCCACATGTCCCTCTCAGCAAGGTCTGTGGAAAGCCTGAGGATTTCTAGCAAAGCTCTCACTCACCCCGGGGCTTCCTCCGGCTCCCCGCCCGCCCCCATCACCACCCTGCTGGGGCCCAGGGACAGCAGCTCTGGGGTGACTGCCAGTGGCTCAGGACGATGGGAATTGGGTGATACTGTGCTGGCGCCCAGCTTAGGAGGGAACCGGTGATCCGTGGAACATGCTGGAACTCCCCAGGGTGAGGAGCTGAACTCAGGGAAGCTGAGTAGCTTCAGTTTGGGCAGAATGCCCAGAAGAGGACCCAGAGCAGCCGGGCCCTGAAGCAATTTCCTCCCTGAGCTACCTCCCCTGAGGTCACCGGCCGGGCCTGCAGGGGCCCCTCGGTGGGACGCCAGGGGTGCACGCAGGCTCACACGCATGTGCACACACACAGGCACATGCACACACATGCTCACGTTTGTGGACACTCGCACATGCACACACGTGCACATACGCTTACACATGCACATGCTCTCACACTCACACACATGGGCACCAAGGCATCAGCGGACTCACCGACCTGAGCTGGGGACCTTCCCCAGTCTTGCCTCACCCTGCTCTCCACCATGAAGGGCACCCATTTCTCAAAGCCCGTGGGATGGGGTCACAAGACAGACCTGTCAGCTCAGCCCAGCCGCACCCGTGAGATGTGGGCTCCACGGGGTTGCAGAGGACACCTCGTTAGATGTCAGTGCTCCCCATTTCGTTTCTCTTGGGTGACAGTGAGAGCTGGCAGCCTGGACTCTGTCCTTTCCGACACACGTGGCTGAACCCGGGCCGCGAGGGTCCCCAGCACGGCCCCGGGAGGGCCCTCAGCACGCAGACCCTGCAGGGAGCTCTCTACATGCAGAGCCCAGCAGGCTTCTCGCCTGACACCTCCATCTATCTTCCCGTCAGCTTTCCCTTAATTAATTTCATCCAGGCTCAGGGACTGCAGCCCTCCTTCTGCTTGGGGTAGAGCTGGCTCTGGGCCTAGACAAAGACAGTCTGCATGCAGCCAGGCCCTCTCAACCTTCAGTTTCTAATGACAAAGAGCTGGAGACTGACCCCGGGCACAGGGAGACCACCCCACGGGGAGTGCCCCTCGTACGGAGGCCTCTTCCCGCGGAGGCTGCCCTGGTCTTCCTCCAGCCTGCAGACAGCCTGAGACGGGACCCCGGGGCCTGGGTGAACAGCTCGCGCTGACGTGGCTTTGGGTGCTGGGCACTGTGCCAGCAAGGACACGGTGAGTGGAGGTGGAGGGCGATGCCCGTCCTCTGCGAGTCTGCGAGGGTTTGGGGATTGGCTCGACAGAGTAAGGGTGGTTACATGAATTAGCTTCATACATCCAGGATCTTACTTTGCATCACACAACCATGTCCCATTATTCCTCAGAGCCTAATGAGGAAGGCACCCAAGGCCAGTTTCCGCAGGAGGACCGTGGAGACTCAGAGAGGGTCGGGCACTTCCTGAGGCCACACAGCAAGTCAGGGGTGGCCCTGGGAATGGACCCAGGCATCCCAGGACCCAAGCCTTTCCTACTGGCTCTTTCCTGCCTCCTCATCCTCCCACCTCTGAACCTATTCTTCTTAGGAACACACAATCTGCCGTGTGCTGGGCTCCTGCCACTTGGCTGGAGCAGACAGTGGGGGACATGGGAAGAACCAGCAAGGGAGCCACCAGCGTTGAACACAGGGAAAGCTCCTCCACGCCTCTACCACGTTCCTGCAGATGGGTGCTGGGGCCAGTTCTGCTCTTCCTTCAAGGCTGCAGAGCACATCTGGGTACCCCCGTTATTGTGCACACGGTGGGGGGGGGCAGCTCTGTGCAGGACAAATGCCTAGCACAGCATCGGTGCTTAGTGAGTCCTTGATAAACATTCATCATGTGGGTAAGTTTATCTGGGTCCAGTTGTGATTAGCAGGGTCCCCCATGCTGTGACTTATGACTTACGGTAGATGCACCTAATGGATTCTCTTCATCCTTCTCCATCTTCTCCCTCATTCATCGCATCACCATGACCACCACCATCATCATCACCACCATCATCATTATCCCCTCATCGTCACAACCGTCACCCTCAGTACCACCATCACAACCACCAGCATCATCGCTGTCACCATCATCATCATCACCATCACTGTCACCACCATCATCAACGTCACCCTCACCAAGACCATCACCACCAGCACCATCACAATCATCACCACCATCATCACCATCATTCTCACAGTTAACATCCCTTGGACACTTCTACTTACAAGGACCTGGGCTACAAACTTTGCACACATTCACGTCCTTCATCTCCCCACCACTCCCGTGTTGAACGAGTGAGCTCACTTACTCACCAGCACTCAGTGGAGATCTCACTCACCTTGAATACAGTACAGCTGAGAATAATTCTCCTACTGCATTATCCTCCCAGTAGCACCCATTGAGTGCTTCCTGTTTATCTGGAAAGATAGAGGACTCAGTTCTCACAGGAACCATCCACAGTAAGGACTGTTATCGTTCCCATTTTACAGATGAGACAGCTGAGTCAAACTTGGATCTGGCGCAAGGCTGGCTGGTACTCAGACAACTCTGGGAGGCTTCCGCTCCAGACGTCTTAGATCTCGTCAGAAGGCTCTGCTCCTCATTTCCACTTCATTGCAATTTCAGGGTTTTGATCAAGTAGGCCTGGTGAGAAATTGTTCTCCCACAAAGAGTAGATGGTGTTCTAGACAGAGCAAGCAGAGAAATGCATTCCAGAAAACGTGCGGTAGGACAGGCTGGCCTGGGGGGAGAGCCACATCTCTGGCCTGCAGACCAGCTGCACGAGGTGGGCGTGTGGTCCTGTCCCTCCCCGGCTGCCCCCGATGCCCCGCTGTCTGTGAGTCCCCCGCGGTTCATCGCCAGAGCGGGTCAGGCCCAGAGACTCGGCAGTCGAGCTCATTAGATCAGCGAGTGCTGGCATCAGTACTCTTCAAGGACAGCGGCTGCTTACCCTCGCTCCTCTGCTTTCTCTGGAGATGTGGGTCTCGGCCCTCTCGGGGTCATTGACAGTATTTCCAGAACCCACAGCGGGGCTGTGTACATGCACAGGATCCTGGGATATCCCCCTGATGGAGCCTGCGCTATGGTCCCCAAGGGCAGGGATCGGGGACACTGTGTCCTCATGGAGAGGAACCTTGCGGGCTCAGGCACCAGCTCTGCACCCGGACCCAGGCTCCCCACATTGCAACGTGGCTGCACATGGGTGTCCGCTCGAGACCCGTGCTGGGCCTCCAGAGCTCTTCACTGCAGGGGAGCCGGCAGAGAGGCCGCTGTGCTCCAGGACGAGCAGACAGACGCCCGAGGTGGGTCGCCTTCCCAGCAGCCACAGTGGGTTGTTTTCAGAAACAGACTTGGATTTAGAAGGGATTTCCCTAAAAATTCACCTGTCAGTGTGTGTGTGTGTGTGTGTGTGTGTGTGTGTGTGTGTGTGTGTGTGTGTAGGTGGAGAACACTGTTTCCAGTGCGTGCCCTCCAACACAGTCTCCCAGGACGGCTGGGGTGGGAAGTGCTGTCTGTCCCTCCCTGCTGCAGATTCCTGAGCACATGAGCTCCAAAATCCTCTCAGCAAGCCAGCATCTCTGGAAGACAGAGAGAGAGGTTCCCCATGGTCAGGCCAGAGCTCCCAAGGCTGTGTTTGAATGTGGGGCCCTTTGTACAGAATGACTAAGAGCTCTGGAAATGCTAATCCAGAGTGAGTTTTTAAAACTTCATAATTAGTTTGAGAGTTTCCTCCAACTCCCAGTCCCCAAGCAGACCCTGACATGGCATTGAAAACTAGAAGGCCGATTTCTTTTTAAAGATTTTATTCATGTATTTGAGTGAGAGAGAGCGTGAGAGGGGAGGGTGTCAGAGGGAGAAGCAGACTCCCTGCTGAGGTGGCAGCCCGATGTGGGACTCGATCCGGGGACTGCAGGATCATGACCTGAGCCGAAGGAAGACGCTTAGCCACCAGAGCCACCCAGGTGCCCCGAGGCAGATTTATGTTTGTCTTAACTCCATCTCAAGTGGCAGACACACAGCTCAAAGCAGCTGTTGCTAAAACTACAATTTACTGCCTCATCTAATAAAAACATCCAGGGTAATAGCTTCAGGCATGGCTTGATCCAGGGCCTCACCCGACACTATCAGGAGTTTGTCTTCCCTTTCCATCTCACAAATCTGATTCCACATTTGTGCTTTGGCTCTCCATGTGTGGTATCAAGATGGGGGCCTGGATCTGAGTGTCACTAATATCTGCATCTTCTAGAAGGCTCAGCATTCATCTTTCTCAATCAGTCAGTCTGTGGCAAGGGAATCTGATGATGCTTTGAGCCGGGCTTGGGTCACAGAGCCATCGTAGCTGAGGAGAGGAAGCAGCCCCCCGACCATGAAGAAAGATGGAGGAGATGGCTGTGCAAGGAAAATGCAGGTCTGTTGTCAGAAGAAGGAGGACTGTGTGCTGACCCGGCCGCACCACAAATACCCATCATCCTTCGCATCCCAGATCACCTGTGCGGCCCTGCCTTGCCCTCGGGGCCTCCTCGGGGCTGGTGTCTGTCTTCCCAGGTTGCAGCCACTCCCGCTCCATTCCCCTCACTGCCATCACGGTGTGCGTGTGACTCCTGTCCCATCAGACCGGTTCCTGGGAAAGCTGCGTCTTAACTCCTGCTGGCGTGTGACCCCGGCTCTTAGCACACCTGCCTGCGTCTCTCAAGGGTTCAGGTGGCACCTGCAGGACAGAAGAACGAATGACTGCACGGACATTGGACCCGACTCAAGGCACTTTTCTGCCCTGAGTTGTGCAAGTTGTCCTCTCTGTCTGTCTTAGGACAATATCGTCAGCCGGGGAGCCGCCTGCAGGCAATGCCACACGGAAGAGCGTCTGTGTGCAGGCGAAGACTCAGCCTGTAGTGACGGCCACGGGTCAGACCGTGTTGGGGTCTGAGTGTTGGGGTCGCAGGGCATCCTTCCCAAGGGTGAGGGTCGGTGAGGCTGGTATTGGCGGGGCCTGGGCGGTGAGGACCAGACAGCTTGAGAAGCCCCTTCAGCTCAGCTCTGGCAGGACACACAGATCCGGTTACACGTGGGGTCTGGTTTTGTGACCCTGCAGCCCACTCTCGGGTGGTCAGCCCAGGGTCCAGTGTGCAGGACCTCAGCCGTAAATGACAGCCCAGGGTAGAGCAACGGGCTCGTGGTTCCTGCGCTCCAGGCAGAGTTCCCACAGTGTGGGCAGGACAGGGTGGGGGTTCCTGTGGTCCAAGCCCTCGTGGCGCCATGTGGCAGCTGCCACCGAGGGGCCACACTGAATCTGGGTGGGGTGGGGTGGTGCTGTCAGGCCCAGGTGCGAATGCAAGTCCGGGGAGACTCTGGCTCATCACAAGAAAGTGGTGTCTGTGGGCTGTCAGCCCCTCCCGCAGCCAGGCTGAGGGACCACTTCCCGAAAACACAGCGGGAAGACAACCTGTGGAGCGTTCCGGAAGACAAAGGGTGAAGCATCCGACACTTGCCAGGTGAGAGGACGGTTCAGTGACTCACTAAACCGGGAGGCCACTGGGATCTTCTCTTTGAGGCCCGCGGTGTTCCAGATGGGAAGCACCGCGAGGAAGCTCGTCCCACGCCGCACCGAAGCGAGATGGTGAAGATGTGGTGGTCTGCCTGGTCCTTCCCGTCAGGCCACGCCGGGAAGTAAGAACACTCATCGGAAGCAGAACATCCTTGCTGGCACGTTTCCCAGCATGGGTTCCCTCTCCCGTCAGAGCCTGTGGTGCAGGGTGCCCAGGGAACGGCTCACCCCAGGTGCTCCCTCACAATTGCGGACCCGTAGGCCCAGCAGAGGTCAGGGGCTCAGCGTTTCCCAAGAGGATAGGACCATTAGATCCTCCTCGAGGTCGAATTCTCAGGAAATGTGGGGAAGCACAGCTGTCCGTGTGCAGTCGCCCCCTCGGGAGCCCGGGCGGGCGGTGATCGTCACTGAGGGGCTGCTCATACTTGCTGTGCATTTCCTGGAAAGGCGGTCGCCTCAGAGCAGGTGCCATGCCCCGTCCTGGTCCTGAGGTGTCAGGGGATGAATGTGGGCAGAGAGGCACCTAAGGCATGGGCTGGGGTCACCCTGACCCCTCTGGGCCTCAGCTTCCTCACTGGGGGTGGGAGTCATCATGGCACCTCCTGGGGGGGCTATACAGTGGGGGATGCAGACGTTGGGTGGTTGTGCTGGGGGCTCCGTGCTGCCCAGAGAGCAGTCAGGCAGGGAGTGAGAGAGGCCGCCCTGCAGGGACATCCATGCCTTTGGAGTGAGGACCATGTCCTGCACCTGCCTGACCCAGCCAGTGGGCCCAGCCCCTGGGGCTGATCCCACATCCCAGAGACGTGCTTCCCTGGGGAACCCCAGGATCTGGGCAGTCCCGATGCTCTGGAAAGAAAGGACATAGTGGCGGAGCTGGTCCTCTCCCCCATTCCTGCTGTGGCATCTCATCCAGTCTCTGTGGTTAAGGGCCTCCCCCTTCAGGCTGACAGCAGAGGCCCCAGCAGATCCCCCAAGGACTCCACAACGCCGACTCTGCAGAGGAGCCCCAAGATTCCTCCTCCTGCTGCCTGGGGCAGAATGCTGGCCACCCGCACTGTCGGGCCCGTCAGGGAGTGGGGTAGCTGAGAGCGACCCGGCCAGGTCATCCTTAGAACCCTGGGGTTATGTTCGGTGCCTGATGGAGGCTTCCAGAAAGCCTGAGATGGAGGGGCTTCCCTGTGGCCCTGAAGCTCCTACCGGCTAGTGTGGAGCCGGGCTCCGAGCAGCCCAGGCTCAGGCAGTCCTAGCACAGCATTTACGGGGAGACCGACCCAGAACGTCCCAATCAAGGTCCCTTGACCATCGCACGGGGCCTTGCTCAGCCCTGAGCCCATTTCCCTTGCGGAGGGGCTTACTTGGCAGTCCCGAGCAGGGTCTTCATGCCCCGCTCAGCAGGGCCCGACTCCTAGCAGTCCACGCGCTGGACCCAGGGCTGGCCTCTGGTTCCTGCACCTGCGCATGCCTGGGTGGGGCTGGCAGTGTCCCCACAGTCCGCCCTGTGTTCCCGTCACCTGCAGGGAGGCCCGCGAAGTCCTGGGGGGCAAGGTCACAAGCGGGTAGCCTCACCCAGAGAAAGCCTTCAGCGGCACCGCCCCAATGAGCAGCTGCGATGTTGGCAGACGCTGTTGGAGCAGCTGCTCTGGGCACAGGGAGGGGAGTAGAAGCCCCCATGCCCCATGCAAGTCCCAGGGCAGCTGGGAGGGGACCCTGAGCAGCTCCCAGCTCACCAGCTGGGTGGACCTGGCCGACGCCTTCCCTGCCCTCCATCCTGTTACAGCTCAGGGTCCTATGGCGGTGACCTTGGGCTCCCATGGCTTGGCTGCCACCCTGGGAGGCTGAGCCACCCTCTGGGGATGGACCGTGGACGGAAGAGCTTCCTTGGGGACCGGAGCTTCTGAGGAGCCTGACTGGGCTGAGCATGAAGCAGGGAGGGGCATGCCCAGCCGGAGAAGATCTCACACCTGTTCTGGAAGGGCCGAGAGGTCGGGGAGGGCCCGGGGCGGTGGATCCGAGCATCCCCCCACCATTGCACAAACGAGGGGCCGTGAGCAGGGCCAGGGTTCTCCAGGGAATGGCTTAAGCTGCAGGAGGTAACTTGGGGATGTGTGACGGAGCCTGCAAATCCAGGGCCGTCCCCTGTCCCTGGGGCTCCGTGGGTCTCGGCCGTGACTGCTTTCCCACCCGGCCTTTTAGAGGATCGTGGGGCTTCAGTCGGAGACCCCGAGCTCCCAGCCGCTGTCTGGGGTCCAGGAAGACCAGTCACCTGCTCCCCCAGAGGTAGAAACAGGCTCAGGACAGACTCCAGGCCCCTGGACAACAGAACTCCTGGGGTCAGAGTGTGGACGTGGGGAGGGATTCTGAAGGGAATGTGACTGACGAGAGTGAAGAAGGGACGTAACTGAACGCGTGAGTACCTCGGGTCTTGTCTCTGTGGTGACCTTCGCCCTCCAGATCCAGAGACCAGGGCAAGAGTGGCCCGTGTCCCAGACGTTCCCAGGTGATCTGGGATTTAATGTGACTTTGGGGACCAGGGGCTGCCCTGCCTGGATCCTTCTCCAGCAGCCTTCACGGCTGGGTCCAGTGCAGGGTCCCCGCAATCCCGTGTCCTCCAAGCTCGCTGGAGCCCCTATTCCCACTGCTCAGGGGGTGTCTGCTCCTGGCCCCTATCACCTGTCATCGGGATTATGACACATCCCTCTGGGACAGTTGCCTTGGGGCTTGTTGACCCTGAGCCCAGGGGACCCATGTAGTTACAGACAAACAAGGACCTCACACGCCCCTGCCTGCGTTCACTGCCCACAGAGACCCGGGGCCGTGTGAGCGCTGAGTCTCCGGCCTCGGTGCCTTCGGGGCAGCGTCTGCCCCCAGCCCACCGCGGGCTCTGGCACACACCTGCTGACTACACGCAGACAGTTCACCGCTTGTACAACATTTTCCTGAGACTTGCTCTCCCACTCCTGGGTGTTTACTTCTGTGCTGTGCAATTTCCAAGCATTGGGGGATTTTCCGGATGCCGGTTTCTGGTTTCACGCACACGGTCCAAGGTGCCCTCTTGTGATTTACAAACTCCAGTGTTTTATGCCCAGATACGGCCTGACTCGGTGGCCACGCTGAGCGCCACGGAGAATGACGGGCTTTCTGCTTCACTGTGGGAGTGTTCTGGGGCATCTGTGGAACCAAGAGGCTTGGGCGTGGGCTTCGGGTCATCAGACCCTCAGGGGTGTCCCGCCTGCTGGTTTGTCGGCCACCAAGGGGCAGCGTGGAGGACTCTGGCCGCGTGCGGACGGCTGCGCTTTTCCTCGTGGTGAGGCGCATGGGGGCGTCGGATTGTTGGCTGTCCTGTCCCTCTGTCCCCTGGCGTGTCCCCAGCATGCTGCCCTGTTCCGGAGCCCACCGTGCTGTAATCCGTGGGTTCCCTGCTGCGCAGCTGGCAGTGTCGCCGGGGTGCTTTCCTCTGGCGGCGGCAGAGAGGGGCTCTCCGTTTCCGTGGTCTCTCGTGGACGTGGATGGCCGGTTCCGGCTCAGCTCTGTCCCAGCTGACGAGGGGTCGGATCCCTGGGGAGCCCCGCGCCCGGGGAGCGGCTGCTTGGCAGCGGCGGACACCCGTGGGCGACCTGCTGCTCCCGTTCTCTGCCCCGTGGGGGATTCTCTTTCCCTCTTCTTCGGCCCTCGCGGGGCTGAACTGCAGATCTGTTGTGATTCCCTTTTATCTCCTCAGTTGACCTACGATTTCAACCTCCGTCGAAAACATTGCTCATGGTTGAAGCAGGGTTTATAATAATCCTCTCATCGGCGTCTACCTTCGGGTGACGACAGGCCTGTCACCTGACGTGTGAGGACCACGTGACGAGCTCCCGTCCGCTCTGCCACCTTCCATGGCGGGGCCACGGGCCTGTCCACCTTCCCACAGACACCTCCTCAGGCGTGGTGACATTTCTGGCTTGGGGTTCTTGCCCTCCTCATATGGCCTGTCCCTTCAGCCAGATGCCTGGTACCTGCGTCCCTGCAGGGTGTCCCCGCCACCCCCCCCTGCCCGCTCTGCACCCTCAGCTCCCAACACGCTTGGGAAAGGCTGACTGGCTGCGCGGGCAGCTTCCTTTCACGTGGCCTGGGGGGAGCTGCACGCTTCTGCTCCCCACCTCTCTGCCCTGAAAGCGCAGTTCAGAAATGGCTTTAAAGTAGCTTTTGGCGAGATGCACAAAGGAAAACCGAGAACGCGATGTAGCTTAAGTCAGTGGGTCAGATAGAAATGTCACATTTAATTAACATCCCGGCCTCCCGAGGGGGTGGAGTCTCCGCTTCCATCTGGGACTCAGGAGCCGTTCTTCCAGCACACGCGCGTGTGCGCGCGCGCACACACACACACACACACACATACACTCGCACATGCACTCACACACACATTAACCCTCAACCCTTTCTACAATCAGGGTAGAACTTCCCGAGGAGCTCCAGGGCTGGTCCCCCGGAGGAGGCGCAGGTCCCTCTGGGGAGGGATCCTCCCACGCCTCCTGCCCTCGAGGTGTCCTGACCCCATATCAGGGAGGGCTCCCCTGACTGCACAGCACCAAAGACCCAGCACAAACTGGCTGAAGGCGAGGGGGTTGATCCACAGAGCCCAGGAGGGAGTCTCGACCTGCTTGATCCAGGGGACCCGGCTTCTCCCGCATCCTTCGTCCCCGTGTCCCCGGTCGGCTTCCTGCTCAGATGGACCTGCCTCCTGGTGACACGGGAAGCCCCTGCATCCCAGATCAGACTGAGGTCCTGAGGCTGGAGGCCCTGCTCCCCTCAGGTCACATGCTCAACCTGGAGCCAGTCACAGCAGAACGGAAGTGACCAGTTCCCCCGGGCCTGAGTCCCAGGGGCCATCCTGGCTCTGGGGGGCACTCAGCACCCCACACCACAGGCCCAGGAAGTGGGGGAGGTGCTCCTCTCAGGAAACTTGGGGCTGTCATGAACATTTAGGACAGGGACACGAGTGGGCATGATGACCTTAGTCCCACTGGGCTGAAATTTTGTCTTGGATGGTCATTTCCATTTTACAGAATTTGAAATATTTAAAATGCTAGCATGTTTTAAGCTTCTCAAGCACCAACATAATTAAAATAACTTTAGCTACACTATGTCTTTTCCGATCTGAGAGCAAAAACAGTAAATATGTCAGCAGCAAATCGATAAGAGAATTATTCCATAATGAATTCCCAGTACCGTGAATTGGACTGACAAGCAGCTCTGGCCCTCGTGGGTTTTCTCAGCCCCCAGACACCTTCGAGGGCAGCGCCGTGGGGCAGGCAGGGCCTCCCCGGTCGGGGAGCACATTTCTGTGTCTCGGCAGAGCCTTGGCTGTTGGCCCGACCGCTGAGGACTCCCGTGGCCTGCACCTGACAGCCCAGGGTCCCACTCCTCCCAGGAGAGCTCAGGCCGTGCCTCTGGACAGAGAGGTGGCTCTGCAGGGTGACCCGGCTGCGTGACCTGTGCTGGGGCTTCTCTCCTCCATGCAGCTGAGCCTGGCCCTGCGGGGCCCCCTCACTGTCTTCTGGGGTCTCCTGTGTGGTCCTGTCTCCCCGGGCTCCAGACCAGGCAGAGGGGAGGCAACTGCGGCATCCTCGGACGGCTTCTGTGGCTGCATGTGACCATGTCCTCCTCCCCCAGGCCTTGGTTTCAATCTGGCCGTGTCCTCTGTGTAGAGCAGCTCTGCACGGTGACTAACAGGATGACGGGCTTCCTCAGGAGCCTGAAGGGGCTTCCCCTCCTCCTTAGTCTTTGTTTCCTGGGGGACTCCAGACTCCCCAGAGAGGAGCAGGGAACGTTCTACTTTCACAAGCGAGATCCAGGCTCCTGGGGGCAGGGGTGAGGCTTAGGACCACGAGGACCCACCCACGAGCTGTGGGAGGAGGAGGGGGAGGCTCATGGGGACTGAGACCCACGCAGGGTGGCCTGGGGAGCAGCGGGAGGGGACGTGTCTGGGTAGTGTGTCCATCTGCCGGGGCCTCCCCCCAGGGCAGGAACCCGCTCCTTCTGTGTGTGACAAGGGGACCCTGGCAGCTCTGGTCCCGTTAACAAGAGGCCTCAGAGAGTGCCAGCTGGACATGTCTTCCCCAAGACCTTCTGTTCTGAGGCTTCAGTTTTTAAGAAAAAATAGCACCAGCAGTGCCTGGGTGGCGCTCAGTATGTTAAGCCTCTGCCTTCAGCTCAGGTCATTATCTCAGGGTCCTAGGATCAAGCCCCACATCAGGCTCTCTGCTCAGCAGGGAGCCTGCTTCCCCCTCTCTCTCTGCCTGCCTCTCTGCCTACTTGTGATCTCTGTCAAATAATAAATAAAATCTTTTTAAAAAGATAAAAATTTAAAAAAGAATAAACAGCACAATTTGAGACCCATTTCTGGAGACTTCTCTTTTCACATATGGATTCTCCAAGATGTAAAGATGAAGGTAGATAGTCCACAATGGTTTCTTTCCCAGATTCCAGTGTTTTGACTATATTGACTTTAGGAAATTTTTAGCCATGAAAAAATGATTTTTTTTTTTTTTTTAAGAATACACCTAAGCTGAATTCCTGTATCCAGTTTAACTGACTGTACAACATCCACTCCTGGTCAGTTCTGAGTAAACCTGTTCCATCATGATCAGATTTGTTCAGACGGACTGTACCACTGTCTCCTTCCTGGGAGGGGTGGGTCTGGGTGCTGGTTCCCTCCCCTTCGGCTCCGTGTGCCCAGGCTTCTGCAGAGATGTCCATCAGAAACTGGTCCTTGTGGGGGGCCAGAGGGAGGGATGCAGGGATGGCCGGACTGATGGATGGATGGGCAGAGGTAGAGGAGAAAGCTCTGAACAGTTATGGGTGATGCTCTTGGAACCCTCACCTCCCCACTGGGGCTCAGTGACCCGCTCTCGCTCACTTCCTCTGGCCAGCCTTAGAAAGGTGAGGACTTCTATGACTTCAACTGCAGCCTCACCATCACCAAAAATATCTTGAGAAAAATCACAGCTAACGGGAGAAGGGGCAACCCAGGTTAGACCTTGATTTCTCCCAAGGAGGATATGAAAATCAACAGGTACTTAATATGAGTCGTGGAATCAACAGGGTTTTTTTACAGGGTGGATAAAAATGTGACAGATGAAAATGAAGTAGGGCTCTCAGGCGGTGTTTAGGGAATGGAGACACTGTAGGTTTGCACAGAGATTAACTTTGTCTGTGGATCACAGTCTCTGCCACTCGTGAGTCACCTGTGGAGTCTGACCATCCTCACTTCCGGCTGTGCTCCAGGCTCTGAAGCTAAGAGCCAGGAGGCAGTCCTTCCACAGCCTCTCAGGTGATCGTAATGGGCAGCCACTCTGAGAACTATTAGAGCCCCTCTGTCCTCCTTGCATTCTGGACATTTCCTTTCCACCCAAGCCTAAGCACGGGGAAGTGCGAGGAGTGAGCAGAGGTCTTGCGCAGTCTCAACCTCTCCTCTCGGAGCTCACCTTCCTTCCACCTTCCTCTCCAGAGCCATGGTCTCCAGGGCCAGTAGGCCCAGAATACATGTTCTCTTTGGGTCAAGGCCTCATCCCTGGTCAAAGTCCTACATGAGCCCAAGAGTGACACTTCTTTGTTGGACATTCACCTTTATTTCCTTTTTCATAACCAGGTCTGCATGTCCCTCCAGGGATGTTCCCATGGCATTTCTCCCCATGTGATTCAGAATCCACATTTACAGGATGGGCAGTTGCTCAACGAGTGGTCCTCACTCTTAAGGCCGCACTGAGAAAATGTGAGGTGTCCTCACAGCAGTGAGCCCTGTGTAATCTCCGCTGTTCTTATGATGATGACTGTTGTGTCCCAGGGGTCTGATGCTCCCACCTCGGGGCCTTTACACCTGCTGCTCACTCTGCCTGGAATGCCACTACTTTGAGTACAATGCTTTCAGATGTCAGCTGCCCAAGTGTCCGTCACATGCTCCCAAAGATCCCTGTAATTTTCTACCACAGTATCCATTACAGTTCGTAAATCTGTGTCTTTAGAGTGGTCATTCCAATTGTGTTCCTCTCTAAGCTGTAAACTTGAAGGCAGGGAGCAGACAAAGGAGGACTCACCCCCACACCCCCATCTCCCTCTCAGGACCAAGCACTGAACCCCAGCGGCCCCTCTCCCCTCCACACCCCGGTCTCCCAACACAGCTGGCCAGAGCACCCCATGCTCAGGTTGAAAGGGATCTTTGCAGGTATCTGGTCCTTCCCATTTTACGTCTGAGTCTGGGGACCGGTGTCAGCCTGTGTACAGGTCATGGCTGTGCTGTCACTGGGGCTGATCTGCAGGCATCTGTGTCACCTGGGGAACTGCCCGCAGCTTAGCGGTCTGCTTGCCTTGTGAACTTCCCACGGTGTGAAGGGCGGCTGCTGTGTGTTACCTGCGTGTGTCCCACCGAATAAGGGTGATGCCGGCATGTTTCCTGAGGCTGTGCTCCTGCCGTGCTCCCTGAGTGTGCATCTGCACGTGCGAGCTAGCTCCAGGTGGGCACTCTCTGGGTGTGATGCCGGCCAGGCTCACATGGTCCTGCCCACCTGTCCGCCATCTCTGTGTGCGGCTCGCAGGTGCACGCATGGGGTGGTGGGTGGGTTGCTTCCAGTGTTGCCTGTGACCGCTGTGTCCGTGCTTTCTCGGTGCCCCCTGAATGTGTCACCCTGCGGTCCTTGCACACGGCCCGCTGTGTGTTGTCGCTCACTTGTGCTGCACACCCGTGTTCTCTGTGCACTGTCTACACCCAGGCCAGCGGCTCCCAAGCGCCCGCACGTGCACCGGCTCCCAGGGATGCCGGCCTCGTGCTTGCAAGATGTCCTGAACGCGGCCATGCACGTGGTGCTGCCCCGGGGCAATGTCGGGGCCCAGTGCTCGGGCCGCCTTGATGCCACACCTGCTGCGGGCAAGCTGGTCCCTGTGCCCAGTGTCTCGTCGGGGGTTCCAGAGTTCCAGAGAGGCTGCAGAGGCCAGAGGCCAGGGGGGCCCCAGAGACCAGGGAGCCTGTAGAGGCAGCGCCGGATGCATAGGTTGCAGAGGCTAGAAGGTCGGGGAGGTCAGGGAGGTCAGGGAGGCCGCAGAAGCTGAGGCAGCGCCCTTCTGTCCCCACAACCTGGGCGCCCCTGCATTCCCGACAGATAATGATGGCGATGCCCTGCAGTGAGGCTCAGGGCCACGTGCGATGGGTAGATCATGACCTGGACCTCGGCTCCACAGCTTTCCACCTGTTGTGGGGAGGGTCCTCGTGCTGGAATTGACAGAACTCACCGCAAAGGGGATCCCGCCCGGCACACTCAGGCACGGATGGAACCAGGGCTCCAGCAGTGTCATCAGAGTGAGGGACTCTGGCAGAACTTCTAGAACGCCAGCCTGAGATGGGCTTACAGCAGCCCCAGTGTTCTCTGTCCAGATGCAGTGAGAACATCCTATGGTAACAGGGGTCTCCCTAGGTGGAGAAGGTGCCCAGACTGGCTGCTGGGTGGTACCCTCTTGTTGCTGCTGGGAGAACCCAGTGTAGCAGGAAGCTGAGAGCACAAAGGCTGAGCCTACAGGGCACTCAGACTCTCACCCACCTCCACGGACGTCTGAGGCTTCACCTTCCTTGTGTTCTTCCGTACCTTCGAGGCTCCCCCAACCTGGGTCCACCGGGCATCCCTTCTGGACCCTCAGGGTCCGATGACTGCTCTGTGCCCAGTGCTGCGCATTAGCCCCACTGGAAAACTGACTTATTCCCATGACTTGGAGTCAGTTTCACCGGCCAAAAATAATGAAATTGCTGAGTGGAGGTGTCATGGGTCACTTCTATCCCAGAGTGTTTGATTTTCAGGGTGAACCCTTCCTCCCTCTGGCATGGTGACTGGAAGCAACAGCCTGGGACCCGGGGAGACTGTGGTGAGCGGAGCACCTTCCAGAATACCTTTGTGGGGCCAGTCTAGTCCGTGGGTCCTGAAACTGGGAGGACCTTGCCCCACGGGCCAGAGACCAGGCGGGAGGAGGAGGGCAGATGTGTAGCTGAGAGGATCTCTGAAGTCGGAGCAGGGGGCCCTGAGCCAAGACACTCACACGGCCCCTCCGAGTGGAAGGGCCCTCGGCTGACAGCCAGAAGGAAACAGGGAAGCAGTCCTACAACCGCAGGAATTCTGCCAACAGCCCGAATGAACAAGGAAGCGATCCTGCCCCAGAGCCTCAGAAAGAAAGTCAGCCAGGTGAGACAGTGGTTTTTGCCCAGCGAGCCCCATGTCCCACGGCTCCCCTGCACAGCTGCGGGACAAATTTGTGTCTGAGCCACGGACGTGGTGGTGATTGGTTAGGTTGGCAGTAGGAGACAAAGGAGATGATTCCGGTTCTGCAAGGCGCAGACAGAGACTGAGGCCAGGTGTGTGTGCACGGTACTTGGGTGGCTCTCACTCGGGGACAGGAGACAGACCGAAGAGGAGGTAAGAAGGAGAGGTCCACTGCCCAGGAGAGACGGTCTCCAGCATCCCCATCTAATGAGGGTGGGACGCGCTGAGTCAGCCCAGACCACCAGGTGAGGACACCTTTTCTGAGCGCCCACGCTGCCCTCTGCTTAGCAAACAGCACGAAGCACCAACAGATCAACCCCCTACAAATGGGGAGAAAAGAAACAGATTTGGAAACTGTGGGATGTGCGCAAGCTACTGTATTTTCTAAAAGGATCTCATCTCGGTGCTGCTTCTGTCCTGTGAAAGCGACGCATCTGAAGACTGAGTTGGTACTGATGTTCCGTGGCTCTCACACGTAACGCTTCTCAGGGAGGGCTCAGGGAGACAAGGCGGACGGACGCACACGCCCGTCTTCACCTTGCGGCCTGGGAGCTTCTCCCCTTCGCCGTCATCACCAGCGATACCAGCGGTGATGTTGATCCCAGAATGTCGTCTGTGGCCTGAGGCAGGCGACAGCTTCTTCTAAAGCATCCCGGCATATGCCTGGGGTGATGCCGCGCCAGGCCTGCATGGAGCTGTGGGAGAGAATGTTCCAGCAACGCCGGTGGGGGCCAGGCCTCGTGTGCTGCCGTGCGGAGGGAGCTGTGCGTGCTGGAGGCAGAGGGTGGCCTGCAGGTCCTGTCCCCGAGCTTGGGCTCTGGGCGAAGCCCGCCAGGAGGAGGCCCGACCGTAGTCACCCAGCAGCTCCTTTCCCACGTGGACTCGTCCTCCGAGCTGAGTCACCTGCAAAGGTAAAAACCACGCGCTGCTCTCCCGGCTTCCCTTGCAGCCGGCCCTGCCCTCCCACGTGGTCCAGGCCCACCAATCAGAAGCCTCCCGTGAGCCTCTGCGCAGGAAGGGAGCCTGGAGGAAGATGGCGTCGGGGACTGACGGAGTCGCCTATCAGAGGCCGCGCTGTCCCCGGGGCACAGGGAGGGGCCGCAGCCCGGGGTCTGGTTGAGTGGCCTTCCGAGGCACTGAGGCCGAGTCTCTGCCCACGACAGGCTCCAGAGTGTCCCCACGTCACAGCTGCGGCCCAGCGTCGGCCTGCCCCGGAGCGTGTTGGAAATGCGCGGGCTCAGACCCGCCCAGACCCGCGTGGGGCTCCGCGTGTCCGCCGGACGCAGGTGAGGTGGGTGCGCGGCCGCCGGAAGGGCACCTGGTCTGGGCCGTGTCCACTCCACGGGAGGGGCTTTGGGAGGGGGCGGTGTGTCCTCTGAGGGTCCCTCCTGCCGCTGGCCTCGGCGGGGCAGCCGGGCGGCCAGTAGGGGTCCAGAGGAAACCCGTGCTCGTCGGGCGCTGCGCCAGCAGGCACATGGCCCCTCCAGGGCGCGGGCCGGTCCGCACGCTGGGACCCACGTGCACACACCACACGAGCGCCAGTGCAGACACTTTCCCGTGAACACAACCAGAGAGACTCGGGTGGGTGCTTCACCCCGGTCTCTCTCGTGTCCCCTGAAGGGCGGGCCCCTCACCCTCCTCTGACCCTTCCGCTGATGGTGACCGTCCTCAAGCCCGTGGGGGCCGGGTTGGGGAGAAGGATGCTGTAATGAGCGGCCACAGCCCCAGGCCACGTGGAACGCCCAGGCTCCTGCGTCTGCCTGGGCACAGGGCAGAGCGGGCTGCTGCTCACTGGAGCCCCGGTCGGTGACCTGGCGTGTGTCCTTGGTGTATCAGCAGGGCCCTCGGCATAGAGAGGTGGGGACCTCGCCTCTTCCCAGTCGCTTGTGAACAGGATTTGTGCCCCGGCTCAGTTTGTCCCACTAATCCTTTTCTGGGGAAGAAAATCACATTTGAGGGAGAGCCATTATGCACATATTGCTCTTGAAATGATAATTGTATGAAATCGCATGTCTAGACTGAAAGGAATCGGATTTTGATTATTTAACTGCATTTGCTGTTGCTCTCCGGAGGATGCTGTTTTTCTAGCAGCTGTCTGCCTCCTTCATTAAGAGTGATGTTTTCAGAGCAGCACGTGGGGGACTTCTAGAAAGCTCGGGAGTCTCAGGGTTTGGCCTGGTGGGTCATTCTGAAGGACACACCCATGCAGGGCGTGTTTGCCCTCAGACCTCACCTCTGCACTTCCCAGGGTCTCTGGGATGGGCTGGTCTCTGCCTGGGTTCGTCCGTAGGAGGCAGTGCTGGAGGGTCGGGAAGCGAACCTGAGTCTCTCTCTCTGCCCGGTTCTGTGCCTGTAACGGCTGCATCTCTGCCGGGCCTCTCCCCGCCCCCATGCATGGAGTGTGGAACCCCACCTCTGTCTTGGTCTCTCTGACCCAGGCTTGGCGGCAGGTTGCTGGGCTGGCTGACCTTTGCTTCCGAGCCAGTGTCTGCCGTCTCAGCGTTTCTCGCCAGTGCCTGCATGAACCCTTCCCGGGGCGGAGCACCTCAGTGGTTCCTGTTTACCTGGCTGGACCCTGCTGTGGGTGCTCCTGACCAGGACTCAAGCCGCTCTCCCTCCTGCTTCACCCTCCCTCACCCCCATGCACCCTCCTCCCCAGCACCTACAGACTCCCGTCACCCTGCCGGTAGGCCCCAGGACCCTTGCTCACACTGCCTGTTGTCAGGAGTTCTCACTGCAAACCCAGCCCCTCTTTGCCATCCCAGCTCAAGGTCACCCGTCTTGATCCTCCCATCTGCAGCGATGACATCTGCCGGGTCTTCCCGGAGCCCCTGTTTGTCCCGTCCGGGGTGCTCGGGGGCACACGTTGTGGGCTTGTCACACGTGTGCACGTTCATCCTTTCATGCACTAATTATCCACCAAGATGTCCTTGGTGCTGACTAGGAGACCAGCTCACATCATCAGGATGCTGTCTCTTTACCCCTCTTGCCTCTGTTTCCCCCGCGTGGGCGCTGGAGGCACAACTGTGGTTGAGAATTTATTTTCACTTCCTGGTGACACGAACTCTAACTAGAACTGGCTTCAACGCAAACACGTGTGTTGATGCAGATAATGAACCGTCCTTGGGTCGTTAGCTTCGGGCATGGAGGCTCTCCTCGGTTCTGCAGGGAGTGGCTCTCCTCGCACAGCACTCTGCCCTCCTCCGGGTTCGCGGCATTCCGGAGAGGCAGCCCTCTTTGTGGGGTCACGATACCTCCTAACGTCGTGAGGCTTGCCTTGTAGCTCAGGAGCCGCAGCGGACGGGCTTGACGTGCCGCTAGCTTGAGGATTCAGTGTCCCGGTCTCCCCACGGCCTGGCTGGACTCACACGTCCGTCCGTGCGCCAAGGCTTGTTACCAGGCATGGACCACATTGGGAATCGTGTGCCTGAGACACGGGCCCAAGGACACGTGGCACGGAGTTAAGGCAACAAGGAGAGAGTCGCTGTGTGTCTGTTCAGGGAAGGTTTTGATCTTGAGATGATCAACAGCCGTCGATGAGTGCTGTTGTAATGCGGGGAGACGCCGTGCACAGGACCCCAGATGTCTCCAGGTCAGGCAGGGGTGGGGCCGATAGAGGGAGGCCTGGGAAGTGGGGGCGTCTGGGGGAAGTGCGTGCCGAGAAGGATGCTTCTGCCGAGGCGCCTGCATGCGGGAGTGGGAGGAGCTGCACTGCGCTGTGGGTCTGAGTCTGTTTACGTAGAATTAACAACCGTAAACCGCACCTGCCACATCCCGTACTCGCCGGTTTCGGTGGATTAGTGGCTGCTTTCTGTGCTGGAAATGGCTGGGCCTCAGGAGAAGCCTGATAAGCAAAATTTCCCAAGCCGGAAGCTTTCATAACTGACTGGTCTGTTCTGGGGCCAGCGTCGGTGTCTGTGATTTTATGAAGGCAGTTTTGCCCTTTCAGGTCCCACAGGTGGAGAAAGGCATTAGCTCACTGGGATGGAAGGACCATGCAGTCCAGCGCAAACATGTCAGTGGGATGACTGTTGTTCATGGTGAGGCCACCTGCCCCGTCACAGGTGTGACCCTGAAGTCCAGCTTTCCCACGCTCCTCCAGCCCACTCGGGCTAGGCAGTGACAGAGCTCTGCCCTCCTCACTGCTCACCTGGGCAGAGTTTTTCTAAAGCTCATCTCAGTTGTCTACACCCCCTTCCGGATCTCCATCTTTCTACAGCCTAGGACCTCCAGAGCCCTTTCTTTTCTCCCTCCAAGGAGAATCTCCAAATATTTAAAAACTGGGTACGGAAGGAGCAGTAGCTGAGAACAAAGACAGGCTTGTATCACAGGTGCTGGGCCAGAGTCCTGCCACCTCACCTCTGTCCCTCAGAGATGCCACCCCTCCTGGAGTCCGTCTTCCCCTGGCTTTTTCCCATCACCATAAATGTGCGCAGGTTCCCCTGCCTCGAGGCCAGCTCCCCCATGAGCCTGTTTTCTCTTCTGCGGGGCTGTTTCTCCTTGAGTTAACTCTAAGCTCATGGCTGGCAGAGTTGTGGGATGTCTCCTCTCACGGGGAGCCTGTGTGTCCTTTGCATGGACGCCACTCTCCCCACACAGCACACCGACCTATGACTGCCCAGTTCCCCCCGGAGACAAGGCTGGTTTTGATAGACCTTCTAAAGATATTTTAAACACATACAGAAATGTACGTGTGTGCGTGTGTGTGTGCGCGCGCGTGCGTGCATGCGCAGAATTAGAGCACCTTACGTCCTCGAGAATTTTCTCATTCCTTTTTTTTTTAAAGATTTATTTATTTATTTGTTTATTTATTTGACAGACAGAGATCACAAGTAGGCAGAGAGGCAGGCAGAGAGAGAGGAGGAAGCAGGCTCCCTGCTGAGCAGAGAGCCCAATGCGGGGCCCGATCCCATTCCTGGGATCATGACCTGAGCTGAAGGCAGAGGCTTAACCCACTGAGCCACCCAGGCGCCCCAAATTTTCTCATTCTTGTTCTTCCTCTGCCTGTATGTAAGATAAGCACCCTGTGTCTCTTGTTCCAGATCACGTACACTTTCACCACTTGCATTTTATCTATTAAACTGAATCCATTAATACTTCTGTCTGTCTACTAAATTATGATTATGAATGCCAGTCATTGCTCTCTGGTGTATAGGTTATGAATATACAGCTTTTAGCTCTGTTTCCTTTTGGTACTTCCTCCTTGGGTATCACTGTCATGGAAAAGTTACTTAGTCCTACCCCAGGCATACCGTTTTCTTTATTACCTATACCTCATTGTACTTTGAACTTTTCTTCTCAGCCTGCTCATCTTTCTTCATGTATATCTTTAGAAATTCCAACAGTGAAGAGCTCTGAGGGGGTCATCTCTTTGTTTATTTTCCATCTTTTTAAAACATTTCTGGAAGTTCACATTCAGCATTGCTGGGTACATCAGCCACGCCTCATTTTTTTTTTATTTCTTATTTAACCATTTGCAGAACAGTGTAGCTGGCCCCAGGGGTAATCACCATTCTCGAGGTTTGCTAGATCATGCCCACCAGTGCCTGCTTCCTGACCTGTGCGTACCTCTCTCCACGTGTAAGGTGGTTGTCTGTAAGGGCCCCGGGCTAGACTGACCTGTGAGTCCCAGTTCCATACCCTTTCTGGTGGGATCCCCTAGCCTTGGCCCTTCACTTTGGGTTTGAGACTGGGACGGACCCTGGCCAGGAGAGAGAGGAAGGAGCGATGGTGAGCCACAAGGCGTTCTGGCTTACAAGTTGCAGCCCCTTACCGCGCTGGAAATTGAATCTGGAAGGCAGTTGGAGGGGAGTGTTCTCAGTTGACTTTCTGAAGACACCAGGCTTCTGGGGCTGAAATGCTTTTCTCCACACTTAACAAGCAAGTTACAACCGTTCTAACAAACACCAAATTACGACATACGGATTTCTTCTGACTGCGATATGAGGAATAGATCTTTGATCAGAGGATTCTAAGAAAGAAAAATTGTCCCTCCACGAACTCCTCCTGAACAGTAATGTGTGATGTGTTTACTCACAGTGAGGGATCAGGCTGTAATGAGCTTTCACGTTCACACGCAGGGCACACTCGGAAAACCGTCCTCGGTGGGATGGTCTGGGGCTGGGCTGGGAACGTCTCAGACGTGTGAGTGGTCATCCCGCTGCTGATGAAGACACTTGTAATCCTCACCCCCCGCTGTGAACTAGTTTGGGGACCCGGAGGCGGCAGAGCCTGTGGCCGTGGGAAGGACCTGGCAAAAATGCTTTATGTTTATTGGATCGTCATCAGAGGGAAACAACACGACTTACCAAGTGGACCAGGAGTCATCACGTCCCCCGATGGGGCGGTGGGAACCGGGACCTCCCAACCAGCAGCAGACACAGGCAGGTCTGGGCTGTGGATGCTGCCTGGCGGCCCCAGGCTCACATGTGCTGTGTGCTGGAGGAGGTTAGAGGACTGTTTGAAATACTGCCTGTCCTTCTCCCACCTCCATGGGTGGATTATACTGGTTTATTTTGAACTTTGGGCTTGGTCATCCAAGGTGCTTTGGCCAATGAAATATCAGTGGACAGGGGTGCCTGGGTGGCTCTGTTGGTTAAATGTCTGCCTTCAGCTCAGGTCGTGATCCTGGAGTCCCAGCATTGAGCCCTGTGTTAGGCTCCCTGCTCAGTGGGGTATCTGCTTCTTCCCCTGACCCTCCTTCCTTTCATGCTCTCTCTTTCTCTCTCAAATCATAAAAGAAGAAAAGTATTAGGGGGCAGATGCCACCACAAATTTCAAAGAGCTGTCCAGTCATCCTTGCCCTGCTGGGATCCTGAGAAGAGCCTGCTGGTTCAGGAGGACGAAAGGCATGTGGGGCAGAGCTGAGCACAGACCAGCAGGCTGGTGTGCAGCTGGCCAGGGCCTCAGTAAGACTAGCTAACGTGCAGCCACTCCTTAGACGCCTGAGTGGGCTCCACAGAGCTGAGCTGCCCCAGCGTCGACTCATAACAGATACGGCCTTAGTGTGAACTGATGGACAGATTCCTGCCTCTCATTCTGCTCCCTGGGCTTGGGCAGCCTCTCTCCTGGGGCCCTAGAGCGCCATGAACAACCAAAAGCCCATCACTTTAGTGCGTGCTTCATATTGAGTAAATTTGCAGAATAAAGATGTTTGCTGTGCATTCAGCAGAGCCTTTCTTCCAACACTGGCGAGTTGCTCTGTCTCCATTTTGGCGGGTTTTTGGAAGGCTGCTCTGAGCATCCCATGATGGCTCCTCGGGCTCCATTTGCCCAGGGATCCTGCCAGGACTTCCGTGCCTGCTTTCGCCCATTGCTTGGGTGCTCTGCAAATTAAATCAAAGTCATGAAAAAAAGTTGCAGTAACAAGACTTCTTCATCTTTTTTTTTTTTTTTTTTTTGACAGAGAAAGAGAGCACAAGTAGGCAGGCATTCAGAGGGAGGAGGAGAATCAGGCTTCCCGCTGAGCAGAGAACCCAACGTGGGACTCAATCCCAGGGCCCTGGGATCATGACCTGAGCTGAAGGCAGATGCTTAACTGACTGAGCCACCCAGGTACCCCAGTAACAAGACCTCTTAAATACATTCTTTCTCTGGGATTTGGTATCCAAGAAGTCTTTGTGGAGTGTTGTTGTTGTTGTTGTTTTAGTCAGAGAAACAAGAGTATAAATGGAAGGACCCTGAATCCCTTCCCTCCAGATGTGAGTGGGATGAGGGCAGAGGTCATGGTACGCCCCCCGCCCCCCTGAAACTGTTTCTGTCCCCACGTCCTTCCTTTGTGCTGATGGGCAGCACTACTGGACCAGTCCCAGCCATTGGGCTGAAAGCAGGAGGCATGTAGCGGCACTTGGGCTGAGGCAGAGAGGAGCCAGAGGTGTCCCCCCTGCATCTGCCCTGTTGCCTGCTGAGAGGGACTTGACCTCCAAGGTCCAGCTATGAGAAGGTGAGGCCTCTGTCAGCCTGGGAGCCTGGGTCACTTGGTGGAGCTGAGCCTTCCCCAGACAGCTGTGTTCATGTGAGTAAGAATCATACTCCGGTTCCTTGGTGCCAAGAGACTTTGGACATGCTGGTTAGTCCTGCATTTGATGCTAGGGTGCAAAGGGAAACCACAGAAGGGAGGCACTGACTGTACTAATGATTTTAGAGGTGACCTGGGGTCAGGGCCCATCCATAGTCACATGGAAGCGGCTCCCG
Source organism: Lutra lutra (assembly GCF_902655055.1). Classification (NCBI taxonomy): domain Eukaryota; kingdom Metazoa; phylum Chordata; class Mammalia; order Carnivora; family Mustelidae; genus Lutra; species Lutra lutra. The sequence goes on from NC_062289.1 coordinate 78,608,588, forward strand.
CACTGCAACGGCACATCCGCTGGTGGACGGGCTTTCGCTCGTGTCCTCTGCTCCCCGAAGCCAGAGCCCGGCTCTGCTCTGGGAACTCATGTGTTCCATGTGCCGGTTCTCGCTACAGCTTTGGAATCTGCTTGACCTAAGCATTTACTGTCAGATCTTCACATTCTTTGGGAGAACAGGGGGAAGGGGCGGTTTGGGAGAAAAGGTTTCCTAAGTGAGAGCATCCTGGGCAGTGACGTCCAACCTGTGTGTCCGTGACAGGCTCTTGGGACAGATAAAGCCAAGAGTATGTAATTCCCCAAATCCAGACACAGTCCACATGCCGGGGCTGGGGAAGGCCACCGTCCCACCCTGGCTGTTTGTCTCTCAGGGCTGTCGAGAGGCAGGTGCGCTCCCAGGTCTCCTCGTCCCAGCTCAGGGCTGCTGCTTACCTGCCCAAGGGGCCCTTTCTCACCCGGGCCAGGTGCTCTCTGCGATCCTTCTGAGCAACCTCTGTGCCTCAGGAGCCTGTGAGGCCTCACCCAATGTCCATGGAAAGACGACTTATGTGGGAACGTTCATGGAGTTGAGTCCCCTCCCCCTAGATGCAGACTTTGTCACACTCACAGGGGCTCCTGGCTCCTCCCTGGAGAATCCCGTGTGAACAGCCCGAGTGGGCCGGGGCACTTGCGGCCCAGTGCTGGAGACCGTGTCAGCTGCCTAACGTGGGAGCTCGCTCTACCCCGCTGCTTGGCCTCACTCCGCCCTTCCTCACTCCACCCCTGCCTCTTTGGGCTCCTCGATTGGAACCCCTAGGAGGACCCCCCCGCAGTACCAGCTGAGATGCCCCCCGTCCGCCCCCATGCAGTCCGTGGCTGGACAGGTGAGGCTGGGAGTGAGACGCTGCAGGGAGCACTGGGGGTGGGCATTGGGGGGGCTTCCTGAGGCGGTCAGAGGAGGGACTCGAGGCATCCTCCGCCGCAGGGCTGATGGTTCTGTGCCCACACACTCGGTGAGTTCACACACACCTCCGTCTCCAGCTGACACACCGTGTTGTGCCCTCAGCACTCAGGACGACAGGCTCTGTCCATTATTTATTCAAGTGCTGGCAATGTTTGACCCCACACGGGATGAGCAGCAAGACGCCAGCTGCAGAGACGGTCCTGTGACAGGCCTGACTGTCATGCCCGGCGCCCAACCGCTGCCCATCCCTACCCAGCTCAGCTCCGGGCACTCAGCATGCGGTGAGGACATGGGACCCTGGATGTGTCCTCAGGGACCACAGGCCGGGCGGGAGGCCACCTTCCTCATTGAGCGATTCCTGCCAAGTTTGCCAAGCACAGAAATCATGTCCGAGACCGTCACTTATCAACATCAGTGAAAGCACTTCAGCTCCGTCTCCCTCGTTCGGAGCAGCCTTGCTCGGGGCTCCGAATCCCAGGCCTGTCGTACGTAGAGTTAGCTGCGGCGTCGTCACTGAATATAAATTAAGACATTTGGAGGGTCACACTGTGACAGGTGCTCACACACTGTGCGTGTGGAACCCTAGGGCCTTGCTGCAGCGTCAGCCTCACGCATGTTTCTCGAGCGACGTCAGCAGGCAAGCTCTCCTTACGTTTACCCTTCAGTCCTGTCTTACTCTGCTTGTTTTATATGGGGGCTTTTGCTCTCAGAGGTCGACACGCACAGATGCATCACCATTCAGGTGTTCTCTATTGCTGTCTGCATCAGGGACAGTTTTCTCTGTGTTCTCCTGCTTCAGCCCACCGTGGGTCCTCACAGTCCTCACACGTCTCTGCCCCGCCGTGTGCTCTGTGTGTATCCGCTTCCACCACCCTGGGCTCTTCTCTGAAATACCCTTGTGCTCCCTGGGAGGGACTGTCGCCTTGTGGACAGCAGTGCAGAGCCTGGACTCAGACAGCCGGGGGGACCTCACACTGCCCCGGCCCAGCAGTGTGGCCCTGATGACGCCAGGCTCCTCATCTTTGAACTTGGAGTTGAGGGAGTGTGGGGAAGGAGAGAGAAAATCCCAAGCAGGCTCCACATTCTGTGCAGAGCTCGATTCGGGACTCAATCTCGCAACCCAGAGATCCTGACCTGAGCCTAAATCAGGAGTCGGATGTTTAACTGACTGAGCCACTCAGGCGCCTACAACTGTCTGACTTCTTGCTTCATGTATTTCTTTGTTCCCTCAGGAGACATTGCTCCTCTCTGAGACTCCTCTCATGCCTCCTGGTTATTCGTAAGGATCTAAAATGACTGGTGATTAGAACCGACACAAAGGGAGACAGTCACCCTATCTCTGGCACCTACTGTGTGTCAAACGCTGAGATCTGTGACTTAACCCTCACAATATCCCCGACACATCCACTATGATCAGCTTTATTTTGCAGCTGAAGGAAGTGAGGCTCAGAAGGTTGAAATCACTTGTCTAAGGCTCATGGCTGGGATGTGCCAGAGCCAGTATTTTTATGAAAGATGGGACGAATCTGAAGTCTGTGTTTTTTCTTTCTGTGTCATGTGGTCGGTCTCTTCCATTCATAATTAAAAAAAGGTAAATTCAACCCATAATTTTTTGTAGCATAGTACAAGGAAAGTAGCAGTAGAGTTTTAATTTCAGAGTTTGCTGAACACTGGCCTGGGTCAAAGATATGTTTTAGTTCCTTTTGTTCCTTTTTTTCCTTTTTTCAGTGTAATGTTTATCAGCCGTTCACAATGACTTATTCTGTTATTGGCCGTGTGTCAAGTTTATAGAGGAGTCTAGAAAGCATTCTGCATGTCTGTTACTGATTTACTTTCTCTTACATGAGCATTATAATTTCCATCTCTCTTTCATCAGTTCATATGTATTCTGCATATTTTCTGTTAGAGGCTTTGTTAATCAGAGTTGTTTTAAATTCACTTACATTTCCAATATCTGTGTCGTACTGAGTCGGGTTGTGTTGGTTGTTTTGTCTCTTGACTATAAATGTTTCCCCCTTGTCTTTTCTTGTGTCTTGTGCTTCTGAGTTGAAAGCTGGACACAGGAATGGACAGCAGCAGCTGAGATAATAGTATTTACACCTGGCAACGTGCAGCAAGCTTGCGTCTCGTTTTACGAGGGCCTGTTTTGTGGGGTGAGTTGAGCTCCAAACGCAGCCGGAGTTGAGCTGGATCTGGATGTCTTGGTTTTGTAGTTACTGTCCCTGTACCACAGCCTCCAGAGTCTTCTAGCGCCACCTTGTGCCTGTGGTTGGAGTAAGTTACTGGAGCATTTTTTTCTCCGTGTCCTTAGTCCACCCTCTGAATGTGAGCCTGTGCCTCAGAGAGGGCCTCTCTGTACACACTTGCCCCTCTCCTGGGTCCTCTGCTGTGACTTGAACTCAGTGCCTGCTAACCTCGTGGTGGGGGAGTGGGGTTTCTCTGGTGTCCTGGTTAATTGTTGGGATTAGGCAGACTCCATGTCACCAGGTCTTGGGTGAGGCTCTTGTAGTGATCCTGACCCCCCAGAGCCATCCACACGCTGCCTTGTCATTTTGATGTGTCGTGTGTGGGAGCTCGCTGCCCTCCACCAGCAGAAGGCATCTCTTACGATCTGGGCCCAGGATGTTTTTAGAGCTGTGCCCGAGCAGGGTGTTTCTCTGAGCACTTCCTCTGGCCACAGTGGGTCTCCAGCCATGACACGGAGGTGGCAGGGTTGGCTGAGTCCCCGAGCTGTTGGAGGTTTTTGCTACAGGAGTGAACAGGGGAGAAGGATCTGGGAAGGGCTTCGTTCCTTTCCCGCAGTGACAACTGTGCCCCTCTCCCAGGCCAGCACAACAGAAGGCAGCTTTCTCCAGTGTCCTGGCCTGTCTCCAACCTTTCTTTTGTTCATTATTATGTTGTGTTGGTCGCCATACTGGATATCCTTAGTTTTGACGTAGTGTGCACGACTCCTTGTCTGCGTGTGACACCCAGTGCTCCACCAGCCTTTCTCTTGAGTCTGTAGCAAGATCCGGGAGCATCCACACGTGCTTACACACGCGCCGTGTGTCTGGGGCTTCTAGGAGTCTGTGCTCACGGCCGGCCCATCCTGAGACTTTAGAAGCCTCCAAAACGGTTGAGAAGAAAGGCTCCCACTTGCTCTTACAGCAGCCCCGTGTTGCTGCTGCCCTGGTGCAGGGAAGCCGTGCTCCTTCTCCATCTCTCCTCAGAGGCGCCTTCCTAGGATTTCAGGTTAGTAGGTTTTCCTGCAGCCTCGGCTCTCCAGTGGGTCCCAGCAAAGCTGCTTTTGTCCCTCACCTGGCCTTTTCTTATTGCTGGTATGGGGATGGCTTCCTTTATAGCATTCTGCAGCCTAAGTGGAGTCCAGACGGTCATGACCCTTCTCTTTGCGGATGTGTTACCTTCCCTCATAGCCTGTGGGACAGACCCTAATCGTCTGGGCCGAAGAGGACACTGGAAATGCGTCTGCCTCCCACACGGCTGTGCGTCCGGTTGAGCACGAGCACGCAGGATGTGAGGACTGCTTACTGATGGCGACTAGCTGGCGTGGCCTGCCCTGTCTTCTCAGTCTTCACGATGTCTCCCCCATTCAGTCAAGAGGAGTACTCGAGTTCTGAGACGTGGCATCCTCTGTCCCCGTCACAAAGCCCCAGAGCAGCAGTGCTCAGGCATAGACGCTCCATTCTGGGCACAAACCCAGTCAGTGGGAACATTAATGGGGACACAGGCATGCCCACCCTCCAGACTCCAGATGCTGTCAGACCCAGACCAGCCTCCTTGGTCCTGGGCAGTCCCTTCTTCTGGTTAAGAAAAAAATGGATTTTGTTCCTCCTGGACCTCAAGGCAAATTGGACATTTGTTAAGCGGAAAGTAACTGTTTTCCCCAAAGCCTGCTCAGAAGTGTAGAGGCTCAGATTTCCGAGCCATCAACTCAGCTATGTAAAATAACTTGATTCCTCTCTCTCACTATGGTTTCTCCCCAGAGCCTTCACTCTGCCTAATGGCAGGAGAAAATAGATTCATTTCCAGGTGAATGGCATCAACTCAGGGTGGTGAGCTGCTCTTTCTAGACAACCCAGGACTTCCTCTCTCCGCTCTTAGGCGGCTGGTTCACGTGGGGTCAGGGTGGGACCCTCAGCCCCCACCTCCTGTGCTGACATCTCCTGACTGTGCATGTCACCATCCCGGATCTGGTCCCAACGGTCCATGTACCTTTCTTGCTGTCGCATCCCCTGACCCAGATGTCTTCCTGGGGCCGCATCCCTTCCTGCACTGTAGGAGTCCTCTGTGGGACCCAGGGTGCACCACACTGCCCCCGCCCTTGTTGGGATGTGGAAACCCAAGGGCTGTCTCCCCGGTCCCCTCTACCCTGAAGCCCCACCTGCCCTCACCCTGGCTGTTGGGTTGGGGGGGGTCCCCGTGAGGTCGGTGCTTCCAGAATCTCAGGTAGGGAGCAAACCCAAGTCCTGTCTGTGTTCAGCCCTCCAATGTGTCAGGGGCATCCCCTGCTCTCCGCTTCACAGGTAACTCTCGGGGGGGAGCGTGGGGGGGGGTCTCTCACAGACCCTCCTCTGTGTCTCGTCTCTCTCTCAGATTTCACTTCTCCCACCCAGGGATCACTTTTACCTGTTCGGGGGTGGGGAACCTCAGGCTCCCGATACAGGAGTGACGGTGTCACAGCGAGGCCAGGGGCTCCTCGCCCACAGTGTCACAGTGTCCCGTGGCCCCACGCAGCGGTCATCAGCTCACATGGCGACTTTGCTCATCAGGTCCGAGCTGAATTTCTGTCACGGGTCCTGGGTGTGCACAGGACGGTTGGGAGGACTGCGGATCAGGGTTGGCCACGGGTCTTACCTGGCCAGACAAGGTACCGGCCGTCTTTGCTGCCGCTGCTGCTCAGCACCCAGTATACCCTGGATGCAGGGGTGCAGGGAGGGGGCTTCTGTTTTCTGAGTCCGCTCCTTATATGCCTGGAAATTTGACAGACACAGCAATGTATATAAAAGGTTGGGGGCAGAAATTTTTAAAAAATTTCTCCCATCTCCTTTGCAAAATTTAGAATGCCATGGAAAAGGGGGGGGGACCTTAAATGGATGGGGTGACATCTCTGTCAACAGGCTTCAGTTATGAGAAGTCCATTTAAATGTTATTTTCTTGCTGAATTCAATTTGTAGATTCAGGCTTATTGTACACCTTGTATCCTGAACCAGCCATTGTGAGGACAGTGTTCCCCAGCTCTTTGGGCAAGAGATGTTTCTTGGTCTTCTGGGCTCAGAGCCCACATGGAGGGCCGATGCAGACACTGGGGTGAAAGGGAAGCCAACTCTCCAGTGAATCCCATGCACTGGCTACTGGTTCTGGCCGTGGAAAGACTGTGGATTACTGCCCAGTGGAGGATCTTTAATTTAGTCAGAGGAGCACAGCCCCAGTGAAGGTTACTTAGCACCCCGTGGAGGTGGAGGGCAGGTTTGAACACTGGGTATGCATCCTCCCCCGCTCAGCAGACACTTTGGAGTCCTGCCCCCTTACTCTGGAGGAAATACCTTGGGCCCCAGGAACACAAGGGCCTTGCTGTGGGGTAGTGCTGGCCCCCTTAACCCCTTTGAGCTTGTAGTTGGCCCAATTTTCCATCTCCCTGGCAGGGACATATTTCTGGGCTTCTCATCCGTACATGGGGTCTGTCTGAAGTTTTCTTCAAGCCCTTGGCTGGGAGCCTGGATGGTAGGTGGAGGACTCTTCCTTTGTCCCCCTAAGTAGGGCAACAGAGCTTGCTGGGGAGGTAAAGGGAAGGTAGCAGAAGTTGCTATCCGAGTAGCCTCCACCCCCAGCTTGTGCGACACACCAGCCTGTCCGCATGTCCCCACACGAGGCCAGCAGGAGAGGGTGGGTCCAAGCTGCTCAGACCCTATAGCCAGTCTCCCCACATTGTCCCAGGACTGTGGGCCCCACAGGGCTAGTGGGTCCTTCCACATCCTGCACAACAAGGATGGTCAAGAGTAACCCCGAAAGTCCTGTCAGAGCCCTTCGGCAGGGCTAGTGGCGGCTCCTGTGAAATTGCACCATGAACTGACGCTGGGAATGTGCTCACTCCCTCTGCATTGACATTGGACAGTGACAGGATCCACTGCGCAGAAGGCCAGGGGCTCCGGGCCCAGACTCCCACACCAGCCGAGGGTCTCCGAGCCTGTTTCCACATCTGTGGAACAGGCACCCTCACGATCGCTGTGAGGGTGAAGGCATTGTGCAGTGGCACCTTAGCACAGTGCTGGGCCACAGGACGTCCTCTGCAGACGTCCCGCATCACTAGCTGAGGCTTTTACATCAAAGGGAAAGTTGAGAACACAGGAAAAAAGATGAGAGGATGTAGTCCTGAGACCACATGCACTAGGGACCCGCTTCCCACAGCAGCCCTGGACCAGCATGCCCAGCACCGTCCCTCCCCACCAGCACCAAACAGACCCGCTTCCCAGAGGAAGCAGCGATCTGAGCCGAGAGACGAGCAGACATGCAGTTTGGTGTAGCCTCCTGAGCAGGTGCATTCCTCAGGAGACAGGTTCAGCCACCATGGCAGGAGACCTGAATAAGAGACAGCGGGCAAAAATGGGGAATTTCCTGTTTCCCAGGCATCAGCTGCAAAGGGTCTTGTGTGGCCCCACACTAGGGCTCCACCAGCCATGGCCAGACCTCATGACCCAAGATGGCGCACACCCTTCCACTTCTGTCAGGGACGTGACCGGAAGCAGCATGTATCTCTTTCTCTTTCAGTCTATTGGTCAAAACTGTGGTGTGACAAAACCTTGCTATGAGAAAGGCTGGGAATGTAGTCTTTTATTCTGAAAGAATAGTGCTCATTGCTACAGCACAAAGGATGGACCAAGGGATGCTTCCAAGCCTTGAGGGCCTTTTCCATTTATAATCAAATAATTCGAATGAAGGAGGTAGATGCTGAGACAGCGGTTTCAGCTGGGGACAGGAGATGACCAGCAGTGTTAGGAAGAGAGAGCAGACCAGTGGTTTAAGACAAGCTGTAATTTTGGGCCCATGAGATCTGAGTCATTGGATGGTACAGATCTGAATTTCGAAACAGACAGACAACAGTTCCAACTAGAAGGGAGATGGAAATTGTTTCTCGAAACATTTGTACCGCTGCAGGCAGAAGAGCCCACGGAATGCTGATGACATCTTAAAGTAGCTCTTGGGCGGCTCCACTTTCCTGAACAGTCCTTGACTTTATTATGCGTCACTGTGACAGCCAGTTAATGTGTTCCCAGCATCCACATGTCAGCCGTCCGCCCTCCGCAGTGTAAATCTGAACACCGTTCCCGCAGACAGCCCTCCCCTTCCACCGTCTCTGGTACCACCTGGCGAATCTCACCGTGGCACACGTGGGATGCTTCGTCCCCCCAGCCATGGGGATCCAACCGGCCAGACCCCCTTCTCATGTGCACCCCAGCCCCAGACTGCGTGCAGGAGAACCGTCCTCTGAAAGGAGCATTGGAACGCGTAGGCAGTCTCGCTGAGCAGTCTTGTCTCCCGAGCCATTTGTAAGTGAGCGCTCCTCGTATCTGCACACACAGAAGTCAGTGCTGGCCATGGGGGAGGACCGAGCTCCTCTCTCTGTTTATGAGCAATTTTCCTGCACAATAGCCTCTCACTTGCCTTTCACTTCTAGAAATAATTGTCCACCTGAATGTCAGAGATAGAATTGTCTCAGAGATGATAATGTGTTTCCAGCTTTCAGACGTCCGCTTCATCTTCCTGAATGAGCTTCAGGATTTGTGCAGCTGCACACCTGAGTCTGTTCCTGGGGTGGCAGCCCTGACAGGGCCCAGATGCACACACACAAACCTGGACCCAAACCTGAGGTGATGACCTAGAAACTCAGTGCCCAGGTCTGTTTCCAATTATACATTTCAGGAATGCTCTCTTCCCAGTATATCACTCTCTCCTTTAAACCCAGAAGAGAAATTGGAGCTTTTTCCTCAGAAGGTGAGAAGGTGCCACTTCAGAGAAGGGACAGTGAGGGCTGACTCACACATTCACTCTGCAGAGGACTCCATGATCTCCAGGGAGCATCACGCCCACAGCTGTCGGAGCCCAGGATGGAGGCACTGCACACTAGACCGGCTGAGTTACCCAGGGGGCAGAACTCCAGCGAGGCCCAGAGAGGGTCTCAGGGACCACTGTCACGGGGCACATCTGCTCAGGGGCTGCTTCCTCCATCTCTCCGCAGTAAGGGCGGTGCTAGAAGGCTCCAAACCAGGCCTCTCCCTGAGAGTTTGGAGCCCATGGGCACGTTCTGGGTCAACGTCCTGGGGTCCTGAGACCCTCTCTGTTGTTGGCACAGACACGCGAGTTCCAAGAGCAAGTCAGGTGCCCCGGGGAGTCCACAGCCATTCCCGACAGAAAGCAAAGAGGGTCTGGCTAGGCAGACATAGGGGCACATCCCCTGTCATCAGGTGTTACAGCACCGAGTTACTGTAGAACTCATTTGCTCCCTAGTGTCCTAACACAGGACATGCTTTTCCCCAGACTCCCCTTCAAGTGTTCGACAGGAATGGTGTAATGAATGGAACTGTTTGTTCCACATAAGGAATGTTGGGGCTTGTGGTACCGTCTCCATGAGGGCATGCAGATCTGAGAGCTGAACCTTATGACAGAAGTGCGGGGTCTCCCAGGAGCATATTCAGAAAGGTTCACACTCTAGCGGTTGGCCCCTTGAACAGCCTGCTCTTCTGGGGTCATCTTCTCTCCTGCTCCTGTGATCCAGGACTCCAGCCCAGCATGGCATGCCCAGCATGGCACTTCCACCTTGTGTCCTGCTTAAAGAACTTCAGGACTCTGCATGGACCACCAGGCCTCTGCAAGGCCTCCTGCATGTCACTCCCTGACCCCTGCCCAGGCCAGGCCCTCAGAGTTCCTGCACAGGGGATCCATGTCCTGTTGCAGGAAGCTCCCCTTTCCAGGGAGAGGCTCTGGCTTGTCTGGGGACACCTTCCAAAATTCCTGGGGGACCTGGAGAGGCAGCAACTAGCTGACCCCAAAGCCCTGTCTGTGGGATCCAGACGGAAGTGGGTGTGCACACAGCATCATCTTATCCTGTGGGCACTGTGCTTGTCTGTGTGTGCAGGTTCCCCAGGGTCTCATTCCTAATAAGTGTTGGAGCCTGGACTAATGTCTAGGTGGGCAAGGTCTGGAATTCCCACTTTTAGCCTCAGCACTATGAAGGTACTGCCCTGATCTGGTCCCATTATCTCTCCCTTGGAACAAAGCCATAGCTCTATTTCCCCTCTTGATCCTTTCCCCGGAGCCTGGCATTGACAGATGGCATGGTGATGCTTCTGTTTTTCCCTCTTTGTCGTTACGGGAGAAAGTTCTTGTTCTCTGGTACACTTCTACATCCTCCTGTTCTTTGTTTTTTATCTTCGCCACAAAACCCCTCCATAGTGCAGAAAAACTTAACTACCTATATTTTCCTCTGGGTGCACACTCACTCTGTTCCCTCTCTAAGAATTCTGTTCCCTCTCCTTTTCTCACTCCATTATTCTTCATGGATAACCACTACTCATCTGTGAGACTCCGTTCAGGCATCATCTCATCAGGGGAGCCTCTGCCCAACTGGGTGAGAAGCCTGTTCTCTGTCAGCACGTGCTTCTCTCCATCACTCACTCACTCATTCCTTCATGCAGTAAGCACTGATTAGACACTCACTGTCCCAAGCACTGAGGATACAAAGGTGATTATGGCATGGACCTTGTCCTAATCATGCCCCTGCCATGTTCTATGAACATCTCACAGTGGAACCATGAGCTCACCCTTGAGGCCACCATTCACTTACCCATATTGGGCTCCTGACAGATGCCAAGCCAATCAGAGGCCTTCCCTGAGATTTTCCAAGGTCGAACACTTGTGTGTATTTCTCCAGTGGCCATGGCTCCATGATGTGAGGCTAAGGGGATGTGGACTCCCACATTACCTGTCCCCCAGAGGAGCTGGTCCACCACACCAGGGAATAAAGTCAGAGCAGGAAGTGAAGGGGACACGATGGTGTTTGTTGTCTGGTGTCTGCTGCTCCCGAAGCGCTCGTGCCCATCTGCCACCTGTCGTGAGCTAGCCCACCCAACCTAGGTGGGACCCAGGTGAGACCAGATGACCCACCCGGCATGCATAACTGAAGAGTCTAGAGCTGTCCTCAGACGTACAGGCAAGCGCAGGGGAACCACAGGAACACGAAGCACCCCTGGTTCTCGCAGGAGTAAGGAGTCTTTATCCTGAGCTTGTCTGAATGACAAGGGAGAAAGCAGGATTTCTGGAGGCCAGGGACAGCTGTAGCCTGGGGAGAGCAGCCGTGGGCAGGACCTGGGACCTTAGAGGAATGCAGCCTCTGTCAGAGCCAGAGGCCAGCAGGACAGAAGCAGGAATGCCCCAGCCTCCCTCTCCTCCCGCCCTCCAGGCTCCTGCCAACTCCCCCAACTAGCTGAAGCCAACCAGGAGCGGAGGAGCCGCTTTCAGGCAGAGTTGGGCCCAGCCGCCCTGCACAGAGCAGAGCCGGGCGGAGGAGGAGCAGAGCAGCAGGGGCACAGAGAACAACCAGCTCAGAACCCTTCCTCCTGGTCCTTGACGGACAAAGGCCTCTCGGCCCCTGGCATTTGGAATTGTGTTTCTGTCGTCTGAAAATGGGAGTTCTGACAACTCGGTCTACTTCCATGAGTCTCTACTGGGCCACAGTGTGATCCAGGACTGTACTAGCCCAGGGCCTGGTATACAGTAGGTGCTCAAGAACATCTATGGAATGACAGGTTGGGTGGACAATAAAGTCTCATGTAGATGCTACAGGGGACAAGACCCTGATGGGTAACCCCTGCCCGGTTGGTTACCTTCCACCCCGTCCTTGGGTGAGAAAAGCATCTTTCCCCTGTTCTGCTGTCACAGAGCGAGGAAGAGGTTGGGCGAGTGGTCACAGAGCCTCTCCTTTGCAGAGACTATAGCCCAGTGGGGCACTGAACTCTTAGTGGTTCGTCAGTGACTATGTTACATGAAAGAAGAAAAGGAACGTGGGACTGCTTCCGTGTCCATTGGAAACCACGTGTGCCTCCTCCAGAATTGCCTCCGACGCTAGGACTCCAGAAGGGCGGCTTCTTGGGAGTGTCATGACACAGTGTCCCTCGTTCCATGATCCCACTCCTCACTAACCAGGCTAGACGTCTGGACACGAGCCACCCTCAGGCCCTGGACACCCGTCACCTGTTTGCGTAGCGGACAGACCTGCCCTTTGGGGCAGAGGCTCAGCCTGGCTGCGCTCCTCCCAACGCCGCGGGGCCTGGTGCCTGGGTCCTGCTGGAGAAGCACGGCTGGGAGCTGGAGAGGGGGAGGCAGAGGAGTTTGGTTTCAGGGTAAAAGCTGGGAGAAGCGCTGGATTCGTGGCAGGTGGCCCTGATTCTCGGGGAAGCGTGTAGGTCTGTTCTGAAGGGAGTATTGATTGCTCTGATGGAGTCTGGAGTCTGGAGTCTGGAGTGCATGTGCTGAAGGTCTACAGAGTCTCAGCCAGTCTTCCCAGACAGTCCCTGCAGCAGAGCGAGTGTGTCTGCTGGGGACAGTTCTCCCTGCCCAGGCAGCCTGTGACCCAGTCTACCAGCGCCCCCTGCGCAGGGCCAGCAGGCCCCATTCCCTCCCACCTGTGCTCTTTGCATAGGAAGGACGCTTCTGCTGCTGCAGAGCAAGACACAGGATTTACCCCAGCGCATTTCAGCGGGAGCCTGCCTGCCATGGTCTCTCTTTCATGCAGTCAGCAAGATGGTTTGAGCTCCTCACCTATCTCAAAGCTGAGCTCGGCTCAGGACCGATTCCGAGGGCTGCTGAGTGCTGGGCATCTCCCTGTGAGGACATGTGGTCACCCTGGCCGTGCTCCCGAAGGCACAGATCCTAGGTCTGCTCCCCGCACCGTGCTTTCCTCTGGACCGTGAGCTCGTCCAGCCAGGGGGCTGTGGGTAAAACACAGGGAGGCACAGAGGTGGTGCCTGGATAACTTTGGAATGTCTCATTCCAGGCCCCTCCAGGTGCAGGAGACAGAAAACCCAATGCCAACTAGGCTCAGTAGGAGACTGACCGACTCATCTAACTGAGCAGAATGAACAAAATCAGGAGAAGCTGGATCCGGACTTCAAAAAGCACAGTCACGGCCCTCTTTTCTCTGTCCATCTTGAGGCTTCGTCTTCTTCGTATTGGTTAATATAAGGCCAGCTCCTCCCTGAAGACGGCTGCGCTACTGGTTTAGTGACAGCCCCTTTACTAGTTTAGATAACCACAGCCCCTGTACTAGTTTATGTAACCACAGTCCCTGTACTAGTTTAGGTATCCACAGCCCCTGTACTAGTTTAGGTAACGACAGTCCCTGTACTAGTTTAGGTAACGACAGCCCCTCTACTAGTTTAGGTAACCACCATCCCTGTACTAGTTTATGATACGACAGTCCCCATACTAGTTTATATAACGACAGCTCCTGTATTAATTTATGTAACAACAGTCTCTGTATTAGTTTATATAATGACAATTCCTTTATTGGTTTATATAATGAGAGTCCCTGAATTAGTTTATATAATGACAGTCCCTGTATTAGTTTATATTAAAGGCAGCCCCTGTATTAATTTATATGACAGCTCCTGTATTAGTTCATATAATGACAGTCCCTATGTTTTATTAAAGGCAACCCCTCTATTAGCTGATATAACCACAGTTCCGGTATTAATTTATAGAACCACAGCCCCTATATTAGTGTATATGACGACAGCTCTTGTGTTAATATATATAACGACAGTTCCTGTACTGATTTGTATAATGACAGCTCCTATGTTAGTTTATATGAGGACAGTCTCATATTAGCTTATATATGGCAGCTGCATATCATTTATATAACGACAGCCCTGTACTAGCTTATGTAATGACAGCCCCTGTACTAGTTTATGTAATGACAGACCTTGAGCTACTTAATGATGGACCCTATACTAGTTAATATATATACTAGTTTATATAACGACGGGACGTGTACTAGTTTATATAACGACGGGACGTGTGCTAGTTTATATAACGACATTCCCTGTACTGGTTTACATAACGACGGACCCTGTGCTAGTTTGTATGACAGTGCCTGTATTACTTTACATAACCACGCCCCCCCCCCCCCCCCCCGCCCCCGCTCCCGCCATGCTGAACTCAGATCCCTCAGAAAAGGGGCTTGGTCTGGGACCGCCCACACAGCACCCAGGGCTGTGATTGGATGGACATGAGTCATATGCACACTCTCAGCCAATTACATGAGTCCCGCCACTTGGGGCTCTGATTGGCCTGGCTCTTCAGCCCATGGGCCTTGGTTCAGAGAGGGCTGGATGCTGGGCAGTCCCAGGGCGGGGTACCTGGCTCTGGCTCTTCCCACGCGCTGTCCCTGCTGTCTGAGCTCCTGTCCTGGGAAACCAGGAGCTCTCTGAGAGGCTGAGACCCCAACCTGATACTCTCACAAGGAAACGGTGTAGCTTCTGGCTCCTCAGGCTGTCTGGACCCCCTGCGCTCATGGGGGACCACGAGGCCCTCAGGTCCCTGGACCCCTGGTTGAGACCCCACCTAGGGAGAAGCCTGTACAGAGGGACTGAGTGACTTTGCCCTAGGGGGAAACAGGGTCTGGGACACCCCTGGGAGGGAGGCCATCAGGCAGTGGCTCACACTGTGGACTGGGCATGAGCCACACAGAAGCAACTCAATGCTGGCCTCTTGCGCAGGTCGGTGGTCAGCGGCGTGCATTGTCCTGTCCCACCCACCACCCTCGGGAACCGCAGGCAGACGGTGTCAGGGGAGATGAGGCGGCTATGGCCCAGGCCAGGGCCCCCAGGAATCCAGGCCTGTAACCACGAGGGCCCTGCAGCGCATCCTGGCACAGCCGCCACAGGTCTGCGCAGCCCCACTCTGAGCTGAGGTTTCGCAGGGAAGGGCTGTGTTGGTGAACGTGGGGGATGGTCAGCAGCCCAATGCTCCCTAGAGGCTCTGGACCCTGTGTGTGTGGGCGCGGGCCTGGCTAGGGTGCATATGCAGCCTCTTGCCAGGGCTACCTGCATTTGGATGGACTCCCAGGACTCAGGAGATCGAGGGTCTCAGGACGAGGAGCCACCCAGGACTGTGGACAAAGGCCACAGGGATGGCTGCAGGCGGACCTGCGCAGTGCGGGTCCAGGAAGGGACATGGAACGATTTGAAGATCCAGGACAGAACCTAAGCTGTGTGGGTCCAGGAAGGGACAACGATGACATGCAGATCCAGGATGGGACCTGTGCTGTGTGGGTCCGGGCCGTGATGTGCAAGCTGTGGATCCAGGACAGGACTTGCGGCTGGAGACCTGGTTCTGACGTATGGTATCAAGGGCCCAGATTCCCCAGAAGCATCCTGCCAGGACACCTGTTCAGCGGGAGCTGCTGGAAGGTTCCTCCACAGAGCCCCATTCTCCTCCCAGGGCCCAGCTTGTGCTTAGCAGCTAGCTGGTCAGCAGGCGTCTCCTGCACCCCAGAACTGTCCGGGGCGGGCGTCCTTCCCGGATTCAGAGCAGTTTCGCTGGTATCAGGTCCAGGTCTCGGTACTGCCTGTGGTCCCGACTCCGACAAACTTCCATCACAGAAGAACGACAGCATGGAGGGCTTTGGACGTGGGTCACAGAAGCTGCGGGCACGTGGAAGCTGGGACTCAGAGAGAGGCTGTCCCTGCGCTCCCCTCATCAGCCTGGACACACGTCCTGCACCGGGAGCCTGATGGTCCTCAGTCCCGGCAGTGTTCGTGTAAGGATAACCGCCCCTCGCCAGAGAGGAGCCTGGACGTGCACACCAACCTGGGACTGGACAGAGTTCCTCCTGCAGCCACCAACTAGCCTCCACCTAGTCTTCCTTCTGGGGCGACTCGCCCTCCCCCGGGCCCTACATCCCTGCCCTCTCCCTGGGCAGAGGCCTCTAGGTCACCTCTCAGCCGCTGCAGGGGAGGCTCCCTGTGTCCCGGTGTCCTCACATGTGTTTGCGGCATGAGTGTTAGTGCGCTTCCCGGTTTCTGTCTCCTTAATCTGTCTTCCCTGGTGGGTCTCAGCCAGCCACTCAGGAGGGGAGAGGAGGAGGATTTTCCTGCCCCACGTGAGCAAGGAACAGCCCCCGACTCACACCTGAGCCCTCGGTCAGGTGCCAACCCTCTGGCTCTCAGCTCGCTTGTCTGCTGAGCACAAGGCCGCCTAGGCCAGAGCCGCTGAGCGGAGGCAGCTCTGCTCCGGAGGAGATCTCTCCTCCTGTGCTCTGAGGACAGGTCTCCTGCCCCCGGGGGGAGCGGCAGCCCCGCAACCTTGGAAATTCCACTCCGAGCCTGAGGGAAGGAAAGTGAGTTGGGGTCAGTGGTCAGAGTGAGAGGCCTGCCCAAGTCCCAGACGCCTCTCCCCGCATCTCAGGCCACAGCCAGGAGAGTTCAGGCCCCTTCCCAATGTCAAGGCCTCTGAGAACCCCTGTGAGGCTCCCCAGGTGAGGTCCCCTACAGGGGAGGTCCCTCAGGTAAGGTTGCCCCAAGTGTGGACTCCCAGGTGAGGCCCCTAAGTGAGGCTCCTGCAGGTGCGGTGCCTCCAGGTAAGTTTCCCCAGGTGAGGCCCCTGAGCAAGGACCCCCGCACCCATGAGGTCCCACAGTGAGGGTTCACCAGGAGCAGATCCCCTCTGACTCCCAGGCGAGGACCCAGGAGAGCTGCCCTTGGGGGTCTGAACCCACAGATGGGAAGGGGAGCAGGTCGTCTGGGAGAGAGGCTGACGTGTCCCCTGCTCTCGCCCTCAGACTGTTGGTCTGCCGGCGGGAACGGGGCTGCGTGTGTCTGCAGAGAGCGGGGCTTCTCCAGCCGTGGCCCCAACACGGAGGTCACCAGGGTCCCACCGCTCCCTGTCCTCTGTGCCCCGGGCGAACTCAGGGCTGGCTGTGGGGCAGGAAGCCTGTCCCCGTGCATCGTTCACAGGTGCCTGAGTCCCCAGGTGAGTGGCCTTGCAGGATCGGTCCCCGGGTGTAGGTCGGGGCTGCGTGTCACCTGCGGCTCAGCCCGAGGAGGAAGGCAGGCGTGTTTGCTCCGCTTGTGGCCTTAACTGCGGGTCTGAGCAGCCGAGAGAGGAGTTGGAACGTCAGCAGGGAGGAGGAACTGAGCTCCTTTGTAGAGAGAGGCTCGGAGGTTTCTGGAAGGCAGGGCAGGCCTCCGCCTCAGAGCCCAGCCTGAGGTTGGAACCATGAGGGGACCTGCTTCCTCGCCCTCCCCCGTGAGGCTGCACGTTTGGGGGCAGTGGATCCTGGAGCCCAGGCTGTGGACTCAGTCCTTCCCTTGCGCTATGAACGTCGGTGCAGGTTAGAGGCAATGAGGAGGCAGAAAGCAAGCCCAGCATCGGGCTGGATCCCTCCGGGCCCCGACGGTTCCTTTCTGAGCTGTCCCATGGAGCCCTGCCTGGTGCCTTGCGTGGGCAGTGGGGAGTTTGGTCTGCCCTGAGGCTGCAGGAGGGAGGGAGTCTGTGGGCAGAGGCAGTGGCTGAGCAGGGTCCTGGGATGCCCAGCTGATCAGGAGCTGAGGGGCTATAGGGGCCTCTGGGAGCAGGGGCAGCTGGGGGCAGGGGCTCAGGTGGAGACCAGACTCGGGAAAGCAGGAAGAGGGGTTGCAGGATGGAGCCGTGTGTCTGCAGAGCTGGGCCAGCAGGAAGGTGTTTCCCACCATCCCATGGGAGGCTGCTTCACGGGGTGGTGACATCCCCGTTGCTCGGAGGATTCAAGCAGACACGGATGGTGGGTCTGCAGTCAGGAGAGGCTGGACCAGTCAGACCGCCGTGAGGGTGCCCTGATGATAAATGCATGCAGTGGCCCCTGGGAAGTTTGGGTCCTTCCTGCAGAGTTGTCCTTGGTGTTGGGGTGGGGCCCGAGAACCCCTGGCCCCTGCAGCTGCTCCGGGGTCTGAGAGCCCAGGTCCTGGACTCGCTCATGCAGCCGGGGCTCCAGGAGGACAGGGGTCTCTGTCCTGGATCCTCCACCGGGACCGGGACCACCCCCAGGTCCGGGCGGACCCTCACTGAGTGTGTGTGACAGGCCGCACAAACAGGGAGGCACGGGTCCCCTCCCTCTGCCGGTGCCTGGGCTCTGCCCCAGGAGCCCCAATGGTGGGGCTAGAGCGTCCGGCCTGTGCAGACGAGACCTGGACGGGGATGCCCCAGCCTGGGAGCCCCTGGGAGGAGGCAGCCCTTGGAGATGCGGGGTCCCCAGCCCACGGTGGGGTCCCTCAGGAAGGGTCTTCTCCGGTGGGGACTCAGGATGTGCTGATGGGTCCGCCCTCTTGGAGCAGCTGGCAGAGGGTCAGTATTGTGAAATCAGACTCCAGGGGGAGCCTCCGTGGGCCTCAGGTGTGTGTCTGATGGACTGTCAGGAGGAAGGTTTGTCTCTGAATCGGGACCCCAGGTCCACCCTGGCCCCCCAGTCCTTCGTGGGGGTATGGTAGGAGGGGCCCCAGCACTGGCTGTTGGCTGCTCACGGGGACACCAGGGCAGCATTGAGGCTGGAAGGATGCGGGTTCTACTGACCAGGCCAGGATTTCTCCTGCTTGGAGAGTCCCTGCGGGGGTGGGGAGAGGGGCCCGGGGAGGCTTCTCAGGTGAGGTTCCCAGAACAGCACCCTCGGGTGCCTGAGCTGGAGCCCTCACAGGGCACCTGAGCCTCATGCCCCAGGGGGTGACTCTCCTGGGGGGCTCTTTCCCACCTGCCTCCTGCCCAGGGCTGCCCTGAGAGTCTGCACCCCGTGGAGGGGCCTGGTGGGGGCCGTACTTGTGGTTTGCAGAGAAGCACTCTGGCGGCTGGGCATCTTAATGTAAATAATTCAGTAGGAAGCGGAAAAATCACCTGGACATGGTTTTGCTTAAGGACAACACATGTGAAGACTTTGGATTATTTATTCCCTTAATTTTTCCTCAAGTGCAACCATAAATCCGTATTATTAGTTTTGTAATGCATATTAATTTCTAAAATGAAAGGTTCCTGATTTCTCGGAAAGGCCAAGGGAGGGAAGCCCAGTGCAGTTCTCAGGCTCCTGAGGCCCTGACTCCGGGGGCGGGTCCTGGCTACTCGGAGACCCCAGGCAGCAACCCTGCTGTATGCGTCTGGGGTCTTCAGAGAAAGGAACGGCGCATCCCCTGACCTGAGAAGGAGAGCGAGGCAGGAGCCGGGGAGGGGACGGAGGCAAAGATGTCCCCACTGGGCACCTTGGTTGCATGGAGCAGGTTCACTGAAACAGAGGCTTGAGCTCCGAGCCTCACAGGCCCGCCTGGTCATCAGGGGTGCCACAATCAGGGTCCACAGATGCAGGTGTGATTCAGGTTGGAGGAGGCCCGGTCTCCTGAGCCTGAGCACACTGGGGCCACGGGCTCAGAATAAGGTGAGCGGCCAGCTCTGCCCTCCGTCCGCTGGGAGCAAAACTCACGGTCCTCCGGTGACAGTCTTGCTCCCTGGCCCTGGACCACGTGGCTCCTGGAGGCGCCTTTTCTTGTGGTCAGGCTGGGCTCTGTAACCCGGAGAGCGCTGGTGAGTCCCGCAGCCTCGCCAGTGATGATCAGGCTGTTAGGGACCAGGTCGGGACAGGAACCGGGTACCTGCCTCCCAGGGCGGGCTCTCCTGCCCAGCAGCATCCTCAGCAGGGGCCGATCGGTTCCCCCAGGAGAGGCTGCCAGGGAATGTGGACAGATACCCCCACCCTTGACCCTTAGGACACGTGTCTGAGGCCCCCGGTGGCTCTGGTGGGGGCCTGGGGCTGCCCAGGGAGATGAGCCGGGGGGTCCTTGCTGGGTGGGCAGCACCAGGTCACAGGGCAGAGATCAGGGCTGCCACCCCCTAGGCGTGACTGGGGCCTGCAGGTTGGGGGTGAGCATAACCGACTTCCCAAAATGAGACCGGGCAGGTGCTGCAGGTGCCTGGCACAATGTGTGCTCATTGAACCCAAATGAGGCTCAGGCCCGGTCCCCGATCCTGTCTGCTCAGGAGGAAGCTGAGCTCCTGTGTGACACAGTCACCTGGCAAACGGAGAGTCGGGCGCCGTCCACCTTGCCGGGATGTGGGGGGGGGGGGGGGTGGAAGCTTCCCGCTGTGCGGGGAGTCCGGGGTCGAGTTCGGGAAAGCCGGGGTGACAAGGCGGGTGGCACGGGTTTAGGGGCACAGGCTGCCTATGGGGCCATCCCTTCTTGCCGGCAGAGGGGAGGACAGGGAGCACTGGTAGCAGTACAGAGGGGGCCTGGGTCGGGGCACCCGAGGGGCCACAACCATCTGGGCTCCCTCCTGCCAGGGTCGTCTTGTCCAGGAGGGGCTCTGGGTGTAGCGTCCATGCGTGAGCAAAGTGGTAGACCCTCCAGGCCAGACGCTGCTCTGTCTCTATATAGAGCAATTAGATATGCAACGCCGGCATCTGGCAAGAGTGGGCTAGAGCTAAAGGCCGGCACGTGGGGGACGTCATCACGTGGGGGACGTCATCACGTGGGGGGACGCCAGTATGTGGGGGACATCAGCAGAAGGTGCACGCCGGGACGTGGAGGACGTCAGTAGGAGGGGCAGCTGGCACGTGGGGTCTCCGGTACATGGACGTCGGCACGTGGGAGACGTCAGCGGGAGGAGCACGATGGTACATGTGGGACGCTGGGATGTGGGGGACGTTGAGCGCAGGCCAATACTTGGGTTGGTTGGCACGAGGCGGATGCCGGCACGAGGGAGACGTGCGTACCTGGGGGACGCTTGTACGTGGGGGCGTCGGCACGAGAGGGACGTCAGTGGGAGGGGCACGCTGGTACGTGGGAGACGTCAGGGGGATGGACACGGTACGTGGAGACGTCAGCAGGAGGGGCACGCCGGTACGTGTGGGACATCTGTGGGAAGGGCACGCCGGTATGTGGGAGAGGTCAGCGGGAGGGGCACGTTGGTACTGGGGTTGTCGGCAGGCGGTGAACACCGGTACATGGGGTCGTCGGCACAAAGGGAACGCAGGTATGTAGGGATCACTGGTACGTGTGGTTGTTGGCACTAGGGGGACGTAGCAGGAGGGCACGCCGACGTGCAGACGTCGGCACAAGGGGGACGCCGTTATGAGGGGGGACATCAGCAGGAGGGCCATGTTGGTACGTCGTAGACGTTGGCACGAGTGGGACGCTGGGACGTGGGGTAGTTGGCACGTGGGGGACGCGGGTAGGTGAGGGATGTCTGCACGAGGGGGACGCCGACGGGAGGGAGACGCTGATACGTGGGGGACGTCAGGAGGGGGAAGCCGGTACGTGAGGGGGTCGGCAGGAGGGGGACGTCAGTGGGAGGGGCACGCCAGGACGTGGGGGACGCCGGCATGTCGGGGACGTCAACACGAGGAGCACGTCGGCACGTGGGGGACGTCAGAGTGGGGGTGCGACGGTACGTGCGTGGGCGTCAGCAGGAAGGGGCCGTCAGTGGGCGGAGCACGCCGGGCACGTGTGGGACGTCAGAGGAGGGGCACGCCGGTACGTGGGGGCGTCAGCAGGAAGGGGCCGTCAGTGGGCGGAGCACGCCGGGCACGTGGGTGTCGTTGGCACGTGGGCGTCCGCGCGCACGCCGGCCGGGCCATTGGGAGCGCACTGCCGGCGTCTCCCGCGTCTCGGTTGGCGGCACCAGCGCAAGTGCTTCCTCTTCGGAGGCAGGGGACGGCCCCGCGGGGTGGCCTCTGCGGGATGTCTGCTGGTGGTGAGTCCCGGCAGTCAGGCGAGCACCGGGTTAGCGGGGTGTGTGACGGCCCTTTTGGGAGGCGTGGGGCGGGGACCTCTGGGTGCACCATGTGCTGACCCCGTGAGGGGGACGACAGGTTGTGGTCCCAGGACAGTGTCCTGAGAGGGGCAGCTGGGGCCCTGGCCGCGCAGGGCAGTTACTAGTGGCGCCGGCTGCACTCCAGCTGGCTAACGCGGGGGTCCCAGCCCTTCCCTTTCCCGGCGGGCGGGTACTGCAGGCGCCAGCTTGGTTGGGAAGGGAGTGAGTTGTCTCAGCCCCTACCCACCTCCGAAGCCGTCTTGGGTTTGTCCGTGTTGGGATGATACGTCCGGCCACTGTTTTGCGGCGGGAGAGGCTGGAAAGGAGAATGCAGACGGTGAAGCCCTACAGAGCAGCGCGCGTGTCTAACGCGTCTGGAGCGTAATCGGCACTCTGTTGCTTCGAAAAAACCGAAAGTGGTTCGGGAAGGAGGCGTCGTTCTGTGGCTGCGTGGGGCTGAGGGGGGGCCCTGGGTCGCGCACACAGCGCGGGTGGCCGCCGTGGGACCTGGGATCCCCAGACTTGGACAAGGAAGCGGACTCTGGCAAAGCGGGAGCGCGTCTCGCTGAGCTGACCAGGGGCTTCGGAAGGCCTCGTTGGGACTGGGAGCGTGTGACCAGAGCGGGAACCGCCACCGGGTGCAGGGCTGGGCCTCCTGTTGCTGGGGCGGGTGCGTAAGTGAGGGCGTGCCGCGTGGAAAGGCGGTGTGCGCAGACCTCCCCGCCGCAGCAGGATTGCGGGATGGAAGGGGGCCGCTGGCGAAGTTTGAGGAAGTGGCCGCCGGAAAGGATGTATCTGGGGACCTGGGGGTTGGGCACGCGGGGTTCGACCCAGTGTCACGTGCCCGCAGCCTGACGCCCCCCTTCCCCCCCCCCCCCGTCCTTCCTGGGGGCGCATGAAGGACCCGGCCTGGCGCTTCCCCTGAGCACTTGGCCTTGCAGCCAAGAACCCCCCCCCCCCCCCCCCCCCCGTCTCAGGCATGCACCTGAGGTGTATCGTTTACTTAATCTCACAACGGCCCCGACCTTGCAGGGGCCATCGCCTGCTCAGTGTGAACACAGCTTAGCTGAGAAACCACGCGCTGCCCTGTTCTTTTTTCTACCTTTTTACGTAAAACGTATACGACCAGCCGTCTTAAGTGCACGGTTCGGTGGCGTTATGAAGGCTGTTCGCACTGTTGCGCACCCACAACCATCCGTCTCCAGGACTCTCCTCTTCTTGCAAATGGAAACGCTGTCCCCACAGAACACGAACTCCCTGTGACCTTCTTCCCTGGCCTGCCCTTGTCGTTCTCCTTCCTTCCGTATCTCCCTCCCCAGCCTTCCTACGTGTCTTCTGATCTGGGGTCGGTCCCTGGTACTGC
The DNA here is from genome assembly GCF_902655055.1 of Lutra lutra. Classification (NCBI taxonomy): domain Eukaryota; kingdom Metazoa; phylum Chordata; class Mammalia; order Carnivora; family Mustelidae; genus Lutra; species Lutra lutra. The sequence goes on from NC_062289.1 coordinate 78,631,710, forward strand.
AGGTGTGTCTACACTGACCTAGGACGCACCGTTAACATCCCAGGTGTGTGAACTAGAAACTGTTACGCCCAGCGCCCCAGGTGTACTCCCACAGACCTGAGAGGTCTCCGCTATGTGTCCGTATTGCCCTGGGATGTCTCCCTAATTCCCCAGGTGTGTCTGCATTATCTGGAATATCTCCCTAATTCTCAGCTGTGTCAACATGGTCCTTGGTTATCTCAAAATTTCTCTAAATTGTAGTGATTTGGGATGCATTCCTAATTCCCAAGTCGTGTCTGTGTGGGTTTGAGATTTGTCCCTAATAACGCAGGTGTGTCTACGCTGTCGTCTGCCTAAGCTCCCCAGGTGTGTGTCTATTATCTAGGGTGTCTACTTCCGCAGAAGGTGAGTCTGTGCTGACCCAGGCGGTCTAATTCCCCAGATGTGTCAACGCTGACTTGGTCTGTCTCCCTCATTTCCTGGATATGTGAACACTAACCAGGAAGGTCACCGCAATTCCCCAGCTGTGTCTGCACCGAGCTGGGTTGAGTCGTAAATCAGCACTTGTACGCACTCACCTCTGGTGTCTCCTTGCTGCAGCAGTTGTGCCTGGACCGGCGCGGGGCTTCTGTTCCCTTACCCGGGTTTGCCTGTCTCATCCTGGGCGGTCTCTCTAGTACCCGTGCTGGGCCTAGAAATACCTAGAGTGTTCTCCCAGTTTCCCATCTGTGTCAGCCCTGACCTGGGATGGCTACCTGGTTCCCCAGGCACCTCCACACTACCTGTAGGTTTGATACACCTGGTGGAACTCTTGCGACCTCTTATGCCTCCTAAATGTTCAGGATGAGTCTGGAATAACCAAGGGGTCTCCCAAAGTTCCAGTTGTATCTTCTGCAGCCTAGGGGGTTTCCTGAATGCCTCAGGTGTGTCTGCCCTGATTGCGTCTCTCTAGAGCCCGGGATGTTTCTACACTGACCAGCCTTTGCCCTAATTCTCCAGGTGTGCCAGCTCTGACCTGAATTTTCCCAAGGGGTCTTCCCAGTCCTTGGATGTTCCCATAGTTGACCCTGTGTTTCTTTGCTGACTCAGAAAGTCTCGTTACCTCCCTCGATGTGTCCACGATGACGTGGAGGCCTTCCTAATTCCCGAGGTATGCCTACAGCGAAGGCAGGTGTCTCTGTAACTTCCTGGTACGTCTCACCTGGTGCAGTTTGTATCTGTAACGCCCCAGGTGTCTCTACGCTGGCTTTGGTTGTTCTGCTTACCTTCACGTGGGCTAGCAGCCTCGTCCTCCAGGTGTGTCTGCTCTGGGCTGGTATTCCCTGTAGAATTAGATAATCAAGGGGTCTTTCTATGCTTGGATTTCTCCATGGTTTTGCCTGTGCTTCTTTCGAACGTTTTTAAAAGATTTATGTACTTGAGAGAGAGAGTATGTGTTCAAGGGAGGGGCAGAGGGAGAAGGGGAGAGACAATCCTAAGCAGATTCCCCACTGAGCCTAGAGCCCAACTTGGGGCTCGATCTCATGACCCTGAGACCGTGACCTGAGCCGAAATCAAGAGTCGGACACCTGACCAACTGAGCCACCCAGGTGCCGCAACCCTGTGTTTCTACACCGATTTGGGAGGTCTTCCTGTTTCCCCAGATGTGTCTGCACTGATCTATCCTGTCTCTCGTATTCCTGGGTGTGTCTGCTCTTGCGTCATCTACAGCGACTTGAGGTGGCTCTACGTAAGAACCCAGACCGGTCTACTCTGGCCTGTGATGTCCCAGGAGTACCCAGGGTGTGTCCAACTTGACCTTGGAGGTTTCCCTTACTCCGAGGTGTGTCTAAACTGTCCCTGGAGTCTCCTTGATTCACCAGATGTGTCTGTACTGACCTGAGATATTCTTTAACCCCCAGGTATGTCTGCTCAGATCTGAGGTGTCTAAAACCTGTAATGTTTGCTCTCAGATGGGACAGCTCCCTCATTCCATGAGCATATGTACAGTGACCTCTGCTGTCACCTTATTTTGCATGTTTTTCCACACCTGGGATGTCATAGTTCCCTGGGGGTGTCTACACTGAACTTGGATGATTCTCTGACTTGCGTGTGTCTGTCCTTAACCTCGGATGTCTCCCTAGTACCACAGGTGTCTCTACCCTGACCCAGTAGATCTCCCCTACTCCCTAGGTTGGTCTTCACTGATAGGAGTGTCTCTCCCTACTTCCCCGGGTGTGCCATTACTAGACTGCATCTTCCCCGTAATATCTGAGCTGCGTCCAGGATGAACGTGGATGTCTCCTTAATTGTACTCACTTTTGATAGTTTCCATGTAATTCTCTGGGTCTCTGTACACTGACTTAGTATGTCTCAAATCAAGTGATGTGTGTACACTGTATTGGGGTGTCTCCCTTAATCTCGATGTACTCTGATAATGCGATGTGGCCCTAAATTCCCAGTCTACACTGACCTGAGTTGTCTCCCTAAATGGCGCAGGTGTTTCTCCAGTGACTTTGGGAATCCCAGCAATGCCGCAGGTGTGTCTTTACTCATTGGATGTCACCTGAGTTCCCTGGTGTGTCTGACCCTGACCAGAGAGAACTCCCTGGTTTTCCCAGCATGGAGAATGTGGTCTGGAATGTCTCATTATTGCCAAGGTGTGTCTACATTGACCTGAGCACTTCTCCCAAGTATCCAGGAGTCAACCTAAGAAGCCAACCTAAGACTTGGGAATTTTTCCTGAGGAGCTACATGTGGATGCGGTGACCTGGGTTGTCTGTTTCCCCGGTGTGTGCACCGTGACCCGAGGTGCCCCCCTAGTTCACCAACTATGTTTAGACTTAGCAGATATAGTGTTCCTTTCCCCCGGGCGTGTGTACATTACACCAAGATGTCTGCCTACTTCCCACGTTATGTCTTTTTTTTTTTTTAATCTGTGCTGTTTTTATAAATCTCACTTGTATCTACCCAAATGTTGGACATATCCGGGACTAACATGTATACGCTGATCCGTGATGTCTGCCTCCTTCGGGGATATACCCGGATTTCCTCAGGTGTGTCTAATCTTACCTGGGATTTCCCTGTAACTGCTTAGGTGTGTCTACCAGGAGCATCGTTACCTCCCCGTTCCTGAGATGTGTCCACCCTGACCGGGGATGTATCTGCTTCCTCAGGAGCGTCTGTGACAAACTATCTCCTATCCCTCATTTCCTGTGTGTTATCTACACTGGCCTGGAAAGCCACCTTAATAACCTCGTGTGTTCACGCTGAACTAGAAAAGTCTCTCTAGTTCCCCGGTGTGTTTACTCCGGGCTGACGGTCTCCCAAGCCCCAGGTATAGCTACACTGTCCTGGGACGTCTACAGAATTCCCGACGTATCTCTAATCTGATGTAGTGTTTCTCCCAAATAACCCAAGAGTGGGTGCTTTGATTTGGGACGTTTCCCCAGTTCCCCGGTTTTTCCACACAGACTGGCATGTTTCCGTGATTGTGCAGTCACTGGTCATCTAATTACCCACGCGAGTGAGCTTGATCTGGGACGGCTCGCTGATAACCAGGTGTGGCTTTCCTGACCTGGAAATTCTAACTCCCCAGCTGCTTCTACACTTATTATAGGGCTCCCTAACAACCAAGGGTGTCTTTGACCTGGGATGTCTCCCTCATCATCAGTTGTGTCTGTCTGATCTAGAGTGTGTCCCCGATTCCCCAGCTCTGTCTACACTGACCTGGGCTGTGTCACTCATTTCCCAGATGGGTCTTCAATAACCTTGGATATCCTCTTAACTCACTAGCTATATCTACACTGACCCGGGATCTCTAATACCCCAGGTGTTTTACCCTGGCCTGGAATGTTTTCTTCATTCACCAACTGTGTCTGCCCTCAGCTTAAATGTCTCTGGAAATTCCTAGGCTTGTCTTGCCTGATGTGGCATATCCTCTTGTAGCCTGCTTGTGTCCACACTGACATGCATGAATTTGTAATTCTCAGGTGTTTCCGTTATGACTTGGGATGTCACCGTAATTCCTCAAGGGTGTCCTGCTCGGACCTGGTTTGTCTCTCGGATTCCCTCAGTGTATACAAACTGACCTGGGACGTGTCACTCTTTCCTAATGAGTGTGTCCGTGGACCTGGGATCTGTCACACTAAAATAGGGGCTTATCTTTGCTGCAGTGGAGTCTCCCTGTTTTCTCTGCCATCCCTCCGCTGCCTGGAAGTGTCTCCTTAATTTCATGCGTGTGACTGTTTGGTGTCTTCCCAGTTCCTGACATGCGTCTAAAGTGACGTGGATTCCTTCACCAATTGCTCAGGTGTGTCTACCAAAAATGGTGTGTCTTCCTAGTGGCTGTGTCTCCACCGAACTAGGATGTCTTCTTAATTCCCTGGGTGTTTTGGCCCTGGCCTCCCAGAACTCCGCAGATTTCCAGGTATGTCTGTGGAGGTCTTGGGTTTAAAAAAAAGTCGACTGCGATATACTTGACATACAGCAGTTAAGTTTTAATAAATTGATTTGGTTCATTTGTGTATGGTGACACGATCACCACTGTAGCATTAGTACCTCGTAATGATGTCTTTTAAGGTCTGGTTTCTCAGCAGTTTTGGTACCTAGGGTACAGTACCGTTGCCTATAAACACTGCCTGTGTGTCCAGTCCTCCAGAGCCCATTGACTGACGGGTTGCAGGTCTGTACCCTGAAACATCGTCTCCCCGACTCCCCCACCCCCAGCCAGTGGCAGCCATTTGCTGTTTTACACGTCTGACTTCTTAGGATCGTCCATGTGAAATTTTACAGTATTTGTCTTTCTCTAGTTAATTTCACTTAGCGTGATGTCCTCGAGGTCCATCCCTTCTGTACAGATGTCAGGATTGCCTCCTTGCTCGTGGCTAAATGATATTCCATCGTGTGTACGCACCACATCGTCTTACCCACTCGTTCGTTAGCGAACACTAAGTGGTTGACAGATCTTGGCTGCTGAAAATAATGCTGCATTAAGCACGGGGACGCAGACCTCTCTTCAGTCTTCTGTTTCATTTCCTTGGTCATATGCCTGAAACTGGGACTTCCAGATCCTGTAGTTGGCCTGTTTTTATTTTCTGAGGGAGTCTCTGTATTTTCTGTAGGGATTGAACATCCCGCCAGCAGAGTGCGTGGTTCCAGGTTCCGCACAGGTCTCTTGCCACCTCGTTCTTTGTAATCTTGGTGACAGCTGTTGTAGCGGGTGTGTGAAGTGTAGCTCATCGTGATTTTGATTAGTATTTCCTTGCTTATTCATAACGTTGAGGATCTTTTCATGGGCCTGTGGACCATTTGGGAAATGTCTGTTGGTTCCTCTGTCCAGTTTTTTAATCAATGTTTTGCTTTATTGCAGAGTTTTATGTTCTTTGTTTTTTTATTGTAATCCTTTACCCAACACCCTGGTTTGCAAATGTTTTCTCTTATCCCATAGGTTGCCTTTACCTTTTTAAGTTCTGCTTTTAACTTCTGCTGTGCAGAAGCTGGTTGGTTTGGGTGTCTCCCTGGTCTTTTGGCTCTTGTTGTGCTTGTGTTTGTCCTATCCAAAAAGCCGTTGCCGATATCAACATCGAGGTTCTCCTTCCTTATGTTTTCTTCTGGGAATCCTGTGGCATCAGGCTTTACATTTAAGTCCTTAACTGTTTCGAGTTCGATTTTGTGAGTTGAGTGTTGCAGATGAGCGTTGAGTTTTCCCAGTACCATGTGCTGAAGAGAGACTGTCCTTTCCCTGTTAGGTGTTTCCGGCTCCCTTGTCAAATATCAGTTGACCACACTGTGTGGGTTTACTTCAGGGTTCTCTATTTTGTTCCATTGGTCTTGTGTCTGTGTTTATGCTAGTACCGTTACTGCTTGCATTACCATGTTCTTGTGGGATAGTTTGAAATCAGGCAGTGCGGTCCCTCTGCATTTGTTCTTTTCTGTCAGGATCGCTCTGTGTGCGTTGTTCTTCAGAGGAGGCTGCATACCGCTTTCAGCATGTTTTTTTCTGTTCCTGTGAAAAATACCATTGGGATTTGGTAGGGTTACACTGAGTCTGCAGGTGGTTTTGTGTCATGTGGCCATTTTAGCAGTATTAGTTCTTCCCATCCATGAACATGGGACAACCTTTCCATTTGTGTTTTCTTCAGTTTCTCTCATCACGTTCTTGTAGTTTTCCCATCACGCACAGCTCTCATCTCCTGGGTTAAATTTATTCCTACTTTATTTTTGATGCTGTTGTGATTGAGAGCATTTTCTTTGTCGCACGTGGGGGAAGGGCAAGGAGGAAGCCCAGGGAGCCCTGTCCATTGGCCACTCCCCTGGGCCTCCCTGGGTAAGCTTGGAACCTGGGGGCTGGGTCTGGGGAGAGCAGGTGATCTGAGGGGCGGGGCTGGTGCTGGTGCGGGGAAGGCTGCCTCTGCTGTGAGTTAAGTGCGTATTAAACCAGAGAGAGGGAGAAAGAGCCTAAGTCTGAGAGCCTTGCACGCTGCTGTGCTGGGTTAGCCATTAGGAAAAAGGCTCTTCCTGGAATTTAGGTAAAAAATGAGTCATTTTAAAAAATAATGTATTTTGGGGGTACCAGCTGGCCCACTCCTAGAGCACGATGTCTTGATCTTGATGTTGTGAATTCAAGCCCATCCCAGAGCCCATCCCGGAGCAATCTAGGTAACCGCAGACCACTTGTGTAAGGAAGCGTGTGTACGTGTGACAACCGAAGGTGAACGAGGCAGCTAGAACAACTGTCAAAAGAAAATGGTTTGTTTTAGAGTAGTGTTAGGTCCACAGCAAAACTGAGAGGAAGTTACAGAGATTTTTAACCTCCTCCCTGCCCCGTCACAGCCTCCCTGTGACCAGCACAACCCCCGTAGATGGGACATTTGTTACCACTGAACCTACACGCAGAGGTCATCACCTCCCACCACCCCCCCTACCCCCCTCCCCAGTCCGTGGTTTGCTGCTCATTCGCTCCTGGAGTTGGAGATCCTGTGGGCTTGTGCGTACCAACTATGTGACAGAAGGGACCCATCATGACAGGGTCCCACAGAGTGCTCTCACTCCCCTGGAAGTCCCTTGCTAGTTACCCTTCCCTCCTACCTCCCTCACCACGGGCAGCCTCGGGTCCTTTCACCATCTTCTTGGCTCAGCCTTTTCCAGAGTGTCCTGTGGTGGGAACCACGCACCCGGTGGTCTTTCCAGAGTGGCTGCTCTCACAGAGTGGTCCGCCCCTCAGACTCCTCCTGTCTCTGTTCCTTTCCTGTTTGTACTGAGTTATGTTGACATTGTGCGAGTTTTAAGGTGTCCGGATATTGATTTGAAACACCTGATAGAGGTGATCACTTTTGCATTACATACCCTATATTTATTGTGGGGGACCGTGTGCGATTCACTGTCTCCCAACTTGAAAATTCTTTATAGTATTTTTTAAAAATAGTTTATTTATTTGATAGATAAGGATCACAAGTAGGCAGAGAGGGAGAGGGGGAAGCAGGCTCCCTGCGGAGCAGAGAGCCCGATGTGGGGCTCGATCCCAGGACCCTGGGATCATGACCTGAGCCGAAGGCAGAGGCTTTAACCCACAGAGCCACCCAGGTGCCCCTCATTATGTAGTATTAACTCCAATTAGGCTTCCCATCAGATCCCCAGAGTTTGTCTTATAATTGGAAGTTTGCCCATTTGACCAGCTTCTCCCCATGTCCCCAGTCCGAGTCCTTGATAACCACCATTCTGTGTCTGTGTTCACTCTGTGTCCGAGTTCTTTTTTTCTTTTCCCAGTTCCACATATAAATGAGGTCATACTATATTTGTTTTTGTCTTATTTTATTTACAGTAATGCCCTCTGGGTCCATCCATGTTGTTGAAAATGACATCATTTTTTTTTCTCGCCCCTAAATAATATTCCATAGCACACAGACCCCATTTTCTGTATCCGTCATTCATCCACGGACATCGAGGTTGTTTCCATGTCTTGGCTACTGTGAGTAATGCTTCATGAACATGGGGGAGCAGGTCTCTCTTCGAGACCCTGTTTTATTCCCTTTGGAACTATGCTCAGAATTGGGATTGCTGAGCCATATGGAATTTCGGTGGTTAATTTGCTGAGGATCCTCCATTTGTCCTCCGCTGCGACAGTGGCACTGTCACCTCCCAGCAGTGGTGCACCGGGATCCCTTTCCTTCCTGTCCTCCCTGTCCACACTCGCTGTCCCCACTGGTTTTGACGTTGGCTGTCCTAACAGGTGTGAGGGGATGTCTCCTTGTGGTTCTGATTTGCATTTCCCTGATGATGACTGATGTTGAGCACGTTTTCATCTGCCTGTTGGCCATCTGCGTTGTTCTATGGAAAAAGGTTTATTCACTTCTTTTGCCCATTTTTAAATTAGTTTTTTTGGCGTTGGGTTGTAGGAGTTCTTTATATAGATGAACTCTCATCGGGTGTAGGATTTGTAAGTATCTTTTCCATGTTTTGTAGTTTGTCTTTGCGTTTTGTTGATTTCCCTTTGCTGCACAGAACTTTTCAGTTGGTTATAACCTACTTACTAACTTTTGCTTTCGTTGCTTGTGGTTTTGGTGTCGTAGCCAAAGCATCATCCCGAAGACCAATGTCAGGGAGCTGCTGTACTGTGTTCTCTCAGAGCTCCTTGGCTTCAGGCTTTCTATGTCCTTAATCACCTCCAAGGTGTTTGGTGAGTGGTGTGAGCTAGGGATCCAGTTTCATCCTTGTCCATGTGGCTGTCCAGCTCTCCCAACACTTGGTTGACGAGACCGTCCTTCCCCCACTGAGTAATCTTGGCGCCCTCATCAAATATCGGTTGACTGCATACACCAGGGTGTATTTCTGGGCTCTCCACTCTCTTCCGGTGGTCAGTGTGTTTGACTTCCTGTCAGTGCCGTGCTGTGTTGGCGGCCTCAGCTCTGTACTGTACCATGAAGTCGAGACGTGGGAGGCTTCCATCTCTGTTCTTTCCTCAGGATTGCTTTGGCTCGAGGGGGCTTCTGTGGTTCCATAGGAATTGAGTTTTTTTCCATTTCTGTGGGAAAATGACACTGAAATTTTTGCTGGGGATGGCCTTGAATCTGTGGGGTTGTGTGGCCCCAGTATTAATTCTTCTGATACAGGAACGTGGAATGTCTTTCCATTTGTGTCTTCAGTTTCCTTCAGGGTCTTACAGTTTTCATCGTGTAGATCTTTTCCCGCCTTGGTTACATTTATTCCTGAGTATTTTCTTGGTTTGGGTACCATTGTGAATGGAATAGTTCTGTTTCTTTCTTTTTCCAGGTATTTCACTAGTACTGTGTACAGACAGTGATTTGTGTGGATTTTGTCTTGAAACTTGACTGAGTTCACTGATTGGTTCCAGCAGGTGGTGTCGTTGGAGTCCTTCAGATTTTCTTTGGAGAAGATCCTATCATCTGTAAGGACAGTTTTCTTTTCTCCAGTTTAGATGCCTTTTCTTTCTTTTTCTTGCCGGAGTGCTCTAGGTAGGACTTCCAGCGTTGTGTCGAATAGGAGAGGTGAGAGTGGGCATTCTTGTCTAGTTCCTGGCCACAGAGGAGAAGCTCTAACCCTTCACCGCAGGTATGATCCTGGCTGTGGGCCTGTCATGCGCCGCCTTTATTACCTTTATGATGTCAAGGTACGTTCTGTGCCCAGTTTGTTAAGAGGGTTTATATCATGACAGGATACTGGGTTTCTGCCAAATTGTTTTCTGCATCTGTCGACGTGATGCGACGATTTTTGTCTTGAGTCTTCTAACCTGCTGTATCCCGTTTATCGACGTGTATGTTCTGAGCCCTCGCCGCGTGGCAGCGACGGATCACAGTTGATCACGGCGGATGGTCCTTTGACTTGCGCTTCCGCGTTCAGTTTGCGGACACTCTGTTGAGAAACTTTGCATCCGTGTTTATCAGGAATCTCAGTCCGTAGTGTCCTTGTCTGCCTTTGGTCAGGGAAGTTCTGGCCTCGCAAGATGAGTTTGGGGGTGTTTCCTCCTGTGGAATGTCGTCACCTTGCTCAGTGTCCTGTGGGTTTCCTCCTGAATCGTCCTCCAGAAAGTATTGAGTTCTAGGCCTGTGAGCCATCTTGAGTTGATCCCCTGTCTGGATTCCGTTCGCTTTTCGTGAGGGTGTCCGGTTGTTCCAGCACCGTCTGCTGAAAAGACGGTCTCTGCTCCGCTGTCTGCTCTATTTCCCACGTCAGAGAGGGGTCGACCGCACTTGTGTGGGTCGTTGCTGGGCGTTCTTCTGTTCTGCTGGCGGATGTCGCTCTCACCAGAGCCACACTGTGCGGGCACTGCAGTGTCCTAGGAAGTCTTGGAGTGAGGTAGGAGGTCCTCCTCCCCCTTCCTTCTCCTTCCTTCCTCCTCCTCTTTCTTCTCCTCCTCTTTGGCCTTCCTTCCCCTCCCCAATCTCCCTCCTCCTCCCTCCTTCCTCTCTCCCACCCTCTCTTCCCCCTTCTCCTCTTTCTCCTCCTTCCCCCTCTTCCCTCCCTTTTCCCTCCCCCCCACTACAAATCCAGGCCCCACCAACACACCCCAGGGCTCTTGCCTTCCCCCTCTTCTGCTTTTCTGCCTTTTGCCCAAGAGATGCCCTCCAGTGACACATGTGAGATGCCGCCCATCAAAGGACTGGCGAGAGTGGCTCGGGAGAGGGGAGGGAGAGAGAGGGAGGAAGGAGGAGAGAAATTCAGGGGGAGGGCCTCTTAAAGCTTCTGGTCGGAAGTGACGCACGTAACTCCCTCCCATGCTTCTTTGGCCCAAGGAGGGTCACTGGGCACGCCTGAGTCCGGCAGGGTTGGGGTACAGAATCCTGTCCAAGGAGGAGAAGCTGATAAAACCAGTGGGGCCCGTCACAGTCCCTCTCCTAAGGAGTGCCTTGATCCTCCCAGGGAAAGATCTGGTTCTTTCCTTGTATTACCGTTGAATTTACGAACCACGGGTGCACAGCCCAGTAGATTTTCCCAAGGGAGGACGTGGTGACCTGTACGCGGGTAAGGAAGCGAGGTTGTCAGCAGAGCAGGGGACCCTGCCGGCCTCCCGCCTAGGACAGCTTCCCCCTTCCTGGCCCTCCCGAGGGCCGAAAGCCAGCAGGTGCAGCGTCCCACAGAAGCAGCGGCTCAGTGTGTCTGGCAGGAGTCCTTGAAAGCACAGGTTAGGACTGTGGAAGGCCTGGGGGATGGGGCGGTTCTGGAAGAGAAGGGGGGCCCTGGAGCCCGGTCTGGAAGGGGGGTCTGCTCCAAGGACATGGCACCCGAACTCTGGAACTCTGTCCTCCGCCCTCTTCGCTGGGGATTCTGCCTTCGTTCGTGTTGCTTCCTGTCCCCTTTTGTCCGGGAGCAGTCAGTCCACCAGAAAAACCAATTAGAGGCGGAAGGAGATGAAAGGCGCTCACTGGTACCCTGTGGGCATTTCAAACAGCCCCGGGGAGAAGCAGCGAGAGTCCACTCACATTAAAACCCGGCACAGGCTGGATACTCAGCAGCCGCGTCTCCGCGGTTTGTGCTGTTTCTATGGAAACACGCAGCCCTTGCGCTAAATGCCGCAGCTCCGAGGTCTCTGGGCTTCTGCCCCAGCTGTGGGCACGTCCACATGCCTCCGACACTCCTTGGGGGCGGGGGTCCTGCTGGGGGAGGGGGCGTCAGCTGAAGGCCCGTTCATGCTGGGAAGCACAGCTGCTTTGGGCCTCCTGTGCTCACCTCGTCCGAGGTTCCTTCGGGTCTTTGCAGTGAATAGGAACAGACTTTTCAGTGCGCGCCTCCGGGGGCGCTCAGGGTCTGCCCCAGTTCTCTTTCCGCCAGCAAGAAGAGCCCCAGATTCCAGCGGACAGTGGTGAGCTCGGACAGGGTGTGACCAGAGACTGGAAAGAGAAATCCAGACCGTGGGCTGCCTGTTGAGCAGAGCGAACCTGAGTAATACGTCTGAGCTATCTGCAGCGACCACAGAGGCTGGGGGCCCACTGTGGGGCCTGTGGGGGCTGTCCTGGCCTCCTCCAGGTTGTGGGGTTGGTGGAGTCACCCCAGGGAAAGGAGGTGGCCGTGCGGATGCCTGTGATTGCGACAGAGGCGGGTCCTTCAGAGGGGAAGCTGGGGCGACTCTGTAGCAACACGTGAGATGTGGAAAGGCATCGGCCCCTCGCTGGGCCGACTCAGGCTCTGCAGGTGCCCCGGGGAGGGGGCTGTGCTGAGCGGGTTTGTGGCACAGAGCGACCCACATCTTTCCTGCAGTGTGGCCCTTACGGGCACCTGATGCTCAGCTGAGAAGGGGACCTGGGCCAGGCTGCAGGAAAGGCTGTCCTTGCGGCTGAGAGACGTTCTGGCCTCGCGTGTCATTCAGGACCTCTGGGGACCCGGGGAAATAGCCACACTGGGTGACAGCTCCTGGAAAGGGGCAGAGACGGCAGACTCGGAGTCAGGGGGACCTGGGTTCCGGTCTCAGCCCCATTGCGTTCGGAACGACCGATACTTCAGACGTTACAGACCTTGTGTATGCTGCCTGCACCTTTGTCCTCAGAGGGGCGTGTGACAGGACACATGACAAGCTACTCGAGGTCCCTGCTCATCAGGGGGACACGCAGGACCGTCGCCAGGCTCTAGAGCCGTGGGAGCCCCCTTGTCAGGACCCGGAGGCCCTGGGTGTCGGCGAGGCCGTGGGAGCTGGAAGCCGCGTGCACGTTGCTGGGGGCCGTGGGAGCCGGCGCGTCCGCCAGGGAAACGGGGAAGTCACGGAAAGACTCAAACACGGAAATACCGCGTGACCCGGCGGCTCCCCGCCAGGGCTTTGCCCGAAGGCGCTGAGAGCAGGGGGTTCGTGAGGTACTTGTCCTCCGCGTGCAGAGCGACTGCGAGGAGGAAAGGACCCCGGCGTGACCTCTAACGGCATCAGCCGCCCCGGGGACCCCTCGGCCACGTGCGCCTGGGCCTGGGGGGCGGGAGTGAGCCTGCTTGTGGGGTCCCTCCCCTGACTCCGGCTCTCCCTGGGGGGCCAGCCTCCGCCCCGGAAAGCAGCCACGCCCCGGGTCTGGAGATCTGGACTTTGCAAAATTAAATTCCTCTGCGGGCCAGAGGCTCTTCACTCACACAGCAATCTCATAATTGCTCATTTTGGGATCTGGACAAATACTTCCTTCACAAAAGCCCGTGGACGTGGTGTGAAGGGAAGAAAACTGATTGCGTTTCTGGGCTCCTTTTGCCAAAGGCACTAAACCCCATTTCTGACGCGTTTTCCGCGGGCAGATTTATTTTTACTCTCCCTCTTTATTGCTGGTCTCCGTGGATCCAGGGCCGTGGGAGGAGAGAGAGGTTCTGATTAACCGCCGTGCGGCTCTTCACCGTGGGGCAACAGCGCAGAGTCTGGACCAGAGTCACGCACTCGGATGGCGGGGGCCATCGGGAGACCCGGGGGAGGCGTCCAGGTAGGTTGTGGGGACCGGAGAGCAGGCGTCCCTCGCTAGGGTCACCGATCATTGCCAGGCGGACAGAGTCCAGCACGGCCAAAACCCCAACTGTGGGAGCATCCAGGAGTCCCCCTTCTCAGGTGAGAGCTCGCGCGGCCCCAGGTCGTCCTCCACGGCCCTCCAGATCCACGCACCACCGCACTCACCCTATCCACCCCACAGCATGACCTGGGGGCCCTGTCGCCTGGGCTCCCGGCCTCCTGCCTCCTGCCTCCTGTTCAGGGTCCACCAGTGGGAAGGAGACGGGGTGGATGCAGAGAGGCTGGGGTCCTCCCTACTGGGGACTGTGTCCAGGCCAGGAGCTGGGATCGCCTGAGGGGCTACCGTGCCTGGAGACCAGCAGGCCCCTCCCTTAACCCCCTGCAGGACCAGCAGCACCGTCCCCTCCCTGCCTTGCAGGCCAGGGGTGGAAACAGCTCCCCCCACGCCCCCTCTCCACTTTTCCTACCTCCTGGGCTGCATCCTCCCTAAGGAGCCCCTTCTTGCACGAACCGTGTACACTCTGCAGTGATCCAGTGTCCTCCCCCTCCCCTGCTCTGTCTCACTGACCAGTGGCCTTTCTCTATCCCCTACTCTGTCTGCACTGACCCGGTAGTGTCCCCACTCCATTGTTCTCACTGACCTGGTGGACTCTTCCTCTCCCTTGCTCAGTCTGCACTGACCCGGCTGTCTCCCCCTCTCCCCTGCTCTGTCTACACTGTCCTGTGCTCTCCCCTTCTCTCCTGCTCTGTCTACATGGCCCCGGGTGTCACTCCTCTCCCTTGCTCTTTCTGCACTGACCTGGTGGTCTCCCCCTTCCCCTGCACTGTCTACACTAACCAAGTGATCTCCCCCCTCCCCTGCTTTGCCTGCACTGACCTAGTAGTCTCCTCTTCTCCACTGCTTTTTGTACACTGACCCTGTGGTCTCCCCCTCTACCTCACTCCGTCTACACTGATCTAGTGGTCTCCCTACATCTCCTACTATGTCTTTACTGACCTGGTAGTCTCCTCCTCTTCTCTGCTCTGTCTACTCTGACCCAGTGGTGTTCCACTCTCCTTTGCTTTGTCTACAATGAACCGGGGGACTCCCCCTTTCCCCTGCTCTGTCACCACTGACCCAGTTGTTCTCCATTAGTGGTCAGAGTGAGAGGCCTGCCGGAGTCACAGACACCTCTTGAATCTCAGGCTATAGTCAGGGCAGTTAGGCCCCTTCCCAAATTGAAGCCTCTGAGAACCCCCATGAGGCTCCTGCAGGTGCGGTGCCTCCAGGTAAGTTTCCCCAGGTGAGGCCCTCAGCAAGGACCCCCCACCCCCGTGAGGTCCCCCATTGAGGGTCCAGCCAGGAGCAGGTCCCCCCTGACTCCCAGGCGAGCACCCAGGAGAGCTGCCCTCAGGGGTGTGAGCCCACAGACTAGATGGGGAGCAGGTCGTCTGGGAGAGAGGCTGACGCGTCCCCTGCTCTCGCCCTCAGACTGTTTCTCTGCCGGCGGGAACGGGGCTGCGCGTGTCTGCAGAGAGCGGGGCTTCTCCAGCCGCGGCCCCAACACACGGAGGTCACCAGGGTCCCACCGCTCCCTGTCCTCTGTGCCCCGGGCGAACTCAGGGCTGGCTGTGGGGCAGGAAGCCTGTCCCCGTGCATCGTTCACAGGTGCCTGAGTCCCCAGGTGAGTGGCCTTGCAGTATCGGTCCCCGGGTGTGGGTCGGGGCTGCGTGTCACCTGCGGCTCAGCCCGAGGAGGAAGGCAGGCGTGTTTGCTCCGCTTGTGGCCTTAACTGCGGGTCTGAGCAGCCGAGAGAGGAGTTGGAACGTCAGCAGGGAGGAGGAACTGAGCTCCTTTGTAGAGAGAGGCTCGGAGGTTTCTGGAAGGCAGGGCAGGCCTCCGCCTCAGAGCCCAGCCTGAGGTTGGAACCACGAGGGGGACCTGCTTCCTCGCCCTCCCCCGTGAGGCTGCACGTTTGGGGGCGGCGGAGCCTGGAGCCCAGGCTGTAGACTCAGTCCTTCCCTTGCGCTATGAACGTTGGTGCAGGTTAGAGGCCATGAGGAGGCAGAAAGCAAGCCCAGCATCGGGCTGGGTCCCTCCGGGCCCTGACGGTTCCGCTCTGAGCTGTCCCATGGAGCCCCGCCTGGTGCCTTGCGTGGGCAGTGGGGAGTTTGGTCTGCCCTGAGGCTGCGAGGGAGGGGGTTTGTGGGCAGAGGCAGTGGCTGAGCAGGGGTCCTTGGACGCCCGGCTGCTCTGGAGCTGAGGGGCTGTGGGGCCTCTGGGGCAGGGGCGGCTGGGGGCAGGGGCTCAGGTGGAGACCAGACTCGGGAAAGCAGGAGGAAGGGTTCAGGACGAGGCTGTATGTCTGCAGAGCTGGGCCAGCAGGGAGTTGTTTCCCACCATCCCATGGGAGGCTGCTTCACGGGATGGTGACATCCCCGTCGCTGGGGGGATTCAAGCAGACACGGGTGGTGGATCTGCAGTCAGGGACTTGGTCCTCATGGAGAGGCTGGACCAATCAGACCTCTGTGAGGGTGCCCTGATGATAAATGGATGCAGTGGCTCCTTGGAAGCTGGGTCCTTCCTGCAGAGTTGTCCTTGGTGTCAGGGTGGGGCCCGAGGACCCCTGGCCACTGCAGCTGCTCTGGGGTCTGAGAGCCCAGGTCCTGGACTCGCTCGTGCAGCCGGGGCTCCAGGAGGACAGGGGTCTCTGTCCTGGATCCTCCTCCCCATCCCTGGGGCCGGGACCATCCCCAGGTCCGGGCAGACACTCACTGAGCATGTGTGACAGGCCGCACAAACAGGGAGGCACGGGGCCCCTCCCTCTGCCTGCGCCTGGGCTCTGCCCCGGGAACCCCAATGGTGGGGCTAAAGCGTCCGGCCTGTGCAGACGAGCCCTGGATGGGGACGCCCCAGCCTGGGAGCCCCTGGGAGGAGACAGCCCTTGGAGATGCGGGGTCCCCAGCCCACGGTGGGGTCCCAGGAGGGGTCTTCTCCGGTGAGGACTCAGGATGTGCTGATGGGTCCGCCCTCCTGGAGCAGCTGGCAGAGGGTCCGTGTTGTGAAATCAGATTCCAGCGGGGACCTCCTCAGGGATGTTTAGGACTGACTGTCAGGAGGAAGGCTTGTCTCTGATTTGGGACCCCAGGTCCACCCTGGCCCCCTAGTCCCTCCTGGAGGTGTGGCAGGAGGGGCCCCAGATTCCCCCAGGAAGTGACCCCAGCTCCGGCTGTCAGCTGCTCACGGGGACACCAGGGCAGCATTGAGGCTGGAAGGATGCGGGCTCTGCTGACCAGGCCAGGATTTCTCCTGCTTGGAGAGTCCCTGCGGGGGTGGGGAGAGGGGCCTGGGGAGGCTTCTCAGGTGAGTTTCCCAGAACAGCACCCTTGGGTGCCTGAGCTGGAGCCCTCACGGGGCACCTGAGCCTCATGCCCCAGGGGGTGACTCTCCTGGGGGGCTCTTTCCCACCTGCCTCCTGCCCAGTGCGGGCCCTGAGTCTGCACCCCAGGGAGGGGTCTGGTGGGGGCCGTACTTTCAGTTTGCAGAGAAGCCCTCAGGCGGCTACTTCGACCCCACTAGGAACCTGGGATTCGGCCCCAAGCACCTCTCTGGTACTTTTAGTAAAACCTACCACGGGCTCCAAGCAGACAATCCACTGACCCCTGCGACCCGGGCTGGGCCACCTACAGGTCCCAGGGACCCCTCAGCTGGGGACATTTGTTATTCTGTCAAATTTGGTGATTTCTGTCACAGCTTTGCTGAATCATTCAAAAGTTGCTTAAAAATATGATTTGCCTGAAGTTTACTAAACTTTCAGCAGAATATTAAATTCTTATATTTTGCATAAAAATATAATATTAATAAAAAAGGTTGCTAGGATTATTAAAATTAAGAACATTTCCTAATAACCCAGGAAAGTTAATTTAAGTAATTCAGTAGAAAGCATGGAAACCAAAGTAGACATTTCTGCTCAAGGAGAATACATTTCCAGATTGATGGATTATTTATTCCTTTCATTTCTCTTCGGATGCAACCATAAATCCATATTACTCGTTTTTTGATGAATATTAATTTCTTCAAGGAGATACACAGATGTCCTGACTTCCCCCCAGGTTTGAGATATAATGACCCAGAGCACGGCGTCAGTTGAAGATGTAGAAAGCGGTGATTTGACACAAGCGTATGATGCGTGATGGTCACGGTTAAGCGAGTGACCCCCTCCGCTAGGTCACAGAGTCACCGGGTTCTTTTTTGTACAGTCAGGACCTCCTCTCTCAGCAGCGTCAAGTTCACGGCTCAGTGCCGCTAACTGCTCAGCGCGCCATTCCGCGGACCCCAGAACTTACTGGTCTTGTGACCGGAGGCTCGCGTCCTCGGAGAACAGCTCCCACTTCCCCCAGCCCCGGGCCGCCACCTTCCAGCCTGTGTGCGCGGGTTTGCCGGGCTTCGACCCCACGGAGCTGAGATCGCGCAGCGTTTCCCTCCGCCGGGCTTCTCGCGCTGAGCGCCCTGCCCTCAAGCTGCACGGGCGCTTTCCTCGGACTCGTTTCCCTCCTTTCTCGTGGCTGAATGATCCTCGCGTGAGTGTGGACGTGTGCGCGCGCGTGTGCCTGCGTGGACACAACTTCTTCATCCTTCTGCAGACAGACACGCGCGGTGCTCCCAAGTCCCGGCTGGTGTGAATAATGGCGAACTGAGGCCAGAAATCTATGGAAATGGATTTCGTTTCCATCGAATACGGACCCAGAAGGATTGCCAGACATTTCCACGTTTTATGCTATTTCCAGTTTGAACGTGTCGAGGAAGCTCCGTACTGGTTTCCAGCGCGGCCGCACCAGCGCGCGTTCCCATCGCGGCGGCGCGGGAGGCTCCCGGTTCCCCGCACCCTCGCCAGCATCGCTGTTTCTCGTCTCCGGGGATCATTCCCAGGGGACAGGGGATGCCTCCCTGTGGTTTTGATTTGCATTTTCTCGGCTGTGCGGTGGACTCTCTCGTGGTGCGTTGCCGTGTGGAAGCTTTCTCGTTGGCGGAGTCCTGTGCGCGTGGGTTCACTCCCGGGCTTTCCACTCCGTTGCGCTGTCGCGCGTGTGTTGAGCGGCCGCCGCACCGCTCGGTCCCGGTAGCTCGAACCCGGCCCCGGTCAGGAGCGCGGCCTCGCGCTTGCTGCTTCCTCAGCCTCGCGTAAGCTTCCGGGTCTTCTGTGTGTCCGTGCAAGTTGTAGGGTCGGTTTTTCTGTTTCTGTGGACGCCACTGGAATGTGGGTGCGGATTACATTGAAGCTAGAGATGACTTTGGGTAGTCTGGACATTTTCAGCATATTTATCCACTGCTCCGTGGGCACCGGACAGCTTTCCGCTGGCGTCTTCCTCAGTTTCTCTCATCGAGGACTTGCAATTTTCAGTGCACAGATTTTACACTTTTCTGGTTAGATTTATTTCCGGATATTTTATTGTCTTTGATGCTATTGTGAGTGGTTTTCCCCCCTCCAGGGTTTCACCGTGTGGACGTCGAAGGGCACCTGACTTCTGTGTGTTGATTTTGCATCCGGCAGTGTAACCGAGTCATTGATTCATTTAACAGCATAACAGCATCTCAGTGGAGTCTTTAGGATTTTTTACACGGAAGGTCCTGTCATCCACAAATGAAATGATCTTACTTCCTCTTCTGGTTTGAGTGTCTTCGGTTTCTTTGTCCGGACCGCAGTGCTGTGTGCACTAGGAGGGCTGGAGGGGACCTCCTTGTCTTGCTCTGGTCCTAGAGGAAAGGCTCTGAACTTCACAGTTGGGCCTGTCCTATGTAGCCTTCGCCGTGTTGAAGCGTGGTCCGTCTATACCCAATTTGTGGAGAGTCTTTATCATCAAAGTATTTTTTTTTCTAATGTTCTTTTCTGAATCTAGTGAAATGGTATGATCTTTGTGTTTCCTTCTATTAATGTGGGGTATCACGTGTGTGGATTTGCATATGCGGCGCCTTCCTTGCATCCCAGGGATAAATCCCACTTGATCATGGTCTGTGATCACTTTAATGTAAGGTTGAATTCGGTTTGCTAAGTTTGTTGAGAATCGTTGCATTTATATTCCTCATGGATATTGGCCAGTGGTTTTCTTTCAGTGTCTGTCCTTAGCTGGCTTTGGGATCAGGGTAACACTGGCCTCATAAAAAGAACTTGGCATGTTCCCTCTTCAGGTTTTTGGGAGAATTTGAGAGGTATTGGCATTAATTCATCTTTAAACGATTTGTAGAATTCCCCAGTGGGCCACCTGGTCCTGGGGTTTTCTTTGCTGGGATGCTTTTGACGGCGGATTCAGTCTCCTTGCTCAGTATTGGTCTGTTCGTATTTTCTGTTTCTTCCTGATTCAGTCTCGGTACGTTGGACATTTCTAACAGTTGTTCGTTTCTTCTGGGTTATCAGTTTGTCCGTGTACAGTTGCTCATAGTAATTCGTTATGACCCTTCGTAGTTCTGGGCTATCAGTTCTTATGTCTCTACCGATTCTGAGTATCCCCCCCCCCATTTTTTTCTTAGTCTAGATAAAGTTTTGTCAGTTTTATTTATCTTCTCAAAAAACAACTGCTCTTTCATGGATTATTTTGTCTGTAGTCGCTCGTTCTTTTGTCTCCACTCCAACCTTTGCTATTTTTTCTTCTGACCAATTTGGCTTTGTTTTTTCTTTGCCTCATTCCTTGATGTATAAAACTAGGTTGTTCATTTGAGGTCTATCTTTTCCAAATATATGCATTCGTCACTAAACCTTCCCTCTCAGCTGTTTTTTAAATGAACATGTAATGTATTATTTCCCCAAGGGTGCAGGTCTGTGATTCATCAGTCTTAAACAGCTCAGAGCACTCACCATAGCAGGTGCCATCCCCAGTATCCCTCACCCAGCCACCACATCCCTCGCACCCTCCTCCCCTCCAGCAACCCTGTTTCCTGAGATTAAGAGTCTCTTATGGTTTGTCTCCTTCTCTGGTTTCGTCTTCTTTCACTTTTCCCTCCCTTCCCCTGTGATCCTCTGCCTTGTTTCTCAAATTCCTCATATCAGTGAGATTGTATCATAATTGTCTTTCTCTGATTGACTTATTTCACTCAGCATAATACCCTCTAGTTCCACCCATGTCATTGCAAAAATGGCAAGATTTTGGGTTTTCAATGGCTGCATAGTATTCCATGGTATATATATATACCACATTTTCTTTATCCATTCATCTGTTCGTGGACATCTAGGCTTTTTCCATAGTTTGGCTATTGTGGACATTGCTGCTATAAACATTCGGGTGCACGTGCCCCTTCAGATCAGTACATTTGTGTCTTTGGAGTAAATACCCAGTAGTGCGATTGCTGGGTCCTAGGGTAGTTCTACTTCCACCTTTCTGAGGAACCTCCACGCTGTTTTCCAGAGCGGCTGCCCCAGCTTGTGTTCCACCAACAGTGTAGGAGGGTTCCCCTTTCTCCGCATCCTCACCAACGTTTGTCATTCCTGACTTGTTAATTTTAGCCATTCTGACTGGTGTGAGGTGGGATCTCACTGTGGTTTTGATTTGTATATCCCTGATGCCAAGTGATGTGGAGCACTTTTTCATGTGTCTGTTGGCCATTTTGATGTGTTCTTTGCAGAAATGTCTATTCATCAGACAGGCTTTTTTTTTTTTTAGATTTTATTTATTTATTAGAGCACAAGCAAGGAGAGGGACAGAGGGAAGGAGAGGGAGGCATGAGATAGAGAGGCTGACTGACTCTCCACTAGACAGGGAGCCCAACATGAGGACACGGGGCTCAAACCCAGGATCCTGAGATTATGACCTGAGCCAAAGGTAAGACTCTTACCTGACTAAGCCACCCAGGTGTCCCCATCTCAGAACAGCTTTTACAGTATCCCATAGGATTTCGTGTGTTGGGTTCAGTTTTCAATTGTTTCAAGATAGTTTCTTATTTCCTTTTGATTTCTTATTCGACCCATTGGTTGTTTAGGAATGTTTTGTTTGGTTTCTATATGTTTGTAAATATTTCCCCTTTCCTCCTGTTACTGATTTCTAGTTCCATAACACTGTGGTTGGAAGATATAGTGGGTAAGAATTCAATCTTCTTAAATTTGCTAAGACTCATTTTGCAGCCTGTCATGTGATCTGTCTTGGAGAATGTTCCGTGTGCATTGGATAAGCATGTGCATTCAGCTGCTGTAGATAGAATGCTCCGTAAATGTCTGTGAGGCCCATGTGGTCTAATGGACGTTCAACTCCAATGTCTCCTTGTTGATTTTCTGTCTGGATGATCTATCCGTTGCTCAACGTGGGCTGTTGGAGTCCTCTGTTATTACTGTGTTTCCTTTTTCCCCCTTCATATCTGTTAGTATTTGCTTTGCCTATTATATTTTGGTGCTCCAGTACTGAGTGCCCGTGTATTTATAATTGTTACCTCTTCTCGATGAGTTGACTCCTTTATCATTATATAATGATGCCTGTAATTCTTACTGTTTTGGGCTTGAAGTTTATTTTGTCTGACGTACGTCGAGCTGCTCCTGTTCTCTTTGGGTCCCCACTTGCGTTGAGCATCTCCACGCCTCCCTTCACTTCGAGCTTATGTGTGTCCTTAAAGTTGAAGCGATTCTCTCGTGGGTGACATCAAGTTGGGTCCTGGTTCGTTTTAATTCCGCCGCTCTCTGCGTGTTTGTTGACGAAGTCAACCCATTTACATGGAGAGTGATCGCTGGTAGGTAAGGACTCACCAGTGCCGCCATCTTAGCTGCTTTCTGGCTCTTCGTGGTTCCCTGGTTCCTTTCCTCCCCTTCTTCTTCCCCACCTCCCTAGAGTGGTGGTGTTGCTCCAACCCCTTCACTTTGTCTTTTCTGAGTCCACACTAGCCTTTTGCTTTGTGATTATTAGGAATTTTACAGAAAACACCTCGTAGACATAGCAGTCCATGTTACACTGGTAGTAACTTAACTTCTCCCTTCTGCTTACTATTTTTAGGGTTTTGATGCCATATTTATCTCTTTTTATATTGTGTATTCATTAACAAATTATAATAGGTATTGTTATTTTTATTTTTATTTTTTTATTTGTGAGAGAGAGAGAGGGGGAAAGTGACAGGGAGAAGCAGGCTCCTCACTGAGCAGGGAGCCCAATGTGGGGCTTGTTCCCAGGACCCTGAGATCATGACCTGAGCCAGAGGCAGACCCTTAACTGACTGAGCCATCCAGGTACACCGGTAGGTATGGTTATTTTTAATACTTTCATCCTTTAGTCTTTATATGATAGTTAACAGGTTAACACGGTATCCCATCACAGAATTAGAGTTTTTTTCCATCAGACTACGTATTGACCATTTGCAGTGTGTTAGTGTGTTCTCGTGTTTTCATGTCACTGATTAGCATCCTTTCAGTTGAGCTGGAAGAACTCTTTTCAGCATTTCCTACAAGGCAGATCTAGTGTGATGAACTCTGCCTAGCCTTTGTCTGGGAAGCCTTTGTTTTGCCTTCATTTCTGAAGGACAGCTTCACTGGATAGTATCATCTTGACTGGCTTTTTTTTTTTTTTTTTCCCTTTCAAGACTTTGAATTTGTCATCCCACTCCTTAGTGGCCTAAGGTTTCTGCTGAGAAATCCACTCATCACCAGTGTGGGTTCCTGTATAGATTAGTTTTGTTTTTCCCCCCCGTCGGTGCTTTCAGGATTCTCTTTTTGACTTCTATTTCATTATAATGTGTTCTGGGGGAGATTGCTTTGGCTTGAAATAATGAGGTGATCCGTTCACTTCATGAGTTTAGATGTCCAGGTCTCCCCACCGGCCTGGGGAAGTTCCCAGCCATCGTATCTCTAAACAGACTGCCTACCCCCTTCTTCCTCTCTTGTCCTTCTGGAACCCCAATGACTCTGGTGACTCTTTTGAGCATGTCCCAGAGATCACATAAGCTGTGTTAGCTTTTTCCATTCTCTTTCTTTGTTCTCTACTGGGCTATGTCACAACTCTGCCCTATAAGCCACTGAGGTGTTTCGGCATCCCTCATTTCTGTCACTGACTCCTTCAGCCCTGGATCTTGTTTAGGATATCTTCTTTCTTAGGTAAGCGTGTCTTTCTTGACCTGGGATGTCTAGTTTCCCTGGTCCACTCCGACCTGAGGTGTTTGTGTGCTCATCCATGTGTGTCCAGGGGACAGGGGATGGCTTCATAATCCCCAGCTATCTAAACTAGTTCCCTTGGTGTCCTGCCCTGACCTTGGAAATCTCCCTTCTCAATGGGGGCATCGTCCCCTGCACTGGGAGAGCTGCATTGTTCTTCGGATCCGTGTACTGTCCATTAAGGTGTCTCCCTAATCCCACAGCATTCTCTCCTCTGCAGTGCTCTGTTTGACCGGATGCACCCACCCTGACCAGGTGAGTTGACCGGGGATGTGTAATTCCCGGTATCTATCTACCCCGATTTTGGACGTCTCCCTAATTCCTCGGGTGTGTTTCCGGATCTGGGATGTTTCCCTAATAACTCAGGGGTAATTATTCACACTGCTAAAAGAAAAATGTCCACAGTTTACACATCTAGTTGCTTTTATTTAATGATTTCACACATCAGGCAGCGTCTAATCGAGTAGATATAAAGCCGCACTGAAGATGTGTACAACACAGGAAATCGTATAGACCAATTGGGCTGGAACAGGAAGTGACGCTGGGCATCTGCCAACTGGTCGTGCATAGTTACTCTTGCGTGGGGTGCAGGGAGGTCTGGGGCAGGGCAGGTACCGTCTGAGCAGGGACACGCTGATTGGCTCACCGAGACCTTCCTTGTGGGGGGTACAGAGCAGACGGTTAAGTTCAGGTTCGCTGATGTGGGGCTTCATATCGGGGACTACATTGAGCCTAATCCAGCTGCTTTAATGGACTCTCCTTCTGACCAGACTGTGTCCTGAGGACGTGACCGAACTGGAGGCCGAGCACTACCGCGGTCTCGCGTTATTGGTCTCTGTCGGCGTCGGAAGCACTTGCAGGTGGACTGTGCGCTCATGGATGGCCGTGGTCTTCCTTTTCCCCTTGGTTCTAGGCCGAGATGTCCGCCCACTGGCCGGTGTTGTGGACTGTGTTGCGGGTTTCTGAGAGCACACGGGGCCCCGGGAGGACTGGGGACGACCGCAGAGAGAGCCGCTGCCTAATGTCAGAGCGTCCTCAGGAGCCAAGTTCCCCATGTTCCAGCCCAGCGCGAAGCAGCCGTAGGATGAGCCAGGGTTGGGGTTGACCTGCGTAAGCCAGTGGCTTAGTCGTCTCACGGACTCTGTGTGGCCGTGTCCTGCGGCGTGTGTGCGAATGCAGGAGGATTTGGCTACAGCACAGATGCACACGGTCCGGGCCATCCTGTTGTCCAGGACAGCTTTGCAGCGAGCACTGCTGTTCCTCCAGCGTAAGCCGGAGATTTCTCCTCGCGGCTTTTGTTGGCCTCACTTCCGGGGTAGTAAGGATCTGCCGAAGGAGGCGAACCCCGCATCCCCTCTACCTCCTGGTCCTCCCTGCGTGAGGCTCTGATGGGGAGGAGAGACGCAGCCCCACAGGGAGCACGGTTCGGCGGTGATCGGAGATGTGACCAGACAGCCCAGGCCACAGCTTTTACCTCCTTCCATCCACACACTGGAGCGCCCACGCACAGCAGACACTCGCCCTCCGCAGACGAGCATGTGCCCGGGCGGAAGCACGGGCCACACTCCCCAAAGAGCTGTCCTCGGGGTGGGGGTGGGAGCGGTCCCCGGGGTGGGACCTGTCAGAATGACCCTGAACTGGGAGGCGGACGGCCTTGGAGGTCAACAAGTTAAGGGCCTGGAGAGCTCACAGGTGGCTTTCTCTTGGTTACTGTTGCTTGTGTCCCTTCCTTCGTACAGAACCTGATGTAACGTCCCCAGCACTTGCTAGCCAGAGACTGGGGGTTGGGTGCCCGGGATTCGGGAGGCTGGCAACAGTGCTGGCCGAGGTGGTTTCTCTGGAAACAGGGCTCAGTCTGATGCCCTGAGCGATGTGGACAATAGCATTATCCTTCTAGAACAGAGTAAGGCAACGAAAAAGGAAAGTGTAAAACTGAAGAATGAGGAAAAAGAGACAAGAAAAGGAAAGAAACTTTATTTTTGCAGCTTTAATGAGAAAGCAATGATGTACATCGCTGCACGCGCTGAAGGCGTAGGACGTGCTCTGAGTCCCATGTGACAGGATCGCTAGTTGTGGAGAACAGCCACCATCGTATGTAGATGCCGTAAGAAGGAAAATTCCCCCTCGGGATGAGAACTCCTGGGATCTGTTCTCGGAACCTCTCATCCGTGTACCACGCCGCGCCGTTACAGTCCCGTTGTGTTGTACGCACCGCCCCAGGCCGATTTGTCTCACAAAGGCAAGTCTGTCCTTTTCCACCACCTTCTGCAGTGTCCCCTCTGCCCACCTCTGGTAACCACAAATCTGATTTCTTTTTCTGAGTTTAGCGTGGCTTATTATTATTATTAATTCCACACATAAATGAGATTGTACAGTATTGGACTTCCTCTGACTGAGCACAGTGCCTTCAGGATCCGTTCATCCCAAAGGTCCTCGTTTGATGGCTGAGTGATGTCCCGTTGTCGATGTAAATAATGCTGCTCTAGCCACGGGGAGACAGATGGCTTTTTTACGATTTTATTTATTTATAGAGGCAGCGAGAGGGAACACAAGAGTGGGAGGAGAAGCAGGCTTGCCGCAGAGCGGGGAGCCCGACGCAGGACTCGATCCCAGGACACTGAGGTGTCACCTGAGCCGGAGGCAGACGCGTAACGACTGAGCCACAGGCGCGCGGGGACAGGCAGCTCTGTGAGTTTGTGCATTTCCCTCGGATGCATTCTCCGACGTGGGAGCACTCAGTCATTGGGTAAGTCTAGTTTTAAGTTTTGAGTAACTGCTTCCCGTAGTAGCTCTACCATCTTACAGTCCCACCCACACACGCACGTTCCCTCCCTCTCCTGCATACCTGTGCCCCCACTTGTTACCCCTTGTCATCCGGATCGTGGCTATGCGAGCAGGTGTGAGGTGGTATCTTTAATCTGACGAGTGATGTTGAACATTTTTCATGTAGCTATTGGCCATTTGTGTATCTTTGGAAAAATCTCAGTTCTCTTGCCCTTTTATTTGTTCTTTTAAATTGGATTGTGTTTTGCTACTGAGTTGTACTAGTTATTTCTATATTTTGGGTATTAACCTCCTATGAGATGAGTGGCTTGCAAATATTTTTCCCACTCTGTAGGTCTCTTTTCACTTTGTTGATGGTTTCTGTTGTCGTGTAGAAGCTTTTCAGGTTGGTGTGATCCTGGTAGTTTTCTGTCGTCGCTGGTGCTGTAGGTGCGACTTCCATAAAATCACAGCCAAGACCACGTCAAGGAGCTTTTTTCCTATTTTTCCTTCTAGAGCTTTCAGGTCGTACATTTAAGTCTTTAATCCATTTCAAGTTAATGTTTGTGAGGCCTGTAAGACAGGGGTCGGTGAATATCCAGTAGAAAGAAACCTCCTTGGTTCAGCGTCTCTGGAGGAAACCGCCTGCCTCATGACGCTCACGCCTTCTGTTCCTGGTCCCTTCGGTTCCGAGGTCTCCGGAGTTAGCAACGGACCAGATGTCACCTGTGAAATACGCGCCCAGGTTCAGGTTACCCTCGATCACATTTTGAAAAACATTGGGCTTAGTTCCTATCTTTCTGAGAGCACACTTGTGTAAGGGCTGCTTGTTCTTTAGGCCCAGTAGAGCTGTTTACAAATTAATACTGGAAATACCGTCTAGAAAAAGAAAACTTTCATACGTCACTCACAGGCATGTATACAGGAACACCCAACCATACAGACATACATAAAAGTACATCCTTCAATTTGGCTTTAGAATTTTAGTCATGAGACAAGTTCAATAATGAAACACTCCATAGCTTGTAAAAGAACAGTTGAAACACGGCTGCGTTTCTGACCCACAAAACAGATTAGGATCACCTACTCCGATCACTCACACTTTGCACTAGCAATTAGGGAGAAGATTTTAAGATTTTCCCTAGTTTACAAATAGCCTTTCTTTTCTGTGGTTCTGATAAGAATTATTTGCCTGAAGTTTGCATTTCAAAAAGATAGTCCTTAGCTCCTTCCTTTGGGAAGAACATTTACTATGTAAACTCAGAAAATGCAAATTTCTCTGGGAAGGACTTGGGTTCCTAAATCCACATCTTTTAGGACATCTACGACCTTCCTGAGATGAACGGGGGAGGTTTCGGGATTGGTGAGAGGGTAGGCGGGCTTCCAGTCACTTCCAGAGCTGCATTTCTGTCCCCGGAAGGACTCAGTTCGTAACACAAGCACAGTCATTTTTAATTCTTCAAAGAACTGAGTTGTA
Organism: Lutra lutra; assembly: GCF_902655055.1. Classification (NCBI taxonomy): domain Eukaryota; kingdom Metazoa; phylum Chordata; class Mammalia; order Carnivora; family Mustelidae; genus Lutra; species Lutra lutra. The sequence continues at coordinate 78,659,425 of NC_062289.1, forward strand.
GCATGAATGATGTCCAAGGGCTGACCCGTTTACCCCGTCACAGCAGGAGGATTTTCAACTTGGATGAAAATCAGAAGATTTTATGTTCTAGAGTTGTGTGTCTTTTGAATATTTTAGTAAATCCTTCCACAAGGGTTTCAGAATGTTCTTCTTTCCCTCTGGGTACATAGTTTCCTTTTAGTGACTTTTTTTTTTTTTTTTTTAAGAGCCCCTATTGGGGTGGGACGCCTGGGTGGCTCAGTGGGTTAAGCAGCTGCCTTCGGCTCAGGTCATGATCCCAGCGTCCTGGGATCGAGTCCCGCATCGGGCTCCTTGCTCAGCAGGGAGCCTGCTTCTCCCTCTGCCTCTGCCTGCCATTCTGTCTGCCTGTGCTCGCTCTCTCTCCCTCTCTCTCTGACAAATAAAAAAAAAAATCTTTAAAAAAAAAAAAAAGAACCCCTATTGTGCTTTTTAAAATTACCTTTTTAAGATTCCAGTGTACATAGCGCACAGTGTTGTGTCCGTTTCCGGCGTGTAATACGGCGATTCAGCACTTCCGTGCCTTCCCCACTGCTCATCACCGCGCACTCCCCAACCCCGCCACATGTTCTGCCGGCGGGACCAGCAGCTTGTTCTCTGTAGTCAAGAGTCTGTGTCCGTGTCTTGCTCGGCCTCTTTATTGTCCTTGTTTTGTGTCTCATATGTTTTGTCTCTCACATTCCACGTGCGCGCGAGATCATGTAACAGTCTTTCTCGGACTGACTGGTTTCAGTTAGCGTCATGCTGTCTAGCTCCGTCCATGTTGTGGGAAACGGCAAGATTTCCTCCTCCTTATGGCTGAGTAGTAGTCAGGGGTGTGGGGCGGGGGGGCTGCTGCCATCTGACTGTTAGAAACAGTGCTCTTACCACATCAGGGTACCTCTATCCCTGCGAATTACACGGTTTGTATTTTTTGAGTAAATATCCAGTGGTGTGGTTACTAGATCACAGGGTGGCTCCATTTTTAACTTTCTGCTGAACCTGCACACGGTTCTCCAGAGCGGCGGCACCGGCATGCGTTCCCACCGGAGTGGAAGAGGTGCCCCTTTCCCCGCCAGCACGTGCTGTTCCCTGTGCTTTTGACTGTAGCTGCTCTGACGAGTGTCAGCGGATCATCTCCATTTGCATTTCCCTGACGATGAGTGACGTGGGGCATCTCCCTTTTGTCTGCTGGCCATCCGGATGTCGTCATTGGAGAAGTGCCTGTCCATGTCCTCTGCTCATTTTTAACTTGGATTGTTTTTTTGGCATTGAGTTCTATCAGTTCTTTACATATGTTGGATACTAACCCTTAACTGTACACGTCATTTGCAAACATCTTCTCCCATTCTGTAGGTTGTCTTTCAGTTTCGTTGACTGTTTCCTTCGCTGTGCAAAGCTTTTTGAGGATGTCCCAATACTTGTTTTGGCTTCCATTTCCATTGCCTCAGGAGACATATCCAAAACCAGTTGCTGTGGCCGACACTGGAGAAATCACGGCCTGTGCTCTCTTCTAGGATCTCTGTGATTTCAGGTCTCCCACTGGGGTCTTTCATCCATTTTGGAATTTATCTCTGTGTATGGCATAAGGGCTCAGTTTTATTCCTTTGAAGGTAGCTGTCCAGTTTTCCCAACACCATTTGTTGGAGATTTTTTTTCCTATTGCATGTTCTTTCCTCCTTTGACAAAGATTAACCGTTGAAATGTGGGTTTATTTCTGGGAACTCTGTGTGATCCCAATGATGTATATGCCTGTGGTGGCACTACCACACTGTTTTCTTCACTACAGCTTTGCGGTATAATTTGAAATCTGGAAGTTTGGGATCTTTAGCTTTGCTTTTCAAGATTGTTTTGGCTATTCAAGGTCCTCCGTGTTTCCATACAAATTGTAGGATTGTTTGTTCTAGTTCTGTGAAAAATTTTGGTATTTCGATAGGGATTGCACTAAATCTGAAGACTGCTTTGGGTAATTAACAGTATTTGTTCTTCCACTCGATGACTACGGAACGTCTTCCCGCTCACTGTGTCCTTGTCAGTGTCGTTCATCAGCGTGTTTTAGCCGGCAGAGAGCAGACTTCCCACCACCTTGATTAGGGGGATTCCTGGGTATTAACTTCAGTACAACTGGAATGGGATTTCTTAATCTCTTTCTGTTGCTTCACTACTAGCGTATAAAAATGCCATGGATTGGGTCTCCTGCAGCCGTACTGAGGTCGTGTCAGTCTCCTAGCGCTTTGGTGGCGTCTGTGATGTTCCTGGATGCAGTGTCGGGTCATCCTCGAGGGACGGTGTCCTTCTTCCTTACCAGCTTGGAGACCTCGGATTCCTTCCTCGTCTCTGACTGCCGGGACCTCCCATGTAGCCAACTTCAGACCCTGGAACTCATTATAAAAATCCTTCCAAGTATTGTTAGGGTCCATGACCAAAGGAACGAGACTGATGCAAAGCGAAGGTCAAGCAAAGCTTTATTTTGCACCAAGCGTCAAAAATCAAACCGACCGGTAGGGGCCGTCTCTTACGAAGAGGCGAAGACCCAAAGAGGCTGCTCCCAACGGCTACTCCTCCTCCTCCTCCTACTTCCCCAACCTGAGCCTCACAGACTATAGAGGTGGTTGAGCCCGGCCCAATGACATTGCAACACAGCACAGTAAATATATGCGCGTCCCACTGATTGGATGTCTCCATCTGGCCTGGCCCACCCCTATATCCGGGGTTTGCAAGTAAGTTCCTCTGGCTAATCAGGCCCTCACATTATCTTACTTGCAGGTTTTGACTGAGATAAAAAGGAAACATTCCTGACAGTACTGCACTCTTCTTTTCTTCTTTTAAACCAGAAGTGTATCAAGTTACTCAACCCAAACCAGTAAGGCTTTTATGACATTTCCATGGAGACAAAAAACATCTAAGAGGGGGCAGGAGGTACGGTCTTCCCAAGATCAGGGCCATTCGCGAGGACAGGCGACATGGGAGACAGTTCCCCTGAGAGCTGGCAATGGTCGGTGGGAGGCTAGCGACAAACGGGGACCCCACGTCTCAGTCCAGCCATCTTCTCAGGGCCCCCGACCGGACAGCTGAGCGGCCTGCACGTGCGACAACTACAGGCAGGCAGGAAGCCGCGCCAGATTCTCACACCATGAAGCGAGACCCGCAGCAAAGCAGTGGCCGGCCCTGGTAGGGAAAGGCCGCACAAGCAGGGGCCTCCGGAAACCAAATCCACACGAGTCTGGTCTTGGGAAAGGACGGACGACATGACATTTACTTTCCTCTCTTTGCCAGCTTCTGCAGGTTCCTCGGTGTCCTGTCTGCAGGCTCCAGAGCAAGTGAGGTGTCCCAGTGGGTCCCCAGAAACTGTCGGAAGGGAAAAACCAATTTCCTTCCGGCTTTCACAGTGAATTCTTGGCTGAGACCGCTTTCCCTCTAGGACACCTCGTGAATGGATACATTTATCCCAGGTCCATTTTCTTGCTGTGGCTGCTGTAATTCAGGATGACTCGTAGTGGGCTGTTACCCTTTCTGTAAACACGTACAACGTCCAGAACCAAAGTTTTCAGACATCTGGATAGCTGAGGTATGAGAAGACGGGGTCATTGGATGCTTCAAGAACCACAGCGTCCCGTCTCCTTGGTTTTCCTGTCCTTGGTTCCTGTGTGACACATTTGTCACTTTTACTTTAGGTTCCAACCAACAAAACCGGTACCTCCCAGAGTGGAACTACGGACTAACCAGCAGAATCCAGTAAATCCTGACTTTCTGGGCTAACACAGGGCTCGGGACTTCGGGCTCCTCGTGGAACCATCTGCCAGCTCAAGCCAACCGGCTAGATGCCAGACAGAGAAGCCCATTACACCAGGCAGCTCCAATGCAAGCCTCCTCTCCGGGAGGAACTTCGTGTGAACAGCAAAAAGGCCATGAAGAACCCAGCGTTCAGCAGGCACCGCACCCGTGTCCTCCTCCCCACAGCCACTGCCCATCTTCCCTGGATCCCCCCCCCCCATCAAAGCTGTAAAAAAAATTTTTCCCGTTTAAAGACCCAGTTGGATTTCACTTAGAGACTCATGAGTCTGGCAGCATCGAATCCGGCCGATAAAAAGAAACACCAAAGATCTGATGTCGGAGAAGGAAGCAGAACAGGGAGAGGCTGGGCAGCTGCGGACGGGTAAGCAGAGTTGTTCTTCCTCTGCGGGGCCCAGGGAGCTCTCGGGGCAGGGCCGGTAGCCTGTGCCGAGCAGGGAAGGGCTGACCGGTCAAGCTAGACCCTCCTCTCCTGAGCGCGCAGAACACAGAACCGGAGTCTCGGTGTGCGGACGTGGGTTAACGTCAGGGAACTCCATTTGGGGCCTCGTCTGGTCACGAGAACAGCACTGACCTAAGGGATCTCCAGTTCCTTCCCCTAAGTGGGTCGACCCTGACCTAGATTCCGTCCCTGATTCCTCGGGTAAGGATGCGGGAGCTGAGACTTCTCCGGAGTTCCCCAGTCGTGTCCAGCCCGATCTGGCATCTTTCCCTCCTCCCCTGGGGCGGATGTACCGCGAGAGCGGGCGTCTCCCCGCTCTCCGGGAGGATCCACGCTGGCCTTGAGCGTCTCCCCCTCCTCAGGTTTGACTGCCCTGATGTTGCAAGGTTGTCGGTTTCCCACGGGTCTGCACTGACCGAGGACGTTCCCCTAAATCTGCAGGTCTGTCCACTCTGACCTGCGACGTGTGCAGAGCTCCCCAGCACAGTGAGTTCTGAACATGGACGTCCCTCCAACACCTCCGTGGTCTACTCCGACTGGAGGCCCCGCTGGCACTCTGTGTCTGCTTGGACATGGGGTGTCTCCTGGGATCCGCAGAGGTGTCTGCACGGAGCTGCACTGGCTCCCCAGTAACCTATTTGTGTCTGATCTGACGTGGGGTGTCCTCGTAATTCCCCTGGTCTGTCTATACGGACCTGGATTATCTCCTTGATTACCCAGGTATGTCTGTCCTATCCCGGGAGATCTCCCTCATGCACGTGTGTCTGCCCTAAACTGACCAGGGTGCATCCTTTACTCCCCAGGTGTTTCTTCCCTAAACAGGATGTCGCCCTCATTCCCCACGTGTCTACCCTGACAGGAGAGAAATCCCAAACACCAAAGCTGTGTCTAGTACAAACTGGGATTTTTCTTATTCCCAGTGTGTCTGCTCGGTCTTGGGTTGTCTCGCTAACTGCACGTACGTCTACACGTACTAGGTCATTTATCTAATTACGCAGAGTGGAAACATGAACCTGGAAATCTGATTTCCCAGGTGTGTGACTCTAAAATGATTTGTCCCGGTATTTCTCCAAGTGTGTTGAACCCCGGCTCGTCCTGGTAATATCCAAGGTCAGGACAGACACCGTGGATGTCTCTGTAATTGACCCTATTTTTCTATACTGACTTCGGATGTCTGTTTCATCAGAGGGGTCTACAATGACCTTCCGTGTTTCCACGTTCCCCAATGTGGTACTGGGATGTGGGCTCCCCGCCTGCCTGCGTGTGAGCATGTACGCTGACCCGTGAGGTCTTTGACACACACAGGCCGGGGTGCTGCTCTGCTTCTCTACGTGTCTCCACTCTGACGCGCACCTAGAAATCCGTCCCTAACCCAGTGTGTCCACACCGACAGGGGGTGTCTGCCTGGTCACCCCGGCTTGTCCTTACTCACCAGGAATGTCTAACTCACAGCTGATTCGACATGGGTCTTCTGTGTGTCGTTCATAACCCCAGTGTCCTCTCGGGGCCGGGACGGCTGCCTTCTCATCAGTGTGAGTCTGATCTGGGATGTATCCGATTCACCAAAGTGTCTTCATTGACCTTGGATCTCCCCTAATGCCCCAGGTTTTTTCTGCCTTGACCTGAAATGTTCCCTTGGTTCTCCACATGTGTCCATCCTAACCCTGCATCTTCTCAGAGAATATTCTCTGACCGGGTATGTGCATGTACAGCCCAGTCGTGGGCATGAGCGGGTCTCTAATCCCAGCTGTTCCTGTTATGACCGGGTTTATCTCCCTAATTCTTCAGGGTAAATACACTGACCTGGTCTGTGTAATTCCTCAAGTTTGTGTCCACTGAGGGACTCCTCTGTGCCCCTCAGGAAGGCTCCCTCTTTGCTCATCGTATCCTGCTCTGGCACATCTCGTCCATTCCACAGCTCTGTCTACCCTGACGTTCGTGTCTCCGTAGTTCCCGAGACGCATCTGAAGTGACCTGAACTGGTCACGACTTCCCCGTGTGTGTACCGGGAGTGGTGCGCCGCTTCTGTCCGCACTGACCTGGCAGTCCCCTCCCCAAGTGTGTCAACACCAGCGTCCTACGATTCCGTGGATCCCAGCTTCATCTGCCTGCGCTGGCCTGGAAGGTTCCACGGACTCCCCCGATGTCTACACTGACCTGCTGTGTCTGCCGTGGCCTGGGAAGTCCAGCAACTCACGTGCGTGTCGTGCCCGCCTCGATCTAACTCGGACTGTCCTTCTCTTGTCCCAGTTGTAGCTCGGAGGTCTCCCTCATTCCCAAGGTTGTCTGTGTAGTTCACGGACGACTCTCTCTCCCCCAACCCCAGGTAACTGACCTTGACCAAAGTTGTGCCCACAGTGGCCTGAGGTGTCTCCCCGTTTCTCCAGGTTCGTCTGTTCTGCTTTGGGATGTCGTGGAGTCCCTGACCATAACGACTCTTGAACCCGCCACATTCCCAGCCCGACTCGGGATCTCTGCCCGGACACGCACGTGCGTCTGCGCTGATGCCGACCGTGGGGTGTGGCCTCCGCAGGAACCTTTCCCTCTTCCCACAGAGCTCTCGCCTCTCCTCTATGATGGGAGTGTCCGCTTCCTTCTCAACCAGATGCATCTCTCTTGACCAGAGATTTTCCCCTAATGTCCTGGGTTCTGTCTGCTTCCCCAGGGAGAGGTACCGGGACCCACACGGTCACCTCGATTCCTCAAATCTTTCTTCCGTACTGACCGGGGAATTCTGTTTCCCCAAGACGGTCTCTTAGCTTGTGGGTCTTTAATTCCCCAGCCCTGTCTCCCTGCTCACCCTGGTGCATATAACCCGAATCTGGAGGTTTCCTTCCTAGTCGTGTGAACATTTACCTACAGTGTTTTCTCCCCGTGTGTCGCTACCCTCATCAGGATGGTCCGCATTTGAGGACGTCCACCTCCTTTCCCAGGTCTGCTCTGACCTCTGTGTCTCTCTTCTTCCCCACTGTCGCACAGAATCTCAGCATGAGGACAGTCACATCGATGTCTTCATTTATTCTCTGACACCCAGGATGGTCCCCGTATCCTAGCCATGTCCACCCTGACCTAGAAGCTCTCTGAGCCCCAGTATTACCAGTCCGACCAGGGAGGTGGACCTCATGCCCCGATCTACCTTGGCCAGTGACGTTTCCCTGTAACACGGTGTGTCTGCTTGGACCTCGTAGATCCAACTAGCCCGTGTGTCTCTGCTTCCTGGGACGTCTGATTCCCGACGTGCTTCTACTCTGACCTGGGGTTTTGACCTAGATGTCAGCAGTGCCTACCTTTACCGACGCTGCTGCCAAGTTCCCTCGGGGCGTCTGTCTGGTGCAGAACGTCTACGGTTACAGTAAGAATCCGTCACTGCTAGTACGTCATGTTTTGAAATCCAGCTCCACATTATGAAAAACAGGGCAGATTGGCTTACAAGAATAAAAGTCATCTTGTAACTGACTTGATCTTTTTAGTTGGTTAAGTTTGGGCAAATGGACACCTTGGAGTTGAGTATTTTTCAACCACTGGATATTCTCCTCCTCTTACTCGTGGTAATAAACCCCCGTACGTCGTGTCTGCTCTAGAGCCTCCAGTGCTGCTCCGTGAACACTGACTGACCCCACGGTCTCCATGGGACCTGAACAAGCATTACCAGAGGACCCAGATGTCCGAAGACTATAACCCAGCGTGATGCTAACGAGTCAGCCACTCCGTTCAACTGAGACCGCGGACAAAAGGCACGGTTGTTTGTTAAAAGTGAGATGGATGCCACAGTCTGGATACGCCCCAAGTCTCCTACTAATCCCGATCTTAAAAATCTCCCGATTCCAAAAATACGGACTCTGATTTTAAACAAAACTTAAGCTTTCTTCATGTTAGCATGACTTTATATTCTAGGCTTATCAGCTAAAATCAAGTAAAATTACTGATAACAAATCACCATGGAAAGTGATGTACTTAAGGGTCACAAAGCACGAGTGTGTAAGAGCCGAGTTGCTTAGCCAGTTTCTGTTTGAACGTATCCCTGTTCCGAAAATGCTTGTTTTTTGCTCAATAAAATGTTCATCTCAAGTGAAGCTCTTCGAATCTTACTTTTCTCGTAGACGCACCTACACATTGGACATCCCAGTTCGGTGCAGACGTGACTGGTGAAGCAGGGACGCAGATGCGGGCGGGCACGGACAGCGAAGGGGACACCCTGCAATAAGGGGGACCTCCTGGGGAGACCCCCCCAGGCAGGAAGTGCCCAACGGGTGGAGTCAGACATCCAGGGTCAAGGTGGGCACAGCCGGGGAGCTGGGGAGACCCCTCAAGTCAAAGCAGACACACGTGGGAGCTGGGACACATCCCACATCAGGGGTGACAGGAGACTCCGGAAGACCGTGCAGATCACAGCAGCACCCCTGGGAAGCCCGACGTCTCAGGATAGAAGGTCCCGGGGCATCAGGGAGATCCCACAACAATGCGGCCGATAGGAGGACAGGCCTATTCAATAGAGACCCACCTAGGAGACCTCTCTGGTCAGCCAGACACACCCGAGCAAGACCTCCCTGGTCCGGGTAGACCCACCTGGAGACTGAGAGACCAATGAGGTCAGAGCAGAAGCACACGAGAAAATACAGACGCCCGCCAGGAGCATCCGGGGGCTCAGTCGGCTGAGCATCTGACGCTCGATTTTGGCTCTGGTCATGAGATCGAGTCCTGCATCGGGCTCTGCACTGGCTGTGGGGCCTGCGTGAGGTTCTCCCTCTGCCCCTCATCCCCCACCCAACCAGCTCTCATGCTTGCTCGCTCTCAAAAGAAAAAATATATATATATATATTTAAAAATCTGTATTTTTATAAATATATAGAGATATAGAAATAAAATATATACACATACATACATGCCGGGTAAAGCAGAATTCCGTGAATTAGGAAGAAAATCCAACTCAGAACACTTACACCTGGGGAGTTGGGGTGACATCCCTGATCATGCCTGACATGTCAGGGGAACAAAGATGACATTCCTCGTCAGGAAAGACACACGCAGAAGATCATGAGAACTCAGATCTGGGACACACCAGCACAGCTAACAGACATCCAAAATCAGGACAGACAAACCGGAGGAATTAGTGAAAAGTTCCAGGTCGGTGTAAACATACCTGGAGAATTGGACCTCTCGGGTCAGTGTAGGAACACCTGGGGAATGAAGGAGTCTTGTCAGCGTAGACCTACCTGGGATATGAATAGCACGTTCTAGGTCAGAAGAGATACTAATAGGGGGTTAGACATCCCAGGACGGGTGTGAACACAGCAGGGTGGAGAGAGAACCAGATCAGGGTTGACATCTGGGGAAACGGAGTCATTCCAGTGAAGATGGACCTGGAAATTAGAGCGACACCCAAGCCAGAACAGACACACCTTGGGTATTAAGGGACACCTCGAGTCCGTTTACACACGCCTGAGGAATTAGGGAGCCATCCAGGGTTACCATGGAAACACCTAGGCAACAGGAAATAACCCAAGGTTCGGACAGACACACCTGGTGGCTAGAGGCAATCCCAGGTCCGAGTCGAAGCACCTTGTGAATGAGGGAGACATTCCAGGTCAGTGTTCTCAAAAATGGGGAGTTAGGAGACACTCCAGGTCAGCGCAGATTCTCCTAGGGAACTTGGGCGTCGTTCAAGTTCAAGTAGACAAACGGGGGCGATTAGGAAGGAATCCCAATTAGGTGTAGATCTACCTAGGGCATAGAGGGAGAGCCTGGGTCAGAGCAGACCTGCCTGGGGATTAGAGTAACGTCGTAGTCCAGTGCAGACACGCCTGAGAACTTGGGGGACGTCCCAAATCGGGGTAAACACGCCTGAAGAATTAAAGAACTATCCTAGGTCAGTGTAGACACACTTTGGCAGTTACGGAAAATCCCAGGTCAGGGAAGACACGCCTGGGAAATATGGGATACGTCTGCGTTCAGGGCAGATATGCTCTTTGAATTAGGGGACATTCCACATTACAGTAGAGACACGTGGTGAATGAGAAAGGCCTCCCAGATGAGACAAACACAGGAATCTCTCAAAGTCATACAGGACAGCCCCTGGAATTACAGAGGTGTTACATGTCCGTGTAGACACGCCAAAGGAATCAGGGAGACACACCAGGTCGAGGGAGACGCCGCTGGAAAACGAGGCAGTACACCGCGTCACAGCAGACCCTTAAGGAAAAGCATCCTTGCAAATCCGTGTAGACATGACTAGGGAACTGGAGGTCATCCAAAGCCAGTTGGGACCCACCTGGAAAATTAATCTAGACACACGTGGCTTAGTATGGAAGCCACCAAGGTCAAAGAGGCCATACCTAGGGAAACAGACATGCTATGCGAGGCAAAAGACATATCATGTGAGCAGTCAGGGAGACTTCCCGATTCAGAAAAGACTTTCCTGGAGAAAATCCTGAGCAGAGTGGTTACCGCTGGTGAGGCAGGGACACATCTCGGGTCAGGTCAGATCCGGAGGCAACTGGGTATACATCCCGGTGTCGCAGCGGCGGCTGCTGAGACCAGTGAGGCGAGCTGCTGTCAGAGTCGGAGTCAGCTCAGCTACCTGCGGGGAGAGAGAGACCCACAGAAGAGAGCAAGCACGGAGAGCTACGCTGGTGGACAAGTTGGACGCACTGGGGGACCAAGGAGACGTCCCGGTTCAGGGTAAACACAGTTGGGTACTAAGTTGACCTCCTCTTCAGGTGAGAGCCACATGGGGGAAATCAGGCACATCCAGATTCATAGGATCCGTGTGGACATGCTGTGGGCATCAGGGTCCATCCCACGTCGTGCACACAACCCCAAGAAACGGACACATCTCCAGGCAGCAGCACACCTGCGGGATGAGGACTACTTCTCAGGTAAGAGGATAACCCTGCGGAATGAGTGAGATGCCCTAAGTCAGCTTAGAACACCCAGGGGCTGGTGGGGCTCTCCCAAGTCACAGAAGACACAGAGAGTTCAAAGTTCAAAGCAGATACACAGTAGGGAATTGGGTAGATATTCCGATCAAGGTAGACATCTCTGGGACAGACATGACCTCCCAGTCCATGTAGACACACTTGGGGGAATTAGACATATCCGGGTAGTCACACTGTGGGATTAGTAAGACACGGAGGAGAGTTTAGACACACCCAGGGAATTAGGGAGACGGTACCGATCAGCGCAGACGCTCTGGGGGAGCGAGGGACATAGTCCAGTCAGAGTAAATACCCCTGGGGGAAAATGCAGACTTCCCGGGACAGAGTAAACACACGTGGAGCATTACAGAGACTTGCCATGTAAAAGACGATACCCCGGGGAATTAATGAGCCTTCCTGAGTCCATGTAGACACACTTGGGAAACTGAGTGCATCCCAGGCCCGAGCAGACCACCTAGGGAATTAGATGTTGCATCCAAGAGGACACAGGCGTGGATCAGGGAGATGTTCCAGATGAAAGTAAACCGACAGGAAGAACTGGAAGGAAATCTCTCCCGCGCAGATCCGCTCGAGATCGTACGGGTAAATCCCAGGTGAGGGCGGAAACACCGGCGATTAGGGAGTCGTCAGAGGGTAAGGAAGACACCACTGGGGTATCAGAGCTACATCCCAGGTCAGGACAGACGAACATGGAGAGAGAGAGAGAGAGCCCAAGCCAGAGTAAGGAGACACTGGTTCGCCCGGGATTGGTAAGACAAAGGCTGGAGCGGACACACCTAAGAAATCATGAAGACATCACGGGGTGGCACAGATGCACGGCAGGCCGGTACCCACCACCCCAGGAACAAGCAGACACGCCCACGCATAACAGATCCACATTAAGATTCAGGGAGACGTCCCAGGTCCGTGGAGACACCTTGGGAAATAGCATGTCAAGGTCAGTGGAGATACACTGTGGGAATTACGGAGATAATCCAGGTTACAACAGACACACCGGCGGAGGAAAGCAGACATCTCTGGTCATGTACAACCCACCACGGGAAACAGGAAAAACTCCGAGGTCATGCAGACTCTCCCAGGGAATTAGGGAGACTTTCCAGGTCAGAGTGCACAGATCTGGCGGCATCAAAGGTCTGCGCAGAAACACCCAGGGAATGAGGAGCACGCCGGTAAGAGCAGTGCCATCTTCCAGTGTAGACACAGGAAGTGAGAGATCCCAGGACAGTGTAGCCACCCCGGGGGGCAAAGGAAGACCTACAAGGTGCGCAGACATGCCCGGAACTGAGGGAGAGCACAGACAGTGCACAGTGCGAGCGGACAGGGCAGGGAAGTGAAGGCGGCATCCAGGGCCGCTACAGATGCTCCGGGAACTTCCACAGACATCCCAGGTGCACGGAGCTGGGGAAGGAGAAAGAACGAAGGGATCCATTCAGGAATCAGAGACACACTCTGGGCCACAGAAGATGCATCTGGGAAACTAGTAAGGATTCTTTTTTTTTTTTTAATGTAAGTCACCATACAGTAAGTTAGTAAGAATTGTAAGCACAGTCTCACAGCAGAATTTGTGAAATTTTCCAGCTGAGAACAGACACACCTCGGGACGTAGGGGAATCCCAGATCATGGCAAACAGAGAGACAGGAGACACCGAATGACAGTGTTGACTCGCCAGGGAACTGTGGAGATATCCCAGGCAGTGGAGACACACGTGAGGTCTTAGGGAAACATCCATGTCCGTGGACACACAACTGTGGAAATAAGACATCCCGGGTCAGAGTCCTGTCCAGAGGAGCAGGGAGGCATCTCAGTTCTGTGTAGACGCGCTCCGTTAGGGAGACATCCCAGGTTAGTGTGAAAAAATACCCTGTGTCAGAATACACACATCTGGTGTATTGGTGAGGAATCCCAGGACAGTACAGATGCACCTGGGATATGCTGGAGACACAAAGTCAGAGTAAACGTCCACAGCAAGTGAGGGGGTAGTTCCTGCGCAGACACGCCTGCTTCATTAACAGACGTCCAAGGCAGTGCAGACACACACGGGGACCGAAGAGAACCCATTTCAGTTCAGGTGCACGAGCACCGTTAGACCGTGGCCCCAAGTCCACGCAGACGCACATGGCATCTAGAGACACGTCAGCTGGTCAGGACAGACACCATTTCGGAACTATAAATGCAAACTGGGAAACTAGGGAGACATTCCTGGTCAGCATTGACCCAGGGAATTAGTGAGATTTCCCACGTCAGTGTAGACAAAACTCAGGAATTACGGAGGTAGCTCAGGTTGGGGCAGACAAACCCGAGGAAATGAGGCCACCTCCCAGGTCAGGGGACACAACCAGGTGTGCAGAAAACCACCACAGAGCGTAATCTAGACGTAATCCAGAGTCAAGGATGTAGAGAGATGAGGGCACTACAGACCCGGGGTTACGACTCCTACAGCCCAGGGCAGACCTACAAGCGGGAAGTAGGGCGATATCCCAGGTCAGGGCAGTCAAAACTGGGGTTAACTATGGAGTCGTCCCAATTCAAGGAGGACAAAACTGGGGGATACAAGAGCAAGCCCAGGACACCGTGTACAGACCCAGGAATACATCACAGTTTGAGAAGTTCTGCACAGATCTTGGATACCAGCCCATCATCTGTAACGTCGAGCCGAAGGAACAGCGCCGAGGACCACAGGGGCAGGGCAGGAAAACTGAAGGGGGGGGAAGTCAGAGGGGGAGACGAACCACGAGAGACTCTGGACTCCGGGAAACAAATGGAGGGTTTCGGGGGGGGGGGGGGATGGGGCAGCCGGACGACGGGCACGGAGGAGGGACGTGTGACGCGCACGGGCAGTTACACAGAACTAATGGATCGGGGACGCTCCACGAGACACCGATCACATACTACCCTGTGGCTGAGTATGATGATAATAAATAAAAGGAATGCATCCCAGATCGGCGCAGACACACGCGGTAATGAGGGTCGTATCCTGAGGCGCCTGAGGGTCTCAGTCGTTGAGCCTCTGCCTCCAATGCAGGTCATGATCCCAGGGTCCTGGGACCGAGCCCCGCATCGGAACCCCTGCTCGGTGGGAAGCCTGCTTCTCCCTCTCCCACTCCCCCTGCTTGTGTTTTCTCTCCTGCTGTCTCCCTCTCTGTCAAATGAATAAATAAAAATCTTTGAGAAAGAAAAAAGAAAAGAACATGTCCATGGTCAGTGTAGAAAAATAGGGAATAAGGGAGAAAACCCACGGCACAGTAGACACATTTGGTAATTAAGGAAACGACAACAGACATCCGGGATATTACGGAGGCGTCCAAGCTCAGGAAACACACTAGAGCACCAGGAATACACCTCAGCTCCAAGTACACACACCGGGGAATTAGTCATACCGGGTCAGGACAAACCAGGGAATCAGGAAAACATTCTAGAAAAGCACACACATTTGGGGAATTACTGAAACATCCCAGATGAGCACAGACCCCTCTGGGGGATTAGAAAGACAAGCCCTGTCAGAGCAGACACACCAGGGGTGTTAGGGAGACATCCCAGGTCAGATGAGACTCATCTAGGTTATTCGTGATATCCCAGATCAGTGTAGACAAACCTATGAAATGAGACATCTGTGTCAGGGCAAACACAACTGGAAACCAGAAAAACATCCCAGACCAGATCTGTATAGACACTGAGTACATGTGCAACATATCCCAGGTCAGTGTAGACAAAACAGTACACTGGGAGACGTCCCGGATTCATACAGACACAGGGAGGACTATGTCACCCAGGTGACATGTCACAGCAGACACACCTCTACCCATGATAGAGGAAAAACGCCAAGAAATCAGGAGACCGCAGATGCCCGGAACAGACACCCTGAGAAGTACAGAGACACCCCAGAACATGGTAGACACACTTGGAAAACTAAGGAAGCACTCAGGCCAAGGCAGACATATCTGGGTCATTACAGAAACATATTAAGACATAGTGGACACCCCAGGGTTTGGGGGACACATCCGGGTCAGGGAGTCATACCTAGGGAATTTGGAAGACATCACCGGTCCAAGCAGACACACCTGGCAAATCAAGGAAAACGTCCTCGGTCGGTGTAGCAGACACAACGGAGTAACGAGGGAAACACCCCAGGCCAGAGTGAGCACGTGAGAGGAACAAGGGAGCCGTCCACAGTCAGAGCAGACACAGCCTGGGAATCGGGGAGACACGCCAGGCAAAGGCGGACAGATCTCAGTACCCAGGGCGAGGTCCCCCGTCGGAGGAGACATCTCGGGGTATTATGGAAATAGAAAAGGTTGGTGACGAGACGCAGGGGATAAGGGAGACATTTTATGTCGGTGTAGACTCACCAAAGGCATTAAGGAGACCGCCCAGATCAGGGCGGAAACTTCTGAAGGATCTAGTAACAGATCAGAGCAGTCACACCTAGGGAACTAGGGAGACATCCCAGGTACGGCAGATACACATGGGGGAACAGGGTGATACCCTAGGTGAGGGCGATAAGGGCGACATGCCAGGTCAGCGAAGACATACCTGAGGACTCTAGGAGACACCCCGGGAGATGGCAGACCTACCTGTGTATTTAGGGAGTGGGACCCCGTTCCGAGTAGACACATCTGGGGGAGCTGGGGGGAGATGTCCATCCTGGGTTAGTTCAGACAAAGTGGAGAATTGGGAAAACATCCACAATCAAGAAAGAAACCTTTGGTCCTTACAGAGACATACCCGTGCAGCATAGACGTGCTGGGAACAAGAGGGATCTACAAGGCCAACGCAGACAGATGCAGGGAATTAGACATCCTAAGTCAGAGACGAGAGGAAAACCCCAAATCAGAGTAAAGATTAGGAAGTTGGGAAGACATCCGGCCGGTGTGGACACACTTGTCTGAATCTTCGCGCCCACGGTTTAAATTCCCCCAGGCGGCCCTTTCTCGGGGAAACATCTGGAAGTCTGTATGGTGGGAGCATCTCATCTTCAAATACTGAAGCGGCTACAGCCCGGGGAGGCCAACAGCTCCTCACTCCTTTCTTCACGGCTCGAGCTCATCACCGTACATGCGGCTGTCAAGGGAACAGGTGGGGCGGAAAGTCCTGAGGAGCTCGGAGGAGAGAGCTTCCTAAGTTTGGACTCATGGCTGCAAGACTTCAACCTGACTCTTGCTGACTTAAGACACAAGCGTTTTCCTCTTTCTCCTTTTTCTCCCCCAGCCCGAGTGCTTGAAAAGGCGGCGCGCTGACCGCAAACACAGCAGCATTCGGGGTCCGGAGCACAGGAGGACCACAGGCTCGGCCCCTTCCTAATCGAAGCCCCGGTCAGGCGTCCCGGAGCACCCTGGGAGGCCCGAACCCCGGTCACGGGAAGACCAGCAGGCTGGGACTTGAAGCGAGTCACCGCCAGTCACTTCGCGGTAAACACTGCGACGAGCTGGACGGAGAAGTTTGGCCACATCTGGGGGTGTAGGGAAGGTGTCCCTGAGCAAGTAGCATTTCATCCAAGCCCTGAGGAGTGGTTACCAACTGAACCAAAACGAGACACGGGACAGCATTGCAGGCCGAGGGGACGGCAGACGCAGGGCTCGGGATGACAAGACCTGAGTCCTGGTCCGGCAGGGAACGTGTGCGACGAGCTCGGGGCCTCTGGAGGTTTTCTAGGACGAGGCAGCTACGAAGGCTCAGGGCACTGTGGCAGCAGCCCCACAGGGACCTACAAGGGGAGAGGCTGAGTCAGGGATGAGTTCCCCTGAGAACAGGAAAGCTCTCGACCCCAGGGCTTCCCCGGTGGCTACACTGCACTGTGGCTGCCGCGCCCATGGGCCTGCTCCGTGGAGGACCCTGGCAGCTCTCACCGGAGTCAGCGCAAGGGTATCCGCATTTCCGACACAGGCTGCGGGAGTCTCTTAGCACTTCCTCCCCTCTCCCTCCGACCAAAGCCCAGGAACAGCACGAGAAGCCATCCCAGGTCTGTGGCCGACCAGCGCGAGACAGCAGCCCAGACCCCGGGGCAGGTGTGCATGCTGTGCGTGCACTCGGATGGCGCCTGTGCGTCCGTGCACCGGCACCCGCTGACCCAAGGCCCTTCCCCGACCTCTGAGGCAGCGTGTGTGCCCATGGGCAGACCGACAGCTGGGGCACCTGCAGCTTTACCCCCAGTAGTTCCTGTACATACCTCGGCCCTAAGCACTAGGGTGAGCTTGCACTTGGCCCCCGCCACCCCACGCGCCCTCTGGCTCCACCCTCCAGCCACGCGTGTACAACCACCAGCTGCAGCCATCACCTCTGCTCGTCCCGGGCCCTCGCAGCTGCACCTGCAGGCACTTCCAAGGACTTCCAGCCCAAGCAGCATCTGTGGACACGTCCCCCAACGACACTCACTGTGCCGTGGACCCCAGTGACATCCGTGGGTGAGTCACCGCACCGCTCTGGAATCGCGGCCACCACACCTCCGTAGGTGGCCCCTTACCGCTCTAGACCCAGGGTCCCAGCACGCTGCGGCATCTCCTGCCTGCACGTGAAGGTCTTTCCTTACTGAAGCCCCATCTGCGAAGCCTGGAACCCTGAGCGCCTCTGCAAACCCACAGACCCTGCCTCAGCGGATGGTGACGGAGAATCGGGGAAACGTGACTCTGCCAAAGGAGTCCGTCACACTCGCCCCAAAGAAACAGAGTCCGGGAACTGCCCGACAAAGTCAAAGTGACGATGCTCGGAGCTGCCAGAGTATACGCGTCAGCGAGTGAATGAAATCGGGAAAATAGTCCAAGGTCAAAATAGGAAGTTCAACAAAGAAACAGAAAAACAATAAAAAGAGAGAGAGAACCAAACAAACCACGGAGCTGAAGAGTGCCGTGACCGACGTGAAGAGTTCAGTAACGGGCGTCACATGCATCAGAACCAAACAGAAGAAACGATCGGATCAGAACCAGAACACGTCACCCGGCCACGCTGTCCATCAGAAATGAAGGCAAGACAGACCGTGCCACACAGATGAAGCTTCGGGGCTCCATCGACACTAGCCCTGCGTACCCAGAAATGCCAAGAGGAGCTTGTCGCATGAAACAGAAGAACGCTAACCAGTAACGTCGAAATACGGGAAGGAGGAGCGTCCCTGCAAAGCCAAGTACGTGGACAGACTAGAGACTCCAGTAAGGCAGCGTGGTGTGCGCGCCCCAGCTCGTCTAGTGCGGCGGTCGAAGAGCGGAAGTGTTAAACATAGCTACGGCCACAATAACGTGTCAGTGGACACACAACACAGATTAAAAAAATGTGACATCGACACCACAGAATGTCTGCGTGGGGAATGCGAAGGCAGAGTTTCGCGTCCAACCCACGCTGGTGTCCGCACGGGACAGACGGTCACACCTACAAGAGCTGTCGGGTCCGCCCCAGGGGACCCACAACACAGAAACCGCACAAGCAGCTGCGCACGCGACAGCGAGCAGGGAGGGGCACCCGGACGGCTCCATCACTTAGGGACCCGACTCTCCATCTCTGCTGAGGTCTTGATCTCAGGGTCAGGGGTTGAAGCCCGAGCTGGTGGGGAGCCTGCTTGAAAAAAGAATTTTTCTTCCAAAAAAAGGTAAGGGAATCAGTATATGCTATTACGGAAAATCACCAATTCACAAAGGAAGACAGCAAGACGGGGAAAGTAATGAAGAAACTCCAAAACACCCAGGAAATAATTAACAAAATAGTAAATCCTTACCTATCACTAACTGTGTTGAAAGTAAACGGATTAAGGGGCGCCTGAGGGGCTCAGTCGGTGACGTGTCTGCCTTGGGCTCAAGTCATGATCTCAGGGTCCTGGGACCAAGTCCTGCATCGGGCTCCCTGCTCCTTGGGGAGTTCTCCAGGATCATATGTCAGGTCACAGAGTAAGACTGAAATCCTAACGAGTACCTTTCCTAACCACAGTGGCGTGGACCTGACGTCAGCAACTAAAGGCAAACCGGAAGCCTCATAAATACTTGGGAATTAAACAACAAGGAAATCGCAGGAGGTGAAAAAGACACTGAAACAAAACTGGAAACACAACGTATCAAAACGTGTGGGACAGCAATGTGAGAAGGAATTTTATAGATATGAAACCCTCCATTAAAAAAAAAAAAAAGAGGGCGCCTGGGTGGCTCAGTGGGTTAAGCTGCTGCCTTCGGCTTGGGTCATGATCTCAGGGTCTTGAGATCGAGGCCCACATCGGGCTCTCTGATCAGCAGGGAGCCTGCTTCCCTCTCTCTCTCTCTCTTTCTCTCTGCCTGCCTCTCCGTCTACTTGTGATCTCTCTCTGTCGAATAAATAAATAAATAAATCTTTAAAAAAAAAAAAAGATCTCCAATAACCCAACACTCGACCTCAAGGAACTAGGGAAGAACACCCACACGCAGAAGAACGACACCGGACCCTGTCTTGCCGCAATCACAACAGTTACCCTGGAGTGGAGGTAGGACTTAAATGTAACATCTAAAACCGTAACACTCTTCACAGAAAACAAGAGAAAAGCTCCTTGACACAGGTGTTGGCACTGATTTTTGGAACAATACCAAAAACACACTCGACGAAAGCAATCACCAAGGAGTGGGGCCACACCAAGCTAAACCGCTTCTGCACAGCAAAAGGAACCATCGACAGAGGAAAAGGCCGCAAACAGGATGGAAGGAAATGCTGTAACCATGTGTCTGATGAGAAGTCAGTATCAATAGGTACAAGGAACGCCTGCATCTCTGTAGCAAACACAAATCTGATTTTAAAAAAGGGCAATGGGGGGTGCCTGGGTGGCTCTGTGGGTTAAGCCTCTGCCTTCGGCTCAGGTCATGATCCCAGGGTCCTGGGATCAAGCCCCACATCGGGCTCTCTGCTCCGCAGGGAGCCTGCTTCCCCCTCTCCCTCTCTGCCTACTTGTGATCCTTATCTATCAAATAAATAAACTATTTTTAAAAAATACTATAAAGAATTTTCAAGTTGGGAGACAGTGAATCGCACACGGTCCCCCCACAATAAATTATAGGGTATGTAATGCAAAAGTGATCACCTCTATCAAGGTGTTTCAAATCAATATCCCGGACACCTTAAAACTCGCACAATGTCAACTATAACTCAGTACAAACAGGAAAGGAACAGAGACAGGAGGAGTCTGAGGGGCGGACCACTCTGTGAGAGCAGCCACTCTGGAAAGACCACCGGGTGTGTGGTTCCCACCACAGGACACTCTGGAAAAGGCTGAGCCAAGAAGATGGTGAAAGGACCCGAGGCTGCCCGTGGTGAGGGAGGTAGGAGGGAAGGGTAACTAGCAAGGGACTTCCAGGGGAGTGAGAGCACTCTGTGGGACCCTGTCATGATGGGTCCCTTCTGTCACATAGTTGGTACGCACAAGCCCACAGGATCTCCAACTCCAGGAGCGAATGAGCAGCAAACCACGGACTGGGGAGGGGGGTAGGGGGGGTGGTGGGAGGTGATGACCTCTGCGTGTAGGTTCAGTGGTAACAAATGTCCCATCTACGGGGGTTGTGCTGGTCACAGGGAGGCTGTGACGGGGCAGGGAGGAGGTTAAAAAATCTCTGTAACTTCCTCTCAGTTTTGCTGTGGACCTAACACTACTCTAAAACAAACCATTTTCTTTTGACAGTTGTTCTAGCTGCCTCGTTCACCTTCGGTTGTCACACGTACACACGCTTCCTTACACAAGTGGTCTGCGGTTACCTAGATTGCTCCGGGATGGGCTCTGGGATGGGCTTGAATTCACAACATCAAGATCAAGAACATCGTGCTCTAGGAGTGGGCCAGCTGGTACCCCCAAAATACATTATTTTTTAAAATGACTCATTTTTTACCTTAAATTCCAGGAAGAGCCTTTTTCCTAATGGCTAACCCAGCACAGCAGCGTGCAAGGCTCTCAGACTTAGGCTCTTTCTCCCTCTCTCCTGGTTTAATACGCACTTAACTCACAGCAGAGGCAGCCCTTCCCCGCACCAGCACCAGCCCCGCCCCTCAGATCACCTGCTCTCCCCAGACCCAGCCCCCAGGTTCCAAGCTTACCCAGGGAGGCCCAGGGGAGTGGCCAATGGACAGGGCTCCCTGGGCTTCCTCCTTGCCCTTCCCCCACGTGCGACAAAGAAAATGCTCTCAATCACAACAGCATCAAAAATAAAGTAGGAATAAATTTAACCCAGGAGATGAGAGCTGTGCGTGATGGGAAAACTACAAGAACGTGATGAGAGAAACTGAAGAAAACACAAATGGAAAGGTGTCCCATGTTCATGGATGGGAAGAACTAATACTGCTAAAATGGCCACATGACACAAAACCACCTGCAGACTCAGTGTAACCCCTACCAAATCCCAATGGTATTTTTCACAGGAACAGAAAAAAACATGCTGAAAGCGTATGCAGCCTCCTCTGAAGAACAACGCACACAGAGCGATCCTGACAGAAAAGAACAAATGCAGAGGGACCGCACTGCCTGATTTCAAACTATCCCACAAGAACATGGTAATGCAAGCAGTAACGGTACTAGCATAAACACAGACACAAAGACCAATGGAACAAAATAGAGAACCCTGAAGTAAACCCACACAGTGTGGTCAACTGATATTTGACAAGGGAGCCGGAAACACCTAACAGGGAAAGGACAGTCTCCTCTTCAGCACATGGTACTGGGAAAACTCAACGCTCATCTTGCAACACTCAACTCACAAAATCGAACTCGAAACAGTTAAGGACTTAAATGTAAAGCCTGATGCCACAGGATTCCCAGAAGAAAACATAAGGAAGGAGAACCTCGATGTTGATATCGGCAACGGCTTTTTGGATAGGACAAACACAAGCACAACAAGAGCCAAAAGACCAGGGAGACACCAAACCAACCAGCTTCTGCACAGCAGAAGTTAAAAGCAGAACTTAAAAAGGTAAAGGCAACCTATGGGATAAGAGAAAACATTTGCAAACCAGGTGTTGGGTAAAGGATTAAAATAAAAAAACAAAGAACATAAAACTCTGCAATAAAGCAAAACATTTGATTAAAAAACTGGACAGAGGAACCAACAGACATTTCCCCAAATGGTCCACAGGCCCATGAAAAGATCCTCAACGTTATGAATAAGCAAGGAAATACTAATCAAAATCACGATGAGCTACACTTCACACACCCGCTACAACAGCTGTCACCAAGATTACAAAGAACGAGGTGGCAAGAGACATGTGCGGAACCTGGAACCACGCACTCTGCTGGCGGGATGTTCAATCCCTACAGAAAATACAGAGACTCCCTCAGAAAATAAAAACAGGCCAACTACAGGATCTGGAAGTCCCAGTTTCAGGCATATGACCAAGGAAATGAAAACAGAAGACTGAAGAGAGGTCTGCGTCCCCGTGCTTAATGCAGCATTATTTTCAGCAGCCAAGATCTGTCAACCACTTAAGTGTTCGCTAACGAACGAGTGGGTAAGACGATGTGGTGCGTACACACGATGGAATATCATTTAGCCACGAGCAAGGAGGCAATCCTGACATCTGTACAGAAGGGATGGACCTCGAGGACATCACGCTAAGTGAAATTAACTAGAGAAAGACAAATACTGTAAAATTTCACATGGACGATCCTAAGAAGTCAGACGTGTAAAAACAGCAAATGGCTGCCACTGGCTGGGGGTGGGGGAGTCGGGGAGACGATGTTTCAGGGTACAGACCTGCAACCCGTCAGTCAATGGGCTCTGGAGACTGGACACACAGGCAGTGTTTATAGGCAACGGTACTGTACCCTAGGTACCAAAACTGCTGAGAAACCAGACCTTAAAAGACATCATTACGAGGTACTAATGCTACAGTGGTGATCGTGTCACCATACACAAATGAACCAAATCAATTTATTAAAACTTAACTGCTGTATGTCAAGTATATCGCAGTCGACTTTTTTTTAAACCCAAGACCTCCACAGACATACCTGGAAATCTGCGGAGTTCTGGGAGGCCAGGGCCAAAACACCCAGGGAATTAAGAAGACATCCTAGTTCGGTGGAGACACAGCCACTAGGAAGACACACCATTTTTGGTAGACACACCTGAGCAATTGGTGAAGGAATCCACGTCACTTTAGACGCATGTCAGGAACTGGGAAGACACCAAACAGTCACACGCATGAAATTAAGGAGACACTTCCAGGCAGCGGAGGGATGGCAGAGAAAACAGGGAGACTCCACTGCAGCAAAGATAAGCCCCTATTTTAGTGTGACAGATCCCAGGTCCACGGACACACTCATTAGGAAAGAGTGACACGTCCCAGGTCAGTTTGTATACACTGAGGGAATCCGAGAGACAAACCAGGTCCGAGCAGACACCCTTGAGGAATTACGGTGACATCCCAAGTCATAACGGAAACACCTGAGAATTACAAATTCATGCATGTCAGTGTGGACACAAGCAGGCTACAAGAGGATATGCCACATCAGGCAAGACAAGCCTAGGAATTTCCAGAGACATTTAAGCTGAGGGCAGACACAGTTGGTGAATGAAGAAAACATTCCAGGCCAGGGTAAAACACCTGGGGTATTAGAGATCCCGGGTCAGTGTAGATATAGCTAGTGAGTTAAGAGGATATCCAAGGTTATTGAAGACCCATCTGGGAAATGAGTGACACAGCCCAGGTCAGTGTAGACAGAGCTGGGGAATCGGGGACACACTCTAGATCAGACAGACACAACTGATGATGAGGGAGACATCCCAGGTCAAAGACACCCTTGGTTGTTAGGGAGCCCTATAATAAGTGTAGAAGCAGCTGGGGAGTTAGAATTTCCAGGTCAGGAAAGCCACACCTGGTTATCAGCGAGCCGTCCCAGATCAAGCTCACTCGCGTGGGTAATTAGATGACCAGTGACTGCACAATCACGGAAACATGCCAGTCTGTGTGGAAAAACCGGGGAACTGGGGAAACGTCCCAAATCAAAGCACCCACTCTTGGGTTATTTGGGAGAAACACTACATCAGATTAGAGATACGTCGGGAATTCTGTAGACGTCCCAGGACAGTGTAGCTATACCTGGGGCTTGGGAGACCGTCAGCCCGGAGTAAACACACCGGGGAACTAGAGAGACTTTTCTAGTTCAGCGTGAACACACCGAGGTTATTAAGGTGGCTTTCCAGGCCAGTGTAGATAACACACAGGAAATGAGGGATAGGAGATAGTTTGTCACAGACGCTCCTGAGGAAGCAGATACATCCCCGGTCAGGGTGGACACATCTCAGGAACGGGGAGGTAACGATGCTCCTGGTAGACACACCTAAGCAGTTACAGGGAAATCCCAGGTAAGATTAGACACACCTGAGGAAATCCGGGTATATCCCCGAAGGAGGCAGACATCACGGATCAGCGTATACATGTTAGTCCCGGATATGTCCAACATTTGGGTAGATACAAGTGAGATTTATAAAAACAGCACAGATTAAAAAAAAAAAAAGACATAACGTGGGAAGTAGGCAGACATCTTGGTGTAATGTACACACGCCCGGGGGAAAGGAACACTATATCTGCTAAGTCTAAACATAGTTGGTGAACTAGGGGGGCACCTCGGGTCACGGTGCACACACCGGGGAAACAGACAACCCAGGTCACCGCATCCACATGTAGCTCCTCAGGAAAAATTCCCAAGTCTTAGGTTGGCTTCTTAGGTTGACTCCTGGATACTTGGGAGAAGTGCTCAGGTCAATGTAGACACACCTTGGCAATAATGAGACATTCCAGACCACATTCTCCATGCTGGGAAAACCAGGGAGTTCTCTCTGGTCAGGGTCAGACACACCAGGGAACTCAGGTGACATCCAATGAGTAAAGACACACCTGCGGCATTGCTGGGATTCCCAAAGTCACTGGAGAAACACCTGCGCCATTTAGGGAGACAACTCAGGTCAGTGTAGACTGGGAATTTAGGGCCACATCGCATTATCAGAGTACATCGAGATTAAGGGAGACACCCCAATACAGTGTACACACATCACTTGATTTGAGACATACTAAGTCAGTGTACAGAGACCCAGAGAATTACATGGAAACTATCAAAAGTGAGTACAATTAAGGAGACATCCACGTTCATCCTGGACGCAGCTCAGATATTACGGGGAAGATGCAGTCTAGTAATGGCACACCCGGGGAAGTAGGGAGAGACACTCCTATCAGTGAAGACCAACCTAGGGAGTAGGGGAGATCTACTGGGTCAGGGTAGAGACACCTGTGGTACTAGGGAGACATCCGAGGTTAAGGACAGACACACGCAAGTCAGAGAATCATCCAAGTTCAGTGTAGACACCCCCAGGGAACTATGACATCCCAGGTGTGGAAAAACATGCAAAATAAGGTGACAGCAGAGGTCACTGTACATATGCTCATGGAATGAGGGAGCTGTCCCATCTGAGAGCAAACATTACAGGTTTTAGACACCTCAGATCTGAGCAGACATACCTGGGGGTTAAAGAATATCTCAGGTCAGTACAGACACATCTGGTGAATCAAGGAGACTCCAGGGACAGTTTAGACACACCTCGGAGTAAGGGAAACCTCCAAGGTCAAGTTGGACACACCCTGGGTACTCCTGGGACATCACAGGCCAGAGTAGACCGGTCTGGGTTCTTACGTAGAGCCACCTCAAGTCGCTGTAGATGACGCAAGAGCAGACACACCCAGGAATACGAGAGACAGGATAGATCAGTGCAGACACATCTGGGGAAACAGGAAGACCTCCCAAATCGGTGTAGAAACACAGGGTTGCGGCACCTGGGTGGCTCAGTTGGTCAGGTGTCCGACTCTTGA
This sequence comes from Lutra lutra, assembly GCF_902655055.1. Classification (NCBI taxonomy): domain Eukaryota; kingdom Metazoa; phylum Chordata; class Mammalia; order Carnivora; family Mustelidae; genus Lutra; species Lutra lutra. Next base: position 78,685,370 of record NC_062289.1, read on the forward strand.
TTTCGGCTCAGGTCACGGTCTCAGGGTCATGAGATCGAGCCCCAAGTTGGGCTCTAGGCTCAGTGGGGAATCTGCTTAGGATTGTCTCTCCCCTTCTCCCTCTGCCCCTCCCTTGAACACATACTCTCTCTCTCAAGTACATAAATCTTTTAAAAACGTTCGAAAGAAGCACAGGCAAAACCATGGAGAAATCCAAGCATAGAAAGACCCCTTGATTATCTAATTCTACAGGGAATACCAGCCCAGAGCAGACACACCTGGAGGACGAGGCTGCTAGCCCACGTGAAGGTAAGCAGAACAACCAAAGCCAGCGTAGAGACACCTGGGGCGTTACAGATACAAACTGCACCAGGTGAGACGTACCAGGAAGTTACAGAGACACCTGCCTTCGCTGTAGGCATACCTCGGGAATTAGGAAGGCCTCCACGTCATCGTGGACACATCGAGGGAGGTAACGAGACTTTCTGAGTCAGCAAAGAAACACAGGGTCAACTATGGGAACATCCAAGGACTGGGAAGACCCCTTGGGAAAATTCAGGTCAGAGCTGGCACACCTGGAGAATTAGGGCAAAGGCTGGTCAGTGTAGAAACATCCCGGGCTCTAGAGAGACGCAATCAGGGCAGACACACCTGAGGCATTCAGGAAACCCCCTAGGCTGCAGAAGATACAACTGGAACTTTGGGAGACCCCTTGGTTATTCCAGACTCATCCTGAACATTTAGGAGGCATAAGAGGTCGCAAGAGTTCCACCAGGTGTATCAAACCTACAGGTAGTGTGGAGGTGCCTGGGGAACCAGGTAGCCATCCCAGGTCAGGGCTGACACAGATGGGAAACTGGGAGAACACTCTAGGTATTTCTAGGCCCAGCACGGGTACTAGAGAGACCGCCCAGGATGAGACAGGCAAACCCGGGTAAGGGAACAGAAGCCCCGCGCCGGTCCAGGCACAACTGCTGCAGCAAGGAGACACCAGAGGTGAGTGCGTACAAGTGCTGATTTACGACTCAACCCAGCTCGGTGCAGACACAGCTGGGGAATTGCGGTGACCTTCCTGGTTAGTGTTCACATATCCAGGAAATGAGGGAGACAGACCAAGTCAGCGTTGACACATCTGGGGAATTAGACCGCCTGGGTCAGCACAGACTCACCTTCTGCGGAAGTAGACACCCTAGATAATAGACACACACCTGGGGAGCTTAGGCAGACGACAGCGTAGACACACCTGCGTTATTAGGGACAAATCTCAAACCCACACAGACACGACTTGGGAATTAGGAATGCATCCCAAATCACTACAATTTAGAGAAATTTTGAGATAACCAAGGACCATGTTGACACAGCTGAGAATTAGGGAGATATTCCAGATAATGCAGACACACCTGGGGAATTAGGGAGACATCCCAGGGCAATACGGACACATAGCGGAGACCTCTCAGGTCTGTGGGAGTACACCTGGGGCGCTGGGCGTAACAGTTTCTAGTTCACACACCTGGGATGTTAACGGTGCGTCCTAGGTCAGTGTAGACACACCTGCAGTACCAGGGACGGACCCCAGATCAGAAGACACGTAGGAAGGCTGGGGAGGGAGATACGGAAGGAAGGAGAACGACAAGGGCAGGCCAGGGAAGAAGGTCACAGGGAGTTCGTGTTCTGTGGGGACAGCGTTTCCATTTGCAAGAAGAGGAGAGTCCTGGAGACGGATGGTTGTGGGTGCGCAACAGTGCGAACAGCCTTCATAACGCCACCGAACCGTGCACTTAAGACGGCTGGTCGTATACGTTTTACGTAAAAAGGTAGAAAAAAGAACAGGGCAGCGCGTGGTTTCTCAGCTAAGCTGTGTTCACACTGAGCAGGCGATGGCCCCTGCAAGGTCGGGGCCGTTGTGAGATTAAGTAAACGATACACCTCAGGTGCATGCCTGAGACGGGGGGGGGGGGGGGGGGGGGGGGGGGGTTCTTGGCTGCAAGGCCAAGTGCTCAGGGGAAGCGCCAGGCCGGGTCCTTCATGCGCCCCCAGGAAGGACGGGGGGGGGGGGGGAAGGGGGGCGTCAGGCTGCGGGCACGTGACACTGGGTCGAACCCCGCGTGCCCAACCCCCAGGTCCCCAGATACATCCTTTCCGGCGGCCACTTCCTCAAACTTCGCCAGCGGCCCCCTTCCATCCCGCAATCCTGCTGCGGCGGGGAGGTCTGCGCACACCGCCTTTCCACGCGGCACGCCCTCACTTACGCACCCGCCCCAGCAACAGGAGGCCCAGCCCTGCACCCGGTGGCGGTTCCCGCTCTGGTCACACGCTCCCAGTCCCAACGAGGCCTTCCGAAGCCCCTGGTCAGCTCAGCGAGACGCGCTCCCGCTTTGCCAGAGTCCGCTTCCTTGTCCAAGTCTGGGGATCCCAGGTCCCACGGCGGCCACCCGCGCTGTGTGCGCGACCCAGGGCCCCCCCTCAGCCCCACGCAGCCACAGAACGACGCCTCCTTCCCGAACCACTTTCGGTTTTTCGAAGCAACAGAGTGCCGATTACGCTCCAGACGCGTTAGACACGCGCGCTGCTCTGTAGGGCTTCACCGTCTGCATTCTCCTTTCCAGCCTCTCCCGCCGCAAAACAGTGGCCGGACGTATCATCCCAACACGGACAAACCCAAGACGGCTTCGGAGGTGGGTAGGGGCTGAGACAACTCACTCCCTTCCCAACCAAGCTGGCGCCTGCAGTACCCGCCCGCCGGGAAAGGGAAGGGCTGGGACCCCCGCGTTAGCCAGCTGGAGTGCAGCCGGCGCCACTAGTAACTGCCCTGCGCGGCCAGGGCCCCAGCTGCCCCTCTCAGGACACTGTCCTGGGACCACAACCTGTCGTCCCCCTCACGGGGTCAGCACATGGTGCACCCAGAGGTCCCCGCCCCACGCCTCCCAAAAGGGCCGTCACACACCCCGCTAACCCGGTGCTCGCCTGACTGCCGGGACTCACCACCAGCAGACATCCCGCAGAGGCCACCCCGCGGGGCCGTCCCCTGCCTCCGAAGAGGAAGCACTTGCGCTGGTGCCGCCAACCGAGACGCGGGAGACGCCGGCAGTGCGCTCCCAATGGCCCGGCCGGCGTGCGCGCGGACGCCCACGTGCCAACGACACCCACGTGCCCGGCGTGCTCCGCCCACTGACGGCCCCTTCCTGCTGACGCCCCCACGTACCGGCGTGCCCCTCCTCTGACGTCCCACACGTGCCCGGCGTGCTCCGCCCACTGACGGCCCCTTCCTGCTGACGCCCACGCACGTACCGTCGCACCCCCACTCTGACGTCCCCCACGTGCCGACGTGCTCCTCGTGTTGACGTCCCCGACATGCCGGCGTCCCCCACGTCCTGGCGTGCCCCTCCCACTGACGTCCCCCTCCTGCCGACCCCCTCACGTACCGGCTTCCCCCTCCTGACGTCCCCCACGTATCAGCGTCTCCCTCCCGTCGGCGTCCCCCTCGTGCAGACATCCCTCACCTACCCGCGTCCCCCACGTGCCAACTACCCCACGTCCCAGCGTCCCACTCGTGCCAACGTCTACGACGTACCAACATGGCCCTCCTGCTGATGTCCCCCCTCATAACGGCGTCCCCCTTGTGCCGACGTCTGCACGTCGGCGTGCCCTCCTGCTACGTCCCCCTAGTGCCAACAACCACACGTACCAGTGATCCCTACATACCTGCGTTCCCTTTGTGCCGACGACCCCATGTACCGGTGTTCACCGCCTGCCGACAACCCCAGTACCAACGTGCCCCTCCCGCTGACCTCTCCCACATACCGGCGTGCCCTTCCCACAGATGTCCCACACGTACCGGCGTGCCCCTCCTGCTGACGTCTCCACGTACCGTGTCCATCCCCCTGACGTCTCCCACGTACCAGCGTGCCCCTCCCACTGACGTCCCTCTCGTGCCGACGCCCCCACGTACAAGCGTCCCCCAGGTACGCACGTCTCCCTCGTGCCGGCATCCGCCTCGTGCCAACCAACCCAAGTATTGGCCTGCGCTCAACGTCCCCCACATCCCAGCGTCCCACATGTACCATCGTGCTCCTCCCGCTGACGTCTCCCACGTGCCGACGTCCATGTACCGGAGACCCCACGTGCCAGCTGCCCCTCCTACTGACGTCCTCCACGTCCCGGCGTGCACCTTCTGCTGATGTCCCCCACATACTGGCGTCCCCCCACGTGATGACGTCCCCCACGTGATGACGTCCCCCACGTGCCGGCCTTTAGCTCTAGCCCACTCTTGCCAGATGCCGGCGTTGCATATCTAATTGCTCTATATAGAGACAGAGCAGCGTCTGGCCTGGAGGGTCTACCACTTTGCTCACGCATGGACGCTACACCCAGAGCCCCTCCTGGACAAGACGACCCTGGCAGGAGGGAGCCCAGATGGTTGTGGCCCCTCGGGTGCCCCGACCCAGGCCCCCTCTGTACTGCTACCAGTGCTCCCTGTCCTCCCCTCTGCCGGCAAGAAGGGATGGCCCCATAGGCAGCCTGTGCCCCTAAACCCGTGCCACCCGCCTTGTCACCCCGGCTTTCCCGAACTCGACCCCGGACTCCCCGCACAGCGGGAAGCTTCCACCCCCCCCCCCCCCCCCCACATCCCGGCAAGGTGGACGGCGCCCGACTCTCCGTTTGCCAGGTGACTGTGTCACACAGGAGCTCAGCTTCCTCCTGAGCAGACAGGATCGGGGACCGGGCCTGAGCCTCATTTGGGTTCAATGAGCACACATTGTGCCAGGCACCTGCAGCACCTGCCCGGTCTCATTTTGGGAAGTCGGTTATGCTCACCCCCAACCTGCAGGCCCCAGTCACGCCTAGGGGGTGGCAGCCCTGATCTCTGCCCTGTGACCTGGTGCTGCCCACCCAGCAAGGACCCCCCGGCTCATCTCCCTGGGCAGCCCCAGGCCCCCACCAGAGCCACCGGGGGCCTCAGACACGTGTCCTAAGGGTCAAGGGTGGGGGTATCTGTCCACATTCCCTGGCAGCCTCTCCTGGGGGAACCGATCGGCCCCTGCTGAGGATGCTGCTGGGCAGGAGAGCCCGCCCTGGGAGGCAGGTACCCGGTTCCTGTCCCGACCTGGTCCCTAACAGCCTGATCATCACTGGCGAGGCTGCGGGACTCACCAGCGCTCTCCGGGTTACAGAGCCCAGCCTGACCACAAGAAAAGGCGCCTCCAGGAGCCACGTGGTCCAGGGCCAGGGAGCAAGACTGTCACCGGAGGACCGTGAGTTTTGCTCCCAGCGGACGGAGGGCAGAGCTGGCCGCTCACCTTATTCTGAGCCCGTGGCCCCAGTGTGCTCAGGCTCAGGAGACCGGGCCTCCTCCAACCTGAATCACACCTGCATCTGTGGACCCTGATTGTGGCACCCCTGATGACCAGGCGGGCCTGTGAGGCTCGGAGCTCAAGCCTCTGTTTCAGTGAACCTGCTCCATGCAACCAAGGTGCCCAGTGGGGACATCTTTGCCTCCGTCCCCTCCCCGGCTCCTGCCTCGCTCTCCTTCTCAGGTCAGGGGATGCGCCGTTCCTTTCTCTGAAGACCCCAGACGCATACAGCAGGGTTGCTGCCTGGGGTCTCCGAGTAGCCAGGACCCGCCCCCGGAGTCAGGGCCTCAGGAGCCTGAGAACTGCACTGGGCTTCCCTCCCTTGGCCTTTCCGAGAAATCAGGAACCTTTCATTTTAGAAATTAATATGCATTACAAAACTAATAATACGGATTTATGGTTGCACTTGAGGAAAAATTAAGGGAATAAATAATCCAAAGTCTTCACATGTGTTGTCCTTAAGCAAAACCATGTCCAGGTGATTTTTCCGCTTCCTACTGAATTATTTACATTAAGATGCCCAGCCGCCAGAGTGCTTCTCTGCAAACCACAAGTACGGCCCCCACCAGGCCCCTCCACGGGGTGCAGACTCTCAGGGCAGCCCTGGGCAGGAGGCAGGTGGGAAAGAGCCCCCCAGGAGAGTCACCCCCTGGGGCATGAGGCTCAGGTGCCCTGTGAGGGCTCCAGCTCAGGCACCCGAGGGTGCTGTTCTGGGAACCTCACCTGAGAAGCCTCCCCGGGCCCCTCTCCCCACCCCCGCAGGGACTCTCCAAGCAGGAGAAATCCTGGCCTGGTCAGTAGAACCCGCATCCTTCCAGCCTCAATGCTGCCCTGGTGTCCCCGTGAGCAGCCAACAGCCAGTGCTGGGGCCCCTCCTACCATACCCCCACGAAGGACTGGGGGGCCAGGGTGGACCTGGGGTCCCGATTCAGAGACAAACCTTCCTCCTGACAGTCCATCAGACACACACCTGAGGCCCACGGAGGCTCCCCCTGGAGTCTGATTTCACAATACTGACCCTCTGCCAGCTGCTCCAAGAGGGCGGACCCATCAGCACATCCTGAGTCCCCACCGGAGAAGACCCTTCCTGAGGGACCCCACCGTGGGCTGGGGACCCCGCATCTCCAAGGGCTGCCTCCTCCCAGGGGCTCCCAGGCTGGGGCATCCCCGTCCAGGTCTCGTCTGCACAGGCCGGACGCTCTAGCCCCACCATTGGGGCTCCTGGGGCAGAGCCCAGGCACCGGCAGAGGGAGGGGACCCGTGCCTCCCTGTTTGTGCGGCCTGTCACACACACTCAGTGAGGGTCCGCCCGGACCTGGGGGTGGTCCCGGTCCCGGTGGAGGATCCAGGACAGAGACCCCTGTCCTCCTGGAGCCCCGGCTGCATGAGCGAGTCCAGGACCTGGGCTCTCAGACCCCGGAGCAGCTGCAGGGGCCAGGGGTTCTCGGGCCCCACCCCAACACCAAGGACAACTCTGCAGGAAGGACCCAAACTTCCCAGGGGCCACTGCATGCATTTATCATCAGGGCACCCTCACGGCGGTCTGACTGGTCCAGCCTCTCCTGACTGCAGACCCACCATCCGTGTCTGCTTGAATCCTCCGAGCAACGGGGATGTCACCACCCCGTGAAGCAGCCTCCCATGGGATGGTGGGAAACACCTTCCTGCTGGCCCAGCTCTGCAGACACACGGCTCCATCCTGCAACCCCTCTTCCTGCTTTCCCGAGTCTGGTCTCCACCTGAGCCCCTGCCCCCAGCTGCCCCTGCTCCCAGAGGCCCCTATAGCCCCTCAGCTCCTGATCAGCTGGGCATCCCAGGACCCTGCTCAGCCACTGCCTCTGCCCACAGACTCCCTCCCTCCTGCAGCCTCAGGGCAGACCAAACTCCCCACTGCCCACGCAAGGCACCAGGCAGGGCTCCATGGGACAGCTCAGAAAGGAACCGTCGGGGCCCGGAGGGATCCAGCCCGATGCTGGGCTTGCTTTCTGCCTCCTCATTGCCTCTAACCTGCACCGACGTTCATAGCGCAAGGGAAGGACTGAGTCCACAGCCTGGGCTCCAGGATCCACTGCCCCCAAACGTGCAGCCTCACGGGGGAGGGCGAGGAAGCAGGTCCCCTCATGGTTCCAACCTCAGGCTGGGCTCTGAGGCGGAGGCCTGCCCTGCCTTCCAGAAACCTCCGAGCCTCTCTCTACAAAGGAGCTCAGTTCCTCCTCCCTGCTGACGTTCCAACTCCTCTCTCGGCTGCTCAGACCCGCAGTTAAGGCCACAAGCGGAGCAAACACGCCTGCCTTCCTCCTCGGGCTGAGCCGCAGGTGACACGCAGCCCCGACCTACACCCGGGGACCGATCCTGCAAGGCCACTCACCTGGGGACTCAGGCACCTGTGAACGATGCACGGGGACAGGCTTCCTGCCCCACAGCCAGCCCTGAGTTCGCCCGGGGCACAGAGGACAGGGAGCGGTGGGACCCTGGTGACCTCCGTGTGTTGGGGCCACGGCTGGAGAAGCCCCGCTCTCTGCAGACACACGCAGCCCCGTTCCCGCCGGCAGACCAACAGTCTGAGGGCGAGAGCAGGGGACACGTCAGCCTCTCTCCCAGACGACCTGCTCCCCTTCCCATCTGTGGGTTCAGACCCCCAAGGGCAGCTCTCCTGGGTCCTCGCCTGGGAGTCAGAGGGGATCTGCTCCTGGTGAACCCTCACTGTGGGACCTCATGGGTGCGGGGGTCCTTGCTCAGGGGCCTCACCTGGGGAAACTTACCTGGAGGCACCGCACCTGCAGGAGCCTCACTTAGGGGCCTCACCTGGGAGTCCACACTTGGGGCAACCTTACCTGAGGGACCTCCCCTGTAGGGGACCTCACCTGGGGAGCCTCACAGGGGTTCTCAGAGGCCTTGACATTGGGAAGGGGCCTGAACTCTCCTGGCTGTGGCCTGAGATGCGGGGAGAGGCGTCTGGGACTTGGGCAGGCCTCTCACTCTGACCACTGACCCCAACTCACTTTCCTTCCCTCAGGCTCGGAGTGGAATTTCCAAGGTTGCGGGGCTGCCGCTCCCCCCGGGGGCAGGAGACCTGTCCTCAGAGCACAGGAGGAGAGATCTCCTCCGGAGCAGAGCTGCCTCCGCTCAGCGGCTCTGGCCTAGGCGGCCTTGTGCTCAGCAGACAAGCGAGCTGAGAGCCAGAGGGTTGGCACCTGACCGAGGGCTCAGGTGTGAGTCGGGGGCTGTTCCTTGCTCACGTGGGGCAGGAAAATCCTCCTCCTCTCCCCTCCTGAGTGGCTGGCTGAGACCCGCCAGGGAAGACAGATTAAGGAGACAGAAACCGGGAAGCGCACTAACACTCATGCCGCAAACACATGTGAGGACACCGGGACACAGGGAGCCTCCCCTGCAGCGGCTGAGAGGTGACCTAGAGGCCTCTGCCCAGGGAGAGGGCAGGGATGTAGGGCCCGGGGGAGGGCGAGTCGCCCCAGAAGGAAGACTAGGTGGAGGCTAGTTGGTGGCTGCAGGAGGAACTCTGTCCAGTCCCAGGTTGGTGTGCACGTCCAGGCTCCTCTCTGGCGAGGGGCGGTTATCCTTACACGAACACTGCCGGGACTGAGGACCATCAGGCTCCCGGTGCAGGACGTGTGTCCAGGCTGATGAGGGGAGCGCAGGGACAGCCTCTCTCTGAGTCCCAGCTTCCACGTGCCCGCAGCTTCTGTGACCCACGTCCAAAGCCCTCCATGCTGTCGTTCTTCTGTGATGGAAGTTTGTCGGAGTCGGGACCACAGGCAGTACCGAGACCTGGACCTGATACCAGCGAAACTGCTCTGAATCCGGGAAGGACGCCCGCCCCGGACAGTTCTGGGGTGCAGGAGACGCCTGCTGACCAGCTAGCTGCTAAGCACAAGCTGGGCCCTGGGAGGAGAATGGGGCTCTGTGGAGGAACCTTCCAGCAGCTCCCGCTGAACAGGTGTCCTGGCAGGATGCTTCTGGGGAATCTGGGCCCTTGATACCATACGTCAGAACCAGGTCTCCAGCCGCAAGTCCTGTCCTGGATCCACAGCTTGCACATCACGGCCCGGACCCACACAGCACAGGTCCCATCCTGGATCTGCATGTCATCGTTGTCCCTTCCTGGACCCACACAGCTTAGGTTCTGTCCTGGATCTTCAAATCGTTCCATGTCCCTTCCTGGACCCGCACTGCGCAGGTCCGCCTGCAGCCATCCCTGTGGCCTTTGTCCACAGTCCTGGGTGGCTCCTCGTCCTGAGACCCTCGATCTCCTGAGTCCTGGGAGTCCATCCAAATGCAGGTAGCCCTGGCAAGAGGCTGCATATGCACCCTAGCCAGGCCCGCGCCCACACACACAGGGTCCAGAGCCTCTAGGGAGCATTGGGCTGCTGACCATCCCCCACGTTCACCAACACAGCCCTTCCCTGCGAAACCTCAGCTCAGAGTGGGGCTGCGCAGACCTGTGGCGGCTGTGCCAGGATGCGCTGCAGGGCCCTCGTGGTTACAGGCCTGGATTCCTGGGGGCCCTGGCCTGGGCCATAGCCGCCTCATCTCCCCTGACACCGTCTGCCTGCGGTTCCCGAGGGTGGTGGGTGGGACAGGACAATGCACGCCGCTGACCACCGACCTGCGCAAGAGGCCAGCATTGAGTTGCTTCTGTGTGGCTCATGCCCAGTCCACAGTGTGAGCCACTGCCTGATGGCCTCCCTCCCAGGGGTGTCCCAGACCCTGTTTCCCCCTAGGGCAAAGTCACTCAGTCCCTCTGTACAGGCTTCTCCCTAGGTGGGGTCTCAACCAGGGGTCCAGGGACCTGAGGGCCTCGTGGTCCCCCATGAGCGCAGGGGGTCCAGACAGCCTGAGGAGCCAGAAGCTACACCGTTTCCTTGTGAGAGTATCAGGTTGGGGTCTCAGCCTCTCAGAGAGCTCCTGGTTTCCCAGGACAGGAGCTCAGACAGCAGGGACAGCGCGTGGGAAGAGCCAGAGCCAGGTACCCCGCCCTGGGACTGCCCAGCATCCAGCCCTCTCTGAACCAAGGCCCATGGGCTGAAGAGCCAGGCCAATCAGAGCCCCAAGTGGCGGGACTCATGTAATTGGCTGAGAGTGTGCATATGACTCATGTCCATCCAATCACAGCCCTGGGTGCTGTGTGGGCGGTCCCAGACCAAGCCCCTTTTCTGAGGGATCTGAGTTCAGCATGGCGGGAGCGGGGGCGGGGGGGGGGGGGGGGGGCGTGGTTATGTAAAGTAATACAGGCACTGTCATACAAACTAGCACAGGGTCCGTCGTTATGTAAACCAGTACAGGGAATGTCGTTATATAAACTAGCACACGTCCCGTCGTTATATAAACTAGTACACGTCCCGTCGTTATATAAACTAGTATATATATTAACTAGTATAGGGTCCATCATTAAGTAGCTCAAGGTCTGTCATTACATAAACTAGTACAGGGGCTGTCATTACATAAGCTAGTACGGGGGCCGTCCTTATATAAGCTAGTACGGGGCTGTCGTTATATAAATGATATGCAGCTGCCATATATAAGCTAATATGAGACTGTCCTCATATAAACTAACATAGGAGCTGTCATTATACAAATCAGTACAGGAACTGTCGTTATATATATTAACACAAGAGCTGTCGTCATATACACTAATATAGGGGCTGTGGTTCTATAAATTAATACCGGAACTGTGGTTATATCAGCTAATAGAGGGGTTGCCTTTAATAAAACATAGGGACTGTCATTATATGAACTAATACAGGAGCTGTCATATAAATTAATACAGGGGCTGCCTTTAATATAAACTAATACAGGGACTGTCATTATATAAACTAATTCAGGGACTCTCATTATATAAACCAATAAAGGAATTGTCATTATATAAACTAATACAGAGACTGTTGTTACATAAATTAATACAGGAGCTGTCGTTATATAAACTAGTATGGGGACTGTCGTATCATAAACTAGTACAGGGATGGTGGTTACCTAAACTAGTAGAGGGGCTGTCGTTACCTAAACTAGTACAGGGACTGTCGTTACCTAAACTAGTACAGGGGCTGTGGATACCTAAACTAGTACAGGGACTGTGGTTACATAAACTAGTACAGGGGCTGTGGTTATCTAAACTAGTAAAGGGGCTGTCACTAAACCAGTAGCGCAGCCGTCTTCAGGGAGGAGCTGGCCTTATATTAACCAATACGAAGAAGACGAAGCCTCAAGATGGACAGAGAAAAGAGGGCCGTGACTGTGCTTTTTGAAGTCCGGATCCAGCTTCTCCTGATTTTGTTCATTCTGCTCAGTTAGATGAGTCGGTCAGTCTCCTACTGAGCCTAGTTGGCATTGGGTTTTCTGTCTCCTGCACCTGGAGGGGCCTGGAATGAGACATTCCAAAGTTATCCAGGCACACCTCTGTGCCTCCCTGTGTTTTACCCACAGCCCCCTGGCTGGACGAGCTCACGGTCCAGAGGAAAGCACGGTGCGGGGAGCAGACCTAGGATCTGTGCCTTCGGGAGCACGGCCAGGGTGACCACATGTCCTCACAGGGAGATGCCCAGCACTCAGCAGCCCTCGGAATCGGTCCTGAGCCGAGCTCAGCTTTGAGATAGGTGAGGAGCTCAAACCATCTTGCTGACTGCATGAAAGAGAGACCATGGCAGGCAGGCTCCCGCTGAAATGCGCTGGGGTAAATCCTGTGTCTTGCTCTGCAGCAGCAGAAGCGTCCTTCCTATGCAAAGAGCACAGGTGGGAGGGAATGGGGCCTGCTGGCCCTGCGCAGGGGGCGCTGGTAGACTGGGTCACAGGCTGCCTGGGCAGGGAGAACTGTCCCCAGCAGACACACTCGCTCTGCTGCAGGGACTGTCTGGGAAGACTGGCTGAGACTCTGTAGACCTTCAGCACATGCACTCCAGACTCCAGACTCCAGACTCCATCAGAGCAATCAATACTCCCTTCAGAACAGACCTACACGCTTCCCCGAGAATCAGGGCCACCTGCCACGAATCCAGCGCTTCTCCCAGCTTTTACCCTGAAACCAAACTCCTCTGCCTCCCCCTCTCCAGCTCCCAGCCGTGCTTCTCCAGCAGGACCCAGGCACCAGGCCCCGCGGCGTTGGGAGGAGCGCAGCCAGGCTGAGCCTCTGCCCCAAAGGGCAGGTCTGTCCGCTACGCAAACAGGTGACGGGTGTCCAGGGCCTGAGGGTGGCTCGTGTCCAGACGTCTAGCCTGGTTAGTGAGGAGTGGGATCATGGAACGAGGGACACTGTGTCATGACACTCCCAAGAAGCCGCCCTTCTGGAGTCCTAGCGTCGGAGGCAATTCTGGAGGAGGCACACGTGGTTTCCAATGGACACGGAAGCAGTCCCACGTTCCTTTTCTTCTTTCATGTAACATAGTCACTGACGAACCACTAAGAGTTCAGTGCCCCACTGGGCTATAGTCTCTGCAAAGGAGAGGCTCTGTGACCACTCGCCCAACCTCTTCCTCGCTCTGTGACAGCAGAACAGGGGAAAGATGCTTTTCTCACCCAAGGACGGGGTGGAAGGTAACCAACCGGGCAGGGGTTACCCATCAGGGTCTTGTCCCCTGTAGCATCTACATGAGACTTTATTGTCCACCCAACCTGTCATTCCATAGATGTTCTTGAGCACCTACTGTATACCAGGCCCTGGGCTAGTACAGTCCTGGATCACACTGTGGCCCAGTAGAGACTCATGGAAGTAGACCGAGTTGTCAGAACTCCCATTTTCAGACGACAGAAACACAATTCCAAATGCCAGGGGCCGAGAGGCCTTTGTCCGTCAAGGACCAGGAGGAAGGGTTCTGAGCTGGTTGTTCTCTGTGCCCCTGCTGCTCTGCTCCTCCTCCGCCCGGCTCTGCTCTGTGCAGGGCGGCTGGGCCCAACTCTGCCTGAAAGCGGCTCCTCCGCTCCTGGTTGGCTTCAGCTAGTTGGGGGAGTTGGCAGGAGCCTGGAGGGCGGGAGGAGAGGGAGGCTGGGGCATTCCTGCTTCTGTCCTGCTGGCCTCTGGCTCTGACAGAGGCTGCATTCCTCTAAGGTCCCAGGTCCTGCCCACGGCTGCTCTCCCCAGGCTACAGCTGTCCCTGGCCTCCAGAAATCCTGCTTTCTCCCTTGTCATTCAGACAAGCTCAGGATAAAGACTCCTTACTCCTGCGAGAACCAGGGGTGCTTCGTGTTCCTGTGGTTCCCCTGCGCTTGCCTGTACGTCTGAGGACAGCTCTAGACTCTTCAGTTATGCATGCCGGGTGGGTCATCTGGTCTCACCTGGGTCCCACCTAGGTTGGGTGGGCTAGCTCACGACAGGCGGCAGATGGGCACGAGCACCATGGGGAAGCAGATACCAGACAATGGAACACCATTGTGTCCCCTTCACTTCCTGCTCTGACTTTATTCCCTGCCGTGCTGGACCAGCTCCCCCGGGGGGCAGCAGCTGGAGCCTGGGCACACCTAGCTCAGGTGGGACAGCTTCCAGTCTGTGCCTGCTGAAGGTGGGCTTCTGCGCCTTCCAGAACTGGAATCATCTCCTTTGTCTCCTATTGCTGATCTAACCAATTACCACCACGTCCATGGCTCAGACATGAATTTGTCCCGCAGCTGTGCAGGGGAGCCGTGGGACATGGGGCTCGCTGGGCAGAAACCACTGTCTCACCTGGCTGCCTTAATTTCCGAGGCTCTGGGGCAGGATCGCTTCCTTGTTCATTCAGGCTGTTGGCAGAATTCCTGCGGTTGTAGGACTGCCTCCTTGTTTCCTTCGGGCTGTCAGCCCAGGGCCCTTCCACTCGGAGGGGCCGTGTGAGTGTCTTGGCTCAGGGCCCCCTGCTCCGACTTCAGAGCTCCTCTCACGCTGCATATCTGCCCTCCTCCTCCCGCCTGGTCTCTGGCCAGCGGGGCAAGGTCCTCCCAGTTTCAGGACCCGGACTAGACTGGCCCCACACAGGTAATCCGGAACAGCCCCTCCCCCTTTTCAAGATCTGTCCCTTCGCCCCATCAGCAGAGCGCCTCTCCCCTGGGAGCTGACACAGCTGCGTGCTCTGCACCAGCGCGTCGACGTCCTTGGCGGGTCATTCTGCTGCCACAACACCACGGATGCGGATCAAGGCTCTGCACCCTGGGTCCCTAGGATGTTGTGCAGTGATTTGCAGACGTGCTTGTCCACCCCTATCCTCTGACCTAGGGCTGCAGCCTTTGCAAGGTCGAGAGCAGCCTCATGTTTCCAAAGGTGCATCCAGTGACTGGATGCAAAGTTGACTCTTCGGGGCACGCGTGGGCAGGTGGTTACTGGATAAGGCGGGTCGGGGGAGACAGGGGTGAGGGGCTGCATGTCCCATGAAGGGGTGTCCCCAGCCCAGCACCAGCCACAGCTATTGTGTGGGATGGCCCAGAGCTGCCCGAGTCCTTACCACACAAGAACGTCCAGAACTCCGAACTGCCCCGGAGCTTCTCCATTCCTGGGCACTGGCCGCTGGTCTACACTGCTGGAGCATTGGCCGGGCCAAGTCCTGCCCAGCCGCTGGCCCTGCTTCAGTTGCTGCCCAGGAGATGCTGTGTCTGACGAGCAGCCAAGTGCCTCGCGGGTTGCCAGGGACCTCCCCAAGATCAGATCTGAAGTCGCCCACTTCTGTCACCTCCCCAGTGGCTGTGCCCTGTCCCCACATAGCTGCACCCACCAGCCTGCCCTCCTCCCTCCTCCCGCTGCCCGTGGTGTTCCTCAGCCCCCATGTCCACCCTGGGGCCCTGCGGGGCCCAGCAGTGGAGGGTCCCCTCTCCACAGAGAGGACAGTGCCCAGAGTGTACAGACCGATCCCTGGGCTAGAAGCATGCACCCGTGACCCCACAGCTACACGGGGGTGTCAGCAGGTGGAGACCAGCCACAGATAGCCCCTTCCAGGAGGAACCTTCCATGAAGTCACGTGAGGCTGAGAGGAGGCGTCTCACGAGATTACATCTGGGAGCGCGCAGACCTTTTACCAGAGTAGAGCGGAGATTGTTGCAAGCGGCTCAAACTCCCCGCTGCTGACCGAGGGTAAAAGGGCAGTTCTCTGACCTCAGAGGCCGACCTCACAAGACCCTGGGGGCCTCTGGAGGCCGGGGCTGCGGCCATTCTGGAGACATCCACAGCCCTTTGCGCTGGGCCCCAAGAAAGCGTGCAGACAGTGACAATAGGCCTCACAGGCGTGGCCCCGATTCTGGGAAGTTTCCCTTGTAGAATCCACATCTGTGTGGCAGAGCTGCCGGTGTGCTCAGCCACAGCTGTCGCCTTTGTCCCTGGTGCCCTGCGGCTCACTGACACATCCTATGGCTCTCAGCGCTACCCGCCGTGACGGCTCTGCCAGCCCTGCCACCAGCATCCCCTCCCGCGACGCTTCTCTCCCTCCACAGACCCAGGTCCCCCCGACCCCTGCTCCTCCCTCCCGACCACTTTTCCTGGGCTGCTCACAGGCATCTCCGGCCCACGCCCCACGTCCTGTCCCCCAGGTGCACGACCACGCCAGGGCGCGCAGCTGGCAGGAGCAGCCGGCAGGGGGAGCTGATACGTCTCTGTCCCTTGAGGCAGAAGAGGGATGGAGCGGCCTCCAGGACCCACCATCACTGCTGAGCCCGCCCTCCCCAGGAGCCCATCCACCTGGAAATGCTCTCTGCTTTTCTCTGGGGGCTGCTCTGGCGGGTGGGAGATGGACAGGGGAGCGCACCCGGGCTGGGACCCCGGCTACTCCCGGTGCGCTCGAGGACCCGCAGCCCGACCTGCCCTGGAGCCTGTCACAGATGCAGGGTCCTGGGCCCCAGCCCAAGCCTGGGAGTCAGCACGTGCCACGACACCAGTCCCAGGCCACGCTGGCCCCTGAGGGGCTCGGGGCTGAGCCACCACGGGTTGCCGTCCTCACTCAGCACAGCGTGCAGGGGCTGGACATGCCCGGGCTGCCCAGGCCAGGGTGAGAGGCGGCTGTGAGCCACTGGAAACCACAATCCACGGGAGCCTAGACCAGACACAGTGACTTCTCTCTCACAAGAAGTAGTCCAGGCTGGTCTGGCAGTTCACAGGTATCAGGGAAGGAGCCTACTCTACCTCGTTTCTTGGGATTTCTCCATATAGGGTTCCTCCTATGTCCAGCAGGACTGCGTGAGGTCCAGCGCCCACATCTCCATTCCAGCTGCTGGGGACAGGCAGGCCGCCGTGCATAGCTGCCCCATGTGCCCGATCTTCTCCGGCCACCACAAGCTCGGGGGGCAGTTTCACACAAACCAGGGCGGCTGCAGCCCGCGTCCTGGGGTGAGCACTGGAATTCTCCCGGTAGAGCCAGGCAGGAGCCTTCCAGGGGCCCCGTGCTCCCCAACCCCACACGGGCAGAGCCCACCCTGCGTCCATCTAGAAGACCCCCCCAGGAGAGAAGACAGTCCACTCGCGGAGGAGCCATCTCTCGGAACCCAGGAGATCTGTGAAACCAGGAGAACATGGGGACCGAGCTGTTTGCGATGTGACAAACACAGCTTGTTAACCTGGTAGAAGCAGAAGGGACTCGCAAATGCCTAATTACGTGAGCAGGCTCCCCAGCATGAAGGATCAGGCCACTCATCTGGACGGACTCCATTAGGCCCATTAATCTTCTTGATTCACTCTCCTGTAAGGACGCCGGCGGGGAGGAATAGTCCCACGTCGGTCGGGGAGACAGGAGGGCGGCAGGCGGCATCCCCCCAGGACTGGCCCTCACAGATCCACCCCTCAGCCCCAAACAAGAGGCAGCAGGCACATGGGCCCCTCCCATCATCCAGGGACGCCAGAGGCCCCCTGGTATGAACAACAGAGAACTCTCTCTGGTCCAAGGGAAGGAGGAAACTTCTTGGAGGAGCTCCGTCCATCAGGGACCCTGGCAATGTCTATCCTCCCGCCGCCATGGCAGGGGGTTAGCTGTGGCCTGGCTGACTCCCCTGGGTCACACCAGGCTCCATGGTTCTTGGGCAGAGGCCAGTGACCCCTCAGATGACACTGGCCGAGGTGCCTCCCATGCCTTTGCGTAAACCAACCCCTGGAAGAATGATGGGACCTTAAGCCCGTCGTAGAGGGATCGTCCCTTCCCCGAGTCACACAGGGCAGGGTTCTCTCAGGAAAGGAGCCACGTGGCAGGTGTTGGTGGAGACCCCAGGTGGCACGCAGCTGTGTGAGAGCAAAGCTAGAGTGCCTGTCCCTGCTCCTCCTCCTACAGAACAAAACCTCCGACCAAATTGTCAGGAACCCCGGACTCATCCACACGCCGACCTGAGACACGGACTGCTTGTTTTAGATTCCATTCTGCCTGGGTGACAACCCGGGGTGATTCGGGGACTGTGCACCCCCCACGACCACCAGCTTTCCAGAGTTACGTCCAAGTTCAAGGGAGTTTATGTGGCACCAAACTCCAGGGAGGGAGGACCAGATCCCCGGCTGCTGCCCCCAGGAGCCTGCTCGCCGGCTCCCCCTCCTTGGTCCCATGAGGCTCCAGAGACACGATGATAGGATCATTCTCCCGCAGCTGAGGTGCCTGGGGGGACTACGGGGGCCGTGGTTAGGCCCACCTCATCATCACTGGAGCCCCTTCCGCCGGGCAAGCACCGTGTCAGAGCTCTATCCGTTCCAGGGAGGGCACTCCTTCCAGGGCCGCTGGTCTTCCTGGGTCCCCCCGGGGGGAAATGCCTGCTCACTGGAGAAACACCTCTGAGGGTCACCACCCTAGACACAGACCCAGGAAGGGGGAAGAGCTCTCGTAAGATCACAGGATTTCCCTGCCCCACATGTCGGCCCGCGGCAGGAGGTCTGGGGGTCCCCGGGGCTCGCGGCTGACAGAGCTGCAGCCTCTCTGGGGCGTGGCCCAGGGCGAGTCCACAGTCAGGAGCAAGGGCAAGATCAAGGACCACAGGGGAACCGGAAGCCTTGGGCACCAGCAGCCCAGCCCCGGGCCAGATTAGCACAGGCCCTCCCCCGACCCCCGCTTCCCTCGGTCCCTAATACCCAGTTCAAACACACCAACCGCCTTTAGCAACAACAATGTTAGAAAGTCAAGGAGGAAAAAGGCGTCGGAACCAGACTCACAGGCTGCGCAGGTGTGAATCCTCGGGCAGGGAATTTAAAGGGACCGTGATGAACACGGTACGAGCCGTAACAGAAGCCGCAGACAACGCGCGAGAACAGACGGGCCGTGAAAGCGGAGACGCGTGGACCTGAGGGAAAAGCAACAGAACGCCGGAAACCAAAACCCTTTGAGAGAAACGCAGAACGCCTCTGACGGGCTCCTCAGCAGGCCGGATACAGCTGAGGAGCGATTCCCGTGCTTCAGAAATTACTTAAAAAATTAGTTAGAATATGCGTTAAAATCTGAAAGCCAATCAGTCTGAATTCTCCCGAACATTTAAAGACGCAATTCTAACAATTCTAAAGCCGTAAACAAACGGAGACTCCGCATTCGCGTGTTGAAACGTTGCTCAGGACTGCTCTGGAGATCTCCTCACCAGCAAGCGACTGTGTAGATGCTGAGAGACTGAGTCTAAAACACGGCAAGGCCACGTATCTGGGAGAGCCAGCGCGACCCTGAGGGAGAAAGGGCACGTGTGGGGACTCACGCATCCCGATTTCAAGACCGCGAAGCTATGGCAGTCAGGACGGTGCGGTGTAGGAAGGAAAAGAGACAAACAGACCAACAGATGCAGAGGAGGGCCCGGGGTGAGAGCCTCACAAACACAGCGGCCAGCAGACCGTGGACAAAGGAACGGAGACAACTCCGGGAAAGGCCACCCCTGACGGGCAGTGGTGCCGCTGGCTGCGGCGAGGCCTCCGCGTTATCCTTCAGCACCGCACAGAGCTCCGTTTCTAAAGGACTGTATATTTCAGCTCGAAGGTACACGTTCATCCACGGATGGCCGCTCTCGTGGAGGTCGGGGAGCCCGGGGAGCTGCGGCTCACGGCACAGCAGACACTGCGCTCGGCAGCCGGGAGAGGAGAGGGCAAGAGCCTCATGGCAGCCTCGCCCCCTTCCCTGCATGGCCTGCAGCCAAGAGACGTCCTGGCCCGTGATTCCCCCCAGGGGTGAAGAGAGAGCCACGCCCCAGCTGCGTGGACACTGCAACACCCACTCCTCAGCCCCACTGAGCGCCAAGGTGGCCGTGGGACTGGGGGACAGGCAGCAACTGGGAGGACGCAGCCCGGGCTGTCGGAGCACATCCAAAGGACACAGATGCTGCTAAGCCTGCCTCAGACTCCATCAGGAAGCTGGACCATGGTCCCCAGACAGGTCCACAGCAGCCCCCACACTGTGCCGCCTGTGGCCAGTTCCCCGTGGGGGCCGCAGAGAAACCCCCGCATCTGGGCCAGCCCCACTGCCCTGGGGAGAGCAGAGGGGCCGCTGGCCACTGGACCGGCACTTTGCAGGGTCAAAAAAGGGCGTATGAAAAAATGAGCACCGACCCTTCTCAAACTCCCAGCAAACTGAAAAGGAGAGAACGCTCCCGAGCTTCTTTAACGACTGTAAGATAATTCAAGGGTTTGCTGAAATTTTTGTCACCGGGTACTTCATGCATTTTTGCTACAGGGAAAATTATGAATGGCATGTGGTGATTCAGAAAATGGTTGTGCAGAGCAGAAGTCTGAGAGCCGGTGGCTGTGGGGGGCACATGATGGGGACGAGGAGGACGAGTCCGTCTGTTCTGCGGGTCCAGCAGCAGCGTGGGAGAGCCGCGCGCCGGGCTGGGTGCTGACGGAGGCTCCTGCACGCCGCGCCCCGACTCAGGGGGACACACGGCTGCGCAGACCCTCTCCCTGTCCTCCCTCCCTGGGCTCAGGGGCTGGTGCTTGTGCCCTACTGCCCTGCCCGGGGAAGGGAGGCTCCTGAAAGGTGGGACGTGCTGGGTACACAGGAGGCGCTGACTACATGTCTGTCAGGTGACTCCCAGGGCGGGATGTCACCCATGTGTGTTTCTCCACAGATTTCTGTCTTGAGACTTCATTCCGCTCACCTCGCACAAGCCAAAAACTTGAGGACCACACATCACCGTCAGGACATGGAGAGTTTATTTCATAAAAAATCACGACATATTTTCACTACTTGGTGGCATTCATCATTTTTCCTGTGCTGTGAACTACCGTAAACACATGATTCTTCCCAATTTCTTGTCTTTGGCCAAATTGTGTGCAGATAATAAAACGCCGCAGAAGCCCAGATCTATAGCCTATAAATAAAGTGCGCGCGCTCCTTCATTAGAAGTGAAAGGTTTCTTCATTACTCCCCTTGATATATCAGCTGTGTAGAGCGAACATGCTGAGCTTAAAACAAAGAATTCCACCTGAAGGAAAGACAGCTCCATACTCGACGTGCTTCCCCGGAGACGAAGGGGGCAGCGGCCCCAGCGCAGACTCGGGACTGCGGCGCTCTCAGTCCTCGGGGCTCGCGCGCGACGAGGCTGCAGTGCACAGGTACAAGCTGTCGGTTTCGGGAACCACGAGGAGAAGCCTGGTAGGGGGCTGGGCAGCGTTCCAGCCCCCCCGCCCGTCCCTGGGGCCCACACGGAGGTCACCACCACCGTCACCCCGTGCTGGGTTGGCTGCTGCCCCTGGGACCTCGTGAGGAAGCAAGAACACAGCTGCCCCTCAATTGACACGTGGCTCTTGGTCGGACCCCTCCCCGCATGGGACATGCCTGTGGGGGACGGCGGCAACCGTCGGGATCAGGTGGCCCCCGAGCGAGAGGGAGAAGGCCCCTGGAGACCTGGCGGGCGTGTGGGGTGGACAGGGCTTGGTGCCACCACAGTCACAGTTTACAGAAGACTTTCCAGTATCACCTACAGGCCTGAACATCTTGCCCCCACGGCTCATGCACACCATCCCCGCGGACGCCCTGGTCTAAGCTTTCCCAGCCTGCTTCCTGATATTCAGTGGCACTGGGGGCACATCTAAGGTCACAGGCCCTGGTGTCACAGGGACCCTGCCCACACACACACACAGCAGTAATGGTCACTCCACTTCCTGGGGACCCAGCCCCGGTCCACAAGCCGAAAGCGACCGGAAGACATAGCCACCATCAGGCCACCCTCCCCTGGTCCACGGTGTGAGCAGCCTCTGTGGCCACACGGGATGCGTGCTCACTACCCACCAGTGGCATCTGCCTGGGGGAAACACAGAACGGGTCTGTACGTGACCAGCAGGAAGCTCTGGGGAATCAAGGCCATGGGAAGCCCAGCTACGGGGCTGCGGGGATGAGGGAGGGCTCAGGTGCTCTAGCAGGGCCCCGGGCGGGGCGGACCGCCAGTGTGGAGAGAACCCCGATGGGGAGGCTGGGAGCTGTCCCTGCAGCGGCCCCATCCGGCTCCTCCCACAGATGGGCCCTGAGCAGCCAGCAACCCCCCGGCCCCAACCCTCTGTGCAGCTGGAAGGCGAGGGTGGCCCACGGGGCTCCAGCCTGCACCAGGCCCTCTTCTTAGAGCTTGCTGTGGCTGATTCAGCAGGTCGAGGACATTCTTCACACTCCTTAGACACCCCCACGTGCCTCTGCCTGAGCCTGCAGGGGTGCCTCGGGGCCTTCACCTCCCCCGCAGGACCCTGCCTCTCTGGCCCCAAGTCCCCATCACGGCGCCCAGGCTAACTTGCCCTCGTCGTGCTGCAGCCCCAAGGTCCTATGTGCCCACGGCAAGTGCCCCAGGGGACAGTCACTTGGCCATGGGAGGACCAGAGCTGGGAGGGCCGCCCCCTACTGTGCATCAGGCTTCGGGCCCAGCAGCGGGCTCTGTCACACGGGGAGGGCCAGAGGTGAGGATGCCTGTCAAGGGGGCCAGGACCCCCACACCCAGACAGCAACAAGGAGAGGGTCCCACGGAGAAGGCAGAGTGTTTCTTGTGTTTAGTTTGCGGGGTGCGTCTGAGCAGCAAGACGGCCGGTCAGCGGCCTCCCTGCTCATACAGTGGACAGGTCCACGCGGTGAGCAGAATGGCTGCTCTTGTCCCAGGGGCTGAGCTTGGTAGACACTGTGCCTGGCCGGGTCCCATTCATCTGTGAATCACAAACGAGTGAACTCTGAAGACGTGCTCCCAGGACAGGAAACCAGATCCCGGGCAGTGCAGAAGCGCTGGCCCAGAAAGCTGCATGAGGCCCCCTCAACCCATCAGGGCCCCGCTGCCCTCCGGGGAAGAGAGCCCTGAACTCCGGGGGCACACTGCCTCCCACCTTCTGCGCAGACTTCCTTCCTTGTCACTTCCCAGAGCTGGTGTCGCACACGCTCACTCCCGCTCCTCTCTGTCCGTGTGCTCACTCCACATGCACGCACAGAGCATACCTCACCTTTGTGGCAGGCTCTGGGCTCACAGGAGTGACCAGTGCCAACCATATTCTTGTCCCCATGCTCTACCCACCAGCGGGAGACACAAGACAGTCACACATGTCAGTAAACAGAATGAGCAGTTGGTGGTTATGACACAACACAGCCCAGAAAGTCCCTCCCGAGGACAGGACCCCTGCGCCAGGCCCTGGGCTCAGCCAGAACACACGTCATCCGCCCCAGGCACCTGGGGCCCTGCCCACATCTGCACTTCCCACAGGAGGAAGGTGAACCGAGCCTGGTGTGGAGATGACAGGCTTGTCGGGATCCCTGAGCACCAAGACTCGGTCCTTGGGTGTCTGCAGAGGGAAGAGACCCATGCAGGAGATAAGTTCCCTGAAGGCCGGGCTGTGCCTGGGGACTTTCATGCCTCCTGGGACACTGGCAGCACACCCCGTGCCTGCCTCCTCATCAGCTCATCCTCCTTCCTCCTAAGTCAGTGCAGAAGTACTGGCCCTGGGAGATGGGCCGCTGTGGACATACCGTCACCCCAGAGCACATGCAGCCCCCAGGCCGGATGAAGAATGTAAAAGGCCGAGCAGGCGGCGCCAGCGGCCACGCCTTACCACCAAGCCCCGAGCTGGGCAGCCACCTGCACGACGTGCCCCTGGCCAGGTCAGGCTCAGGGAAGGAAGGAAGGAAATGTGCTCTGTCTGGAGGCTCTGGGTTTAGGAGGCCCAGGAGGGCAGAGGCCTGGTGCCCAGAGCCAAGGCCAGCAGCCACTGGGACTTTCCAGATAACAAGGAAGAAGTCCAGAGCCCACGGGTCCATGAGAGCAAGCACACAGGCATTCAGGACAGGACTGAAGCGAGAAGGAGGTGCAGACCCGACACTGCACGGCACTCACAATGTCAGAGCTGAAGGGCTTCGCATTAGCACTGCGGATGGAGCTGCTCGTGAGGCTCCAGACCTTGGTTTTATGTTTGAAGGCAGCCCTCACCTTTGAAGGCAGAACAGAGGATGGTTAGAAGCCATTTCAGCGGTGGAAACAGCAACAATAAAGGTTGTTCTCCAAGGCCTCTAGGTTTTGTGCTGAAATAAAGTCCCAGAATGGGCAGGATCTGGAAGCATCTGTCCAGACTCACTGCCCCAGTTGGCAGGTGTGCTCTGTCCCCACCACCTACCAGGGCCCACGGAGCGAGGAAGCTGGGACTGGTCTGCTCCCTGCTGGCCTCATCCCAGTTCTGGCTAGGACACATGCTCAACAAGGAATGGTGGAGGGGGCAGAGTGTGGCCAGGAGCAGGGACAGAGGACAAGCAAGGGAACAAATGCAGACATGGGGTAGGCCAGGCATGGCTCAAGGCCATGTCCGCTTCCCATCATATGAACCACAGTTTTGGGCTCTGCTGAGCTGCTCCCCTCCACCCCTGGTCACCATTGTCCTCAGCGACTCACCCTGCCCACCTCCAGCCATCCTCCTGCCCCCAGTATCCCTTCCCTCCCCGCCTGACCTGTATCTCCTATGAACAGACCTCCCACAGAAATAGTGCAGATGGGATAGCACCCCTCTGCCTGTTCCCACTCACTAATCCACAGGTGCCTCCCCATGACCGAGCCCAAAATTGTCTCAGATGTCAAGCCCACAATGTAAGCCTAAGTATGGGTCTTGAGAAACAGGATCTAGAGCAGCCTTCACCCTGCCCGTGGCCAAGTGCATGGCAAGTCAATGTCCAGACTGCACCTGAGAACGAGCCCACTCCCAACTGCCCCAATGCCTGCGGAGGGCAGGGGACACAGTGGCCCCAAGTCCTGCGGTCAGGAGACCTCCTTCTTTCACCCCAAACAGCCTCCTCTTGCCTTTGGGGGGCCATTGGAAAGACAGCTACATCTTACTCTCCCTAATGTGCCAGCCAGGTCTTGATTCTGCAGATTGGCTGCCCCCCACTATCTCCATCACCCCATCCTCCGCAGAGCCAGGAGGGCCTGTGTGAGGCCAGGAAGGAGATGCCTGGAGGTTGCTCAGCAACCAGGAGGCAAGAGAAGGGCTGATGGAAAGCAGCCTATAGCACACAACTTGTGACCATTACCAAAGCCTGCCTGGACACTGGCCTGATGGGGCAAGACTTTTTGCGCTCTGTGCCCTTCCAGAAGTGAAAAACTACCTCTGTGTTTCCAGGAAGTAGAATAGACATACCTCTGAATTCAGGAGACAGTGGAAAAGGAAGATGAAAAACCCCTGGGGAGGAAGGGGAGAACACAAGATTAGGCTCTCACATTTTGTCACAGCACTCTCCAAAGCTTCCTCCCAAGGCCATGTGGGTTCTGGGACGGGCACTGGTGTGGCTCACCGCTGGGGAGCCTGCAAGTGAGCTGTTGACGATCCTACGGTCTGGAGCCCCTGAGAACGGGAGGCATCCAGATCCCAGTGTGAAATCCAGCCTAGAGGCAGGCACCACTGTGCCCACTGTGCTGTTTGGGCAAAGGTACAAAGGCAGGACAGACCCGGGGATGAGTAAAATGCTGGGAATGGACAAAGGTGAGGACATCTGAGAATCAACTGAACTGAGCCTTCGTGTCCTCCCAGATAGCATGATGGTAACAACGAAGCAAGCATGAGAATGAGGATGTCCCCAAACTCTGAAGACAGCTACCGTGTGTCCGGCACTGGCCAACACCTCCCCTGAGCTCGCTCGCTTAGTGTGGAAGCTGCGCCAGGAGTGGGTCCTGTTACGGTTCCCACTTCATGGAGGAGGGACTGGAATGCAGAGAGGATGAGTGATGGGCCCCGGGACCCAGCTGCGTGACAGCAGCAGCCAGGACATTCACCTTCTCTGGTGAACGACCGGAAGGAAACAATGTGTGCGGCTTATTACAAATCAGAAGCAGCAACAGCTCTTGTAAGATGCAGTCCCTGGTCAGGAAGGCCCCGAGCGCCCCAAAGACGGCGCAGGTGGGCCGAGCTCACGCTCACCAGCACACAGCTCAGGCTCAGCTGTGGGGCTGTGGGGGTGGGGCACTCACTTCCACTCTCCCTTTGGGGGTTTGTGGGTCTGGAGTGCAGGCTCTGAGCACCCCAAGTCTCCGATTTCTAGGCTGCTGCCCCTTCTCTGCGCCTCTACACAGGGAACACACATGTACCCAGACCTGGGGCACACGCCGTCACCATCTCTGCGACCTTTCCAGAGTGGCATCCGTGCAACCGTCTTCCCTTTGAGGCCCCGCTGTGCTTCCCACCGACAGTGGCTGGCACGACGAGGCAGCCCTGCTGCAAACAGGCCCCATGTGCAGAGACCCAGGGGCGGGCTCCATCGATAACCCTGACCTTGGCCCTGGGCATGCCCATGCTGGGTCTCACAGGATATGTGGCGGGAGCAGAGAGGAGGGCCTCCGTCCCACGCTTGCGACAACCCGCTGCACACGTGTCTGCTCAGAAGCAGACCGCTGGCAGGGCAGTCCCACAGGTGCTCACCTGCAGGGAGTTGAGGACAGCAAATATATACTGGAAGGCCAAGGCCTGGCTGTTGACAGCAAGCACGCCGAAGACCCACGAGGTTCCCAGGATGGGCAGCAGCACGGCCACGGCTTTTATTGTCAACCTGAAAGGGAAGTGGAGATGGCCACTCTGGGGGGCAGGCCGGGGGGCACTGGCCTCTCAGTGGGAGGCCGCTGAGAGGGAGCGGACACGGCCCTGCCAGGGGCCAGACCTGAGCTCCACCCTGCAGGGAACCTCGGGTGAGGAGTGGAGCGCTCGGGACCTGACACCGGGTCCCTGCCCGGCCAGCTCGGGGCCAAGCCAGCAGCTCTGCCTCTGCCCTCCTGCAGCTGGCACCGGGCACCCAGCAGCCATCATGCCCCCCGGGGCACCCTCAGCTGATCACCATGACCCGGCCGGCAGCAGGGCTCGGTGGGAAAGCTGATCCCCGGCACCCTCGAAGCACAGCAGAGCCAAGGCTCCAGGGGAGGATCCAGCAGGGAAGGATGCACTCTCGGGTTCAGCCTCACGGGCTCCTTCCCAGAACGTGGGCTCCGCGGACATGGTCCCTGCTGCGTCTGCAAGCCCGGAGCAGAGCTAGCTCCTAGTCTGCTCCCAGGGAACCCCTGAACCAGTGAGGCAAGGCCCACGTGTTGTCTGATCCCAGCTGTTCTTCCCGTTGCTCACAGTCTACCCTGACTTCCGGAGCGGCTCGGATCTGCAGGCTGGGAGGTCTGCACCTGGGCTTCAGAGGAAAGCTGTGCTTATCACTGGGCGCACTGACTGCACATCAGCCTCGCTCACAAGACCACGAGCGCCAGCGGCTGGGCTGGGGCTTCATTGCCACGATCCCGATGCACAGCCCCACGCCCGGCCCTGTGGGCTCTCGGGAAGTGACTGCCAAGTGCAGGAGCAAACGCGCGAGTGAATGAGTGATGGACAGACTGACGAGCGTGCACACGGGCACACACACATCCAGCATCCCTGGGAGGAGGGGCGACACGGCCAGCCGAGCTCCCTGGCGGGACACCCAAATCCCGGTCCTGACAGCTCCAGGCCACAAACCCTGAAAACCAGCGGATGGCCCCACAGGTCAGCTGCCCAGGGAGCGGCAGCCCCACATCTCCTTAAAGTCAGTACAGTCAAAACACCGGAATCCGGGAAACAAGCCATCACGGACGATGTACCTTCATCTTCACATATTGGAGAATCCGTATAAGAAAAGAGCAGGCTTGAGAAATGGGTCTCAAACTGTGCTGTTTTTTCTTAAAAACTGAAGCCTCAGAACAGAAAGTCTTGGGGAAGACATGTCCAGCTGGTGCTCTCTGAGGCCTCTTGTTAATGGGCCAGAGCTGCCGGGGTCCCTCGTCACACACAGAAGGAGCGGGTTCCTGCCCTGGGGGGAGGCCCCGGCAGGTGGACACACTGCCCGACACGTCCCCTCCCGCTGCTCCCCAGGCCACCCTGCGTGGGTCTCAGTCCCCATGAGCGTCCCCCTCCTCTCCCACGGCTCGTGGGTGGGTCCTCGTGGTCCTCAGCCTCACCCCTGCCCCCAGGAGCCTGGATCTCACTTGTGAAAGTGGAACGTTCCCTGCTCCTCTCTGGGGAGTCTGGAGTCCCTCAGGAAACAAAGACTAAGGAGGAGGAGAAGCCCCTTCAGGCTCCTAAGGAAGCTCGTCGTCCTGTTAGTCACTGTGCAGAGCTGCTCTGCACAGAGGACACAGCCAGATTGAAACCAAGGCCTGAGAAGGAGGACATGGTCACATGCAGCCACAGAAGCCGTCCGAGGATGCCGCAGTTGCCGCCACCCTGCCTGGTCTGGAGCCCGGGGGACAAGGCCACACAGGGGACCTCAGAAGTCAGTGAGGGGGAGCCCCGTGGAGCCGTGTGGAGAAGCCCCAGCACAGGTCACGCAGCCGGGTCATCCTGCAGAGCCACCTCTCTGTCCAGAGGCACGGCCTGAGCTCTCCTGGGAGGAGTGGGACCCTGGGCTGTCAGGTGCAGGACACGGGAGTCCTCAGCGGTCGGGCCAACAGCCAAGGCTCTGCAGAGACACAGAAATGTGCTCCCCGACCTGGGAGGCCCTGCCTGCCCTACGGCGCTTCCCTCGGAAGTGTCTGGGAGCTGAGAAAACCCATGAAGGCCAGAGCTGTTTGTCAGTCCAATTCACGGTGTTGGGAACTCATTACAAAATAATTGTCTAATCGATTTGCTACTGACATATTTACTGCTTTTGCTCTCAGATCGGAAAAGATATAGTGTAGCTAAAGTAACTTGCAGAACGTTAGCTACCTCGTGTCCCTGTCCTAAATGTTCATGACAGCCCCCAAGTTCCTTGAGAGGAGCACCTCCCCCACTTCCTGGGCCTGTGGTTTGGGGTGCTGAATGCCCCCCAGAGCCAGGATGGCCCCTGGGACTCAGGTCCGGGGGAACTGGTCACTTCCGTTCTGCTGTGACTGGTTCTGGGATGAGCGTGTGACGCGATGGGAGCCCCGGCCTCCAGCCTCAGGACCTCAGTCTGATCTGGGATGCAGGGGCTTCCCGTGTCACCAGGGTCACCAGGAGGCAGGTCCATCTGAGCAGGAAGCCGACCGGGGACACGGGGACGAAGGATGGGGGAGAAGCCGGGTCCCCTGGATCAAGCAGGTCGAGACTCCCTCCTGGGCTTTGTGGATCAACCCCCTCGCCTTCACCCAGTTTGTGCTGGGTCTTCAGTCCGGTGCAGTCAGGGGAGCCCTCCCTGATACAGGGCCAGGACGCCTCGAGCCCAGGAGGCATGGGCGAATCCCTCCCCAGAGGGACCTGCGCCTCCTCCGGGGGACCAGCCCTGGAGCTCCTCGGGAAGTTCTACCCTGAGGAGGTTCACCTGCATTGACAGCCCTCCACGGCTAGGAAAGCAAGGCATGGAGGGTGCTATGGCAGGGGCTGGGGCAGGACCGAATCTAGAATCTTCCTCCTTACCCCAGGGATGAGACCCCTTGCTTTACAAATGCAGCAGCAAGGCTGGAAAAGGGCTGGTCCTGGTCAGGCGGTAATAGCCAAGCAAGGTCTCAAGCTCAAAGCTCCCCAGTGGCCCCTGGCCTCGAACAGCTCTGTGCAGGCAGGACCGCCACTGATGGCCCAGAGTCCAACTTACTTGAAGGCGCTGGGGTCCCCATGTATCTTGTAGTTGTCGGCGCTGATCTGTGTGATGACCCTGGTCACAGCGATGAGGATGCCGACATTGACCTGCATGAGGAAAGCAACGGGACACAAGGTGAGGCCTGTGGCCGCAGAGCCCCGATCCCCCCAGACGGCTGCCCAAGCCGCCCCTGGCTTCCGAGCCAGGAGGTAGTGTCTCTGCAGAAACCTGGCCCACAGGGTCCCCGAGCATTTCCACTGTCCTTGCCACATGCAGCAGCGCCCTCTGGGAGCACATCTGTGCCCGTGAGGAAGTTCTGAACCCAGGGGCACAGCAAGGCCAGGCCTGGGGCTGAGACCTCACTTCGGCGTTGCTCACTCGGTGAGCCCACACACGACGGCCTTGTGCCCTTGTTGCCCACCCGAGGAGAAACAGTCCTGACACCCACAGCACGAACAGATCGCTGCAAGGGTGAGAAATTGCATCCACGAAGCCGCCTGCGCAAAGCCAGCCTCTCACTCCCCGGCCCGGCAGGCCTGCGGCTGTGTCGTCCACGGAGGCCATGGCGCAGGGGACTGCACCTGCCCAGGGCTGCTCCCCTGGGGTCAGTGGAGCTGGGGGTGGGGCTGGGGGGGCTTCTCTGAAGAGCTTTTGGCACAAACTGTCCCTCTGAGGGCAGCTCTCCGGGGCCCTGACCGAGCCCGGCAAGGCAGGAAGCAGCAAGGGGAAGTGAGAGCCTGGATTTCCTTCTGCAGCCACTGGATTCAGGGTTGTGCTGTGGCTGGGACCCCCTCTCCCCTCTGGAAACCTCAGAAGATCAATGACAAAGTCACCAAGGAGTCCAGCTCCAGGCTAAAATCCTAGGTGCACTTTCAGGCCCGATCAAAGGCAAAAACAAGGAGTTCCCTGGCAGACCCCCCGGAAGAAGTGGCCCTCCCCACCCCAGCCCAGTGCCCAGGAGAACCAGCTGGTGCTGCAGGGTGGCAGGCAGGGCCCAGGGGCTCCCACCCTGGTGGCCGGGCCCACGAGCAGGTCTGCCCAGCCCAGGCACCTGCATCCTCACGGGGGCCCCGGCCTGAGGCGCCGCTGCTGACACTACCTTACAAGGCAGCCTTGCAGACACGTCCCTACAAACTCTCTGCTTTTCCACAGCAGCTCCTCTTGGTCTCCCTCCTCCCAGTCACCTGTCCCCATGGCTCCATGTCCGAGCACCAGGGCAGGGGCTGGCACCCTCCCCACTCAGCCCCAGCATGCACTCCTGCCAGTATAGTGCCCTACGGGGCCGGCTCCGTGTCCTCGCTGACACCTCAACCCCAGGCAGTTCAGTCCCTGGCTTCGGACCCACGTCACCTGCTTCCTCTCCCTCCTGCACAACAAGGATCCTCACCAAAGTCCCCCAGCACCAGGGAGGAGGAAAGAAGTCAACGGTATGAATGTCCCCCAGCAGCGCTGCCCTCCTCCCTGCCCCTCCAGTCATGGACAACCGCGAGAAAACCCCACTCAGCGCCACGGAGAAAGGGTGGGCAGAGCAAGGCCCCAGAGGGGTGGGGACTGTGCTCCAGACCACAGTTGCTCCCCGAAGTCCACGTGCAGCTCAGCTCGGAGAGCCACAGGCTTTCATCTCCGACCGGGCACCAGCTGCTCCCAGCGACCAGAGGGCAGGGCCACCAGGAGCCCCCTTTCCCCCCCAGAGATTTGGTTATTTTCTGGAATAAATGCTTTTCGGCTTTATGCTTTTGGGGGAAGTTTGGAGTTCCGACGATGATTCCTGCAGGACTTCCTGTGCATTTGAGTGGAGGTTCCTGCTGGTCCCGTCCGCCTGTCCTGCAGGCCTATCCCCTCAACTTGGCAATTCACATTCTGGGTTCCTTGCGCCCTGGGCAAAGCTGAGGTCTTTCTGGAATAACACAGGCTGGAGACCATGTGACTGACCACAGCGGGTGGCAGGTCTGGGGGCACCCACTCTGCAGGGGGACCATGGACTGGGCCGTTCTTCCCATGCTCATAAAGCCTGAGTCCAACAGACATCATGTGAGAAAGGCCCTGGGCCTGTGTACGTGCAAACGTGTATTCACATTTTCCTCTCCCAGCATAAAGCCTGAGGATACACGAGTAATTAGCACCAGGGGTATCTGCTGGAGGCGCGGAGATGGAGGCTGAGAAAGAGAGCTGAACGGATGGTACTTAAATGTTAAATTTTTCTTTCCAATTCCCACATGAGGGCTAAAATTCCAGAACCACGTTACCCCTCGTCCGTTGCACATACATGACCCAAGGCCTCTACCCCCGAAGGGAAAATCAGGGGTACACAGACGGTGCCTGATGGGACTGCGGGCCCCCTGTCGCCTCCTGACCTCTGCCAGGAAGTACGGTGACCACAGTGAAGCCGCTGCCATTTCCCACAGCTTCTAACTGGCATCAGCGGCTGTCTCTGCGAAGATTTCTGGGGGGTTCGTTTCTCCCACCTCCCTCTCCCCGCTGGGCTCTGAGGGCTTCCCTCCAGCAAGCACTCTCCCTGCCTCGGGATGATAGTCCCGCCTGCCTGTAGAGCAGGGGAGGGGCCAGGGGAACCCCAACCCAGCGACCGCTGCCGCCTCATTCCAGCGAAGGCTGTGCTGGGAACCAAAAAGCCCTAGTGTTTTGGGAACATCCAGAGCAGAAGCGGGCCTGCCCCCTCACCCTGGCCGTCCATGGGAGGGAGGCTGGGAAAGGGGGAGGCCAGGGTGGGGAGGCCATGCACCTCGGACACTGGTTGTTCCATTAACCAGCGTTCCCCATGACAACAGCCAGCAGGTCACCTCTGACAGAGGCCGGAGGAATAGGTCGTGGGCCGCATTTCAGCAGAAAGGCAGGAGGGGGAAGGATCTGCACTCAGGGTCACGTGACCATGGGAGGAGGGAAGGGCTGCACGGGGCTCTGGGGTTCGCACCGTGTCCTGCTCCCTGACCTCGTGAGGGAGGTGCGTGCCACGACTCACAGGGAGAGCATTACACGGACATACACAGGAGACACAGCGGTGTGAGTCCACGGCTGTTTGTCTGTCCCTATGGACATCTGTGACTGGCACTATAACCCTGTGGCATCTGTGCATCTATGGAGACCCAGCTGTCCCGACTTCTCCTCGGAGGAGTCTCTCTCTTGCCTTGTGAGGCCTGCACAGAACAAGGCCCTGGGGGACTCTGCCACCCACGGGGTTCCCAAGCAGGGCATCCAGACTCAATGGCTCCTATGACACCTGCTGGTCCCACAGGCCATCCACACTCAGCCTGCCTGCAGCCATCTGGGGAATGGCAGCCACTTCCCTTCCCGACTGGGGAACAGTGTGTGTGGCGACAGGATGGCTGTGGCTCACTTCTGCCCTTTTCTCCCCAGCTCAAGGCCCCAGGGACCCTTCACTGTCCCCAAGAGTCCAGCCCCAGGAAGACCAATTGCACCAGAACACGTAGAAACCACCCATCCCAACCCAAACAGACACCTCTCAAAAACGTGTTCCAAACTGGCAAGCACTGGTGGGCGCTTTTAGCCACACAGGCTGTCAGAGCCTCTATGCTCGGATGGGAGCCCTCCCCAGGGAGCCACAGCTCCGTGCCCCCGAGCCCCACGGAGCCCCAGGGACAGGGGACGGCCCTGGATTTGCAGGCTCCATCACACATCCCCGAGTTACCTCCTGCAGCTTAAGCCATTCCCTGGAGAACACTGGCCCTGCTCAGAGCCCCTCGTTTGTGCAATGGTGGAGGGACGCTCGGATCCACCGCCCCGGGCCCTCCCCGACCTCTCGGCCCTTCCAGAACAGGTGTGAGATCTTCTCCGGCTGGGCATGCCCCTCCCTGCTTCATGCTCAGCCCGGTCAGGCTCCTCAGAAGCTCCGGTCCCCCAGGAAGCTCTTCCGTCCATGGTCCATCCATCGAGGGTGTCTCAGT
The DNA here is from genome assembly GCF_902655055.1 of Lutra lutra. NCBI lineage: Eukaryota > Metazoa > Chordata > Mammalia > Carnivora > Mustelidae > Lutra > Lutra lutra. The sequence goes on from NC_062289.1 coordinate 78,718,499, forward strand.
CTCCCAGAGTGGCGGCCACAACGTGGGAGCCCAAGGTCACCGCCGCAGGGCCCTGAGCTGCTCCCACCCACCCTGAGGCCCCACTGTCCACCCCAGAACAGGGCTGGGTGGCCATGTTACTAGTTCCTCTGGTCTCACCACAGACCCAGCCACACACAGCCAGGCTGCCACACATCCCAGATACCTTCACACAAGATCTCCAGACGCCTGAAGCTAGTCCCGCATCCCGAGTACGATACCACAGCAGCAATAAAGCTGCCGGGCGCGGGACGCTTCTGCAGGCGGACTCGCTCCTCCGTCTGCAAGCTGGGAGGCAAACACAAGCATCCCTTCTCTCCTTCCACCCTGCACCCAGCACCAGGATGGTCTCACCTCCTTTTTCCCCTGACTCCCCAAAATGGCTCTCACACCTACCCCTCTCTCCTTCCCCGGGACCCCGGCCTGAGCAAGATCTTCTTGATCCCTCTGTGCTGGATCTCAGCAGCATCTCCCCATGGGCTCTCCCTACCCCTACCCCCGGCCCTCGTCTGCCTATTCAGGACGTGTCCCCCCGACCCCCTCCATCCCTTGGGGAGAGGCCATCCCAGGCTCATGCACAGAGGACTCTGGGGAGACGGCAACCGGAATGGCCTCTAGTACCTCCATTCCTACAGCTTCTCCTGTGCAGGGAGGCCCGGGGGCCAGAGGCGGGGGGCACACCTGGGAGGACCAGAGCCTGCGGCATGCAAGACAAGTGCTCCCAGCAGCACCTGCTGCTCCTCCTGGACACAGAAGGACTGAGAGGTGGGGACAAGATGTATACAGTGGGTCAGCTGTGCCCCTCCCCTCGCAGAAGTACCCGGGGAGCATGGAGGCCGGGGCTGCAGCCAGGCTCTGACCTATGGAGGACGGCGCAGCCCTGGCCACCCGCGGTCCTACATGAAGGATCCAAGGGTGGACACCTGGCCTTGCTCCCCTCCCACCCTCTGCTCTCCTGCCGGCACCTCCACGGGCCACACATCCCCAAAGCCAGGGAGCAGGAGCCTGGCCCAGAAAGTGGGAGCTGGGTGAATGATGCGGGACAACGGGGCTGCTGTGTGGGGTGGGCGCCTCCCACTGTCACTCTCGCCCCAGTAGACAGTGGTGACACCATGGTGGTGTCCCAAGCTCTGTCCCTCTGGAAAGCCCTCACTTTCGCACTGCCCCACCAATGTAAGGCTTGAGCACTGTGCGCACAGGATTTTAACGAGGCAGGAACTAACAGATCCTCAAGCTTCTTCCCTCACTTTCACTTCTAATTAACCACCAGGGCCCACAGCCTCGGCTGCTGCCAGCGAACTTGGAACAAAGGCAAGTGGGCTTTCAGATAAGCAGCTGGGAAGAGAACCAGGGTGAAAGAAGGGAAGTGTGGAATTTACGAGAGCCCGGCCATGCAGGGCCAAGCAGTCCAAGTCCCTGCGGACTGCCCTCAGGGGTCACCCGTCCTCGGGTGGCAGACAGGGATGAGCGATGGTGGGCGATGAATGGGGGTGATGAATGAGGACGCTGAAGGGACAGGCATCCGGGAGGTGTCCCTTTCCTTCCCTGTCAACACTGGTGCCCCAGCCAAGGCAGGACTTCACATCCTTAAGGGCGGCAGCCGAGAAGCAGTACCATGGCCTGGGGGACCGCCCCAGGGTGCATGGAGGGCACGTCCTGGGGTCCCAGCAGAAGTACTTGTGGAGAGCCGATCCAGGGGGTGCTGAGGCAGGGGTGCACACGGAGAGCATATCAAGGGTCCCAGCATGGGAAGGTGCACCTGGAGTGTGTCCAGGGTTCTGGCCCCGACAGCACGTGTTCTGGGGTCCCACCTGGGGTCCTAGAGATTACAGATGTGGATTTGCGCAGAGGGGAGGGGGCAGAAAGGGTGTGGGGAGGCCCTTCTGTGGGCCACCCCTTCCTGGTAACAGTGCTCAGCACCACTGTGGACAGATGCCCAGATGGGATGGCAGAGACAGGCTGTCCCTGACCAGGCCTCATGCCCGGTACCGATCCTGGCGCAAGAGCACCGGCGTCACGCTCCTCCCCGGCTCCCCATGGCTGCCTGCGGACCCCTCAGCTCTGGCCCCCGAGCAGTCAGGTGACACTGGCCTGGCCAGTCATCCGCTTCCATCCCCAGTGACTGGCTCTGGGACAGACATGTGACCCACAGCAGCCAATCAGAACTGCTCCAGGACTTCCCCGGGGACAGTTTCCCTCCTTGCTCTGTTCCGCACAGAGGACACATGTCCCCGCCAGACAGAGTGTGTCTGAGACACAGCTAGCCCACAGGCAACGGGCAAGCAAGAGACACCTGCTGACATCCTGAGTGCCTGACCCCCTGCGCTTCCCAGGACTGAGCCTTTCCTATCTACGGGGCATTGACTGATTTTTTGTTACGTTCAGTTAGCCAACATATATGCTACCTGTGGAGAATTCCCCCTGGTCTGTGTCCCTGGGGAGGAGGGGGAGGGGAAGAGTGACAGGAGGAGGACATCCACACTAAGGCCGCTGCCCGACTCCACCCCGGCCCCCCAGGCCGGGATTTGGTCATTCTACCGCCCTGGCGCCTTGGGCTGCCACTCCAGGGAACAGCAAGTACCATCTCTCCCGCAGCTACTCCCAGCACAGGCGGCGACACTTCACGGAAAAGCACTTTCATATCTTAGGAGAAGGATGGTCCTACATCGAGCCTTTGTCATCAACGCTGACTTCGTAGGCGATCCCCCACGAGGACACCAGGGAACCCTCCTCCGAGGAACCCCAGGGACTTGGCCCACAGGGCCCAGCCCGCACGACCTCGAGGCCACACCTGGCGTCCCCTGAGTCGGGAAGAAGCAGGGCCCCAGGCCCAGACCGGATGGAGAGGGGCTCCCTGGCACCTCCCAGGGCCCCTGCCACTTGTGCGCCGCCCCTTCTGTGCGAACCACACCCCAGTTTTCTCGTAACTTCCTCCCGGACTTGGAATCCACCTGCTCCAGTCCCAGGATTGGCACAACCACCCAAGCCCCGCCAATCAGACCACTCCCCTCCTCCAGGCCCAGGAGGGCTGGCCAGTCAGAGCACTCCTCTCCTCTGGCTGCAGCGAGGGACCATAATGGGCAACGTTCCAAGCCAGGCCCATCAGAAAGGATGAAACTTAACCCAGGGCTTTTGTGGGAAATGTAGGAGGAACAATAGCTAGAAAAGCAAAGGCTGTCTTTAGAATTTTGTGAGATTCCAGAGCTCTTTACAGTCAGGGCCCCCTGCCTGAGGACAGTGCCCCCCCACCCCGCGTCAGAGGGCGGACCCCCAGCATCCGAGGATGGCACCCCCAGCCAGAAGTGGGAGCCCCACCCCTTGCCACAGCCTCTCTTGAGCCCTGGGCCCAGCAGAGCACCCAGCAGGCCGGCCAGAGAGCTCACCGGCCCTTCGGGTGGCATTCTCTGTCCCCCGTGATGTCGGGAACTCTGTGGGGTTGCTTCCCAGGGATGACCATCCCTGCTGCAGCTGCAGCGGCAGGGCGAGAGCGAGACCGGGGAGGGAAGACCCCACCGGCACACACTGCCCCTCGCAGGCTGTGTGCACCTGCACCTCCCACACGCCATCTGGGGACAAGAGCCCTGCGTCACATGCCGGAGTAGAGGGTGCTGTGACAGGCTGTGGATGGGGTCACAGGGCCCACAACGCCCAGCCCCTCTGCTCCCACAAGCAGGGACTTACCACAATGATGCACAGTGCAGGGGCCACGAAGGCCCAGATAGCGCCACTGGTGATGGACAGCCAGCAGCTGTGGATGGAAGCAAAGCGTGAGGTCCACACCACTGTCCCTCTGCCCAGAACAGTTGCCAAGCCAGTATCTTTTTCCACTATGTGGCCTATCTGAGCAGCCAGAGTTAACACTGTTCACCCCCATAGATATCTCTGCATCCTTCCCACCATGATTTCTGCCTCTCATTCTTGGGGTGAATGTTCCAGGTACCTGTCTGCCCCCCTTCCTCCCCTGACACCTCCAGGACCAGGACACACAAAATGCCTGCGGCAGGGGATGGCATCTGTGAGCTGCTCATTGGGCCCTGCTCTGAGGAGGTGACCTTTCCAGGAAAGGCACCTGAGCAGCTCCACTGCAAGGTGCATGGCCAACCCAGGCTCCCGAAGGGGACAACTGTATACAAGATGGCTGGACTCCCCTACATTTCCTGAGAATTCTAAGTTGAGGGGGATCTTCTGCTCCCATCCTCTTGGGAAAGAGCGAGCCCCCTGGACCTCTGCTTGTGGGGAGAGTGACTGGGCTCAGCTGGGGCTGTTCCTGGCCCTCGCTGGCCTCCTTTCTGCCCCAGGACCTCTGTGGGGCAGCCCCACAGAGACAGACCACACCCCCAGAACAACACGGGATGATAGGGCAGTGCCCGGAGACCCCCAACAGCGGTCTTTCCCTCCTGCCAAACACAAGGATGCGTCCCTTAACTTACTTTGTAATTGTTCCGTAACTGTTCGTAGCAGACGACACTGAAATGACACAGACCAGGAAAGGCAAACCTGTGGACAATGAGAGCAGGAGATCATGGCCGCTGGCTTTGGAACCCCTCATTCCTCAGTCATTCATTCCCCTGCCCCCGGTGGGTGTGAACTGCGAGCGGGAAGTGCTGAGACGGCCTGCAGGAGCCTCAGTCTACACCGAGGGCCAACTCACACTCACCCTCACCCTCACACTCCCATTCCCATGAACACCCGCACTCACAAGCAGACCTCTGAACCCTATCCTCTCCCCTGCTCCCCTGCCGTGGAAGGGGGCCCGGACAAGGACATCAGGGGACCTGTCCCTCTGCTGGCTGGCTCCTCACAACCAGGCTGCATTCTGCTCGCTCCCAGAGCAGAGGCTGGGGGTGGTGAGCACGCAGGAGTGCCCCCCCGCCCCGCCTGCGCTGAACTCGTGGCCCCAGAGGAAGGAGAGGGAAGCCTGCCCCGGGCTGTGCCTGCGTGCCTCCTGCAGCGGCTCCGGGCCTTTCCGGCTTCAGTCTGAACAGTCGTGAACAGGAGTTTCCTGCATAGCTGGTCTATCTCTGATCTGCTGCTCTGACATCCAACTAGTTCAAATACATTACAGAAAATGTCCAGGCCTCCACAGAGGGGACCCACTGGCCTCTGGGGAGAGGCCTGCTGTCACATGAGTGTCCCACAGGTGAGCATGACAAGAGAGAAGGCAGACTTCTTCCTGGTGCCACACGCCTGGGGCTCCTGCCCGGATGGACCCAGGGCCACAGGAAGTGAGCCAACTCCCTGGGACCTGGCTCCAGCCCAGCAGCCCCTCCCCGAGCCCTCCATGTCCACAAATGTCACAGGGCATCCTCTCTGCCCGGCTCATTTGGTGTGGGCTAGTGCGGGGAGCATTAAGCCCCGGGCACTGGCAGCCACCCAGCACCCCAACAGCACCACCAAGGCACCCCAGTTTCACTGAGGAAGTGCAGGCCGAGGGCCACCTTTGCTCTGGGTCCACAGAACAGCAAGCAGGCACAGACGTCCCATCCTGGTGGGTTCCAGAAGGTGTGGCAAGTACTGCTGGAGATGGGTTTCAAACTCGGTGGTCAAGGCCTACACGCCCCTCCCCCAGTCCTGGCCCACGTCCACGGGTCTGCGGATGGCATCTTTGCTGCCTGGGGTAAAATGGAGGAGTCCAAGGTTCTTTTTCTGCATTCACAGCTCATTCGATCTCAAACGCAGTGCTGGGGGCTCCCTCACCATTTCTTCCTGTGTCCCTCTCCTGGTATCCCAGGTCACCCCATGGGGCAGTGGGAGAAGCGTCTGTCTGAGCAGAGGCAGCCCATCTGTCTGCGGTCTCTGAGGCACATGGCAGAGCCCAGCACGTGACTAAGTGTGTACTCTTCTCTTTTTTAAAGGCTCATTTATTTATTTGAGAGAGAAAGAGTGTACACCCGGAGTGGGGGGAGGGGCAGAGGGAGAGAGCCCAACATGGGGCTCCATCCCAGGACCCTAAGATCACGATCTGAACTAAAACCAAGAGTCAGATGCTTAGCGACTGAGTCATCCAGGTGCCCTAGTGTGTGTGTTCTTAAGAAGAAATGTTTCAGAGGTGGGAGGATGAGGAGGCAGGTAAGAGCCAGTAGGAAAATCTTGGGCCCTGGGTCCATTCCCAGGGGTACCCCAGACCCGCTGTGTGGCCTCAATGAAGTCTCCACTCTGAGTCTCCACGGTCTCCCTGTGGAAATGGAGGGCCGAGCACCCTGCTCCCCATCTGTGCTCTGGCCACGTGTGTGAATGACGAGACGTTGCACGGCTCAGCTCAGTCCCTGTAATCATCTGCACTGTTAGCCAACTCCAGTCCCTCTACTGTGGCCGTCACCGCGACCACCGGTCCCCGTAGCCGTGCAGGCACATGGCATGCTTCTGGAGACAGTTCAGGGTCCGTCTGGCCCTGGCGCGTGGACACAAGCTGCGTGGAGTTGAGGACGTGCTGTCTTTGGAAAGTGGTGGTACTTCCCTAGCCCAGGGTGGGACCGTGGGAGCCACCGGCCAGGACAGAGCAAAGAGCAAAGACAAGCAAAGGAAACTTGACACAGGGGCAGAGGCCTCACAGAGAAGGGCAGAGAGGAGGCTGGAGACAAGTGGCCTGCCCTCCTGCCTGAGGGCCAGTGCCACCTGCCACACTCTTCCAGATGCTTCTCTGGGCGCGAGGGAGCCTATTAGGGTCCCGGGTGTGGACAGAAGTGAGTGTGCCTCTCCAGACTGAGTATTTAATTTCAGTGTGAGGTCCTTCCGTGTCCTCCCCTCTTCCCCAGCACCCAGCAACAGTTCCAGGCAGCAACCCCTCCTCGTGGGGCTGCCACGAGCACAGCCCCGCCCACAGCCACGGCCACCAGGGACACAGAAACGGGAAGTAAAGGTGTGTGGCTTTACAGCAAACAGCGCGGAGTGGCCATCTGACTGGCAACCCTGTGGCCCAGCACTGGCCCGGCTCCCTGGAACACCAAGCAGCCCAGGGAAGGGAGGCCTCCATCAACCACAACCAAGGATGTGCCTGGGACGAGTGGGAGTTCCTCAGAGAAAGCTGAACCCCTCACTTCTGAGTCGGCCATCGGAAACGCACATCTGCGGCAGGATGCGCAAACTCTCAAACATCCCTCCTAATCTCTCCTGCTCCCACGGGGACACTTCAGGGACAGAGATCACGGTTCACTCACCTTACTAGTCCAACCTAGGGCCTGACATCTCGCAAAACCTCAAGGTATGTTCCTGATGTGATGCCTCCATCCCCCAACTCGGCTTCAAAACAGTCCTGAGGGCTTCAAGGCCAAGGGCGGGCTCTGGAGGACAAGGCCTCTGTGCAAGGGGCGCTCCCCGTGGGGTGGTCTCCCTGTGCCCGGGGTCAGCCTCCAGCTCCTTCCTCACTAGCCCCTGAAGGTTGAGAGGGCCCAGCTGCGTGCTGTCGTTACTGACGCCCAGAGTGAACTCTACCCAGTCAGACGGAGAGATGCAGCTCCTGAGCCCTGAGGACATCCCCCACGGGAAGGTGACAGGCCCGGCCCTGGGCTCCCTCCGCAAACAGCAACATCTGGGCCACACACGCACCCACCCACAGGGATGACGCTGGGGTGAGAAGCTACACAGTCCAGACTGTGCCGCCCAACAGGACTGTGAACTCAGGGTTCCCAGAGGGCCGCACTTTTCAAAAAGATCTCTGTGATTTACATAAAACCTCAGAATATTTAAATACTGGTTAAAATCTTCCATTTTTTTTCCTTTAATTCCGCTGACCGAATAAGAGCCCAGGCGGGCGCAGGCTGCAGGAGTGCTCACAGGTGGGTGGGGGGCATCTTGGCCGCCGTCGCCTGCTCCCTGCGTGATCCCAGCAGTGGCGGGGGAAGGGAGGCGGCTGCAGAAGCCGGGAGGGTGCAGAACGTACTGCCCTCGCCCCAAATACATTACATCAAGAAACTCAAAGCACAGAGTAAACGTGTTTATCAGCTCCCTGCACGAGGGCTGTGCGAATTAAACCCATGTGAGGCAAACCAGGAACAAGCAGCAGGTCACTAATGCTGGGTAAATGCTTTCTTGCAAATGTAGTCATGGCAGGTGTCAGTGCCACGTCCGGTCTACCCACGCTGACAGGAAGCAGGGACCCCTCGGGGTAGGGTGGGTAAGGTGGAAGTTCACGGAGTCAAGTCAGTGGGGAGGGGGCTTCCAGAATGAAGCCATGAGCGGCTCCACGGATGCACCGCTCTGTGAGACAACCCTCACTGGTGAAAATTAGCCTAGAGAAACCCCAACCATTGAAAATCTTTGCATGTTTTCCTAAAGCCATACAACAAATCAGGAAAAACTTACTCAAGAAAACCTACTAAATCTTGGTAATAACAGTGGGTCCATGACTCGAGCCATGACTTGCTCCACCCCAAAGAGACAAGCCTCCCCGCACTGGGCCCCTTGGAGCTACACTATCTCACAGGGATAGGCAGCAGGCTCCTTGCAGAAACTCTGTCCCAGGTAAGAGCGACAGAGATCAGAGCTCCCTTCCTCCATCCAGCTGCAGCCCAGAGTATGTGGGACCTGTCCCTGCTGGGACTCACGGAGAACACAGCCCCGACTGCCCTCCCCTAAGGGCATTCACAGGGCAGAGGCCCTACGCTGCGAGAGGTGAGCTGCCCACAGTGCCCAGGGCCATGCCCTGATGCTGGCGTGCTGTACCCGACAAGCCACCGTCCCTGCCCCAGCTCCAGAGTGGTGCTTCCAGGACTTGTCCAGGTATGGGGGAAATAGACCATTAGCTCCGACAACTCCAACGCACTCTCCATGGGAACGGATGTGATTTGGAAAAGCCTGTCCAAGCCTAAGAGTATCTGGCCTCTTGGAAGTATGTCATATGAAGCAAGATCACTTCCCACCTACCCCTCCTGCCCTATCCCACCCCCTCCTTCCCCATCCCACCCTCTCCTGCCCCACCCCTTCCCCACCTGCCCACCCCTTCCCCACCTGCCCCATCCCATCCCCACCTGCCCCGCCTATACCATTCTATCCCGCTACCCTCATCTGCCCCATCCTATCCCTCACCTGCCCCACCCCTTCCCCACCTACCCCATCCTATCCCATAGTAGTAGCGGTGCTTGCTGTCCTCTGAGCCAAAGACCTTGATCACCATGCTGTAGAGATGCAGCCCTTCCGCCAGCATCCACGCGAAGGCACTCAGGAAGAAGTAGTGTAGGAGCATGGCCAACACCCGGCAGGGGACCTAGGATCAAAGACGCAGAGGGCCATCTCTCTGGGTGGGAGCCGTGGGCGGTTCCTGGCATCCTGGGTCACATGCCCTCATTCCCCCACCCTCGAAGGGGCGGGGCCCAAACTCCCTTTCTAGACCCCACAGTTTGGATGGGACCTGCGACTCTGGCACAGTGATTGGCTCAGGAGAGCACATCAGCATCTCCCTGCCCTTTGTACTGGGGACCTAGGAAGTCTTAGAACCCCAGAAGGGTAAGAGCTAAAACTGAAATGGCTTGGGGATGTGGTTTTAAACCCAGCTGGTGGGAAGGAGAAGCCGACTCCCGCTGGCTCCCACCGGAGAGGAGAGGCGGTTCTGGGGAACAGAGCAGTAGAGGTGGGCGGTCCTCTGCATCAGGATTGGCTCAGGCTGGCCACGTGAGCAGACCGACCCAATGGGGTGGGCTCTGGGGAAGGGGCGGAGCCACCAGGGAGCCAGCCTTCGAGCTTGGGCCTTCGCAGACACGTGGGCCGACCTGTGCCGGGTCTGGCGCCCAGAGCCGGTGTCCACGTGGGGCCGCGAAGGGGGCACAATGATGGGAGGGAGGAAAAATAATAATACGTTTAAATAACACCTTCAAAAATTAAAATAATGGGGCACCTCGGTGGCTCAGTGGGTTAAAGCCTCTGTCTCTGACTCAGGTCGTGATCCCAGGGTCCTGGAATCGAGCCCTGCATGGGGCTCTCTGCTCCGCGGGGAACCTGCTTCTCCCCCTCCCCTCTCTCTGCCTGCCTCTCTGCCTACTTGTGATCACTGTCAAATAAAATCTTAAAAAAAAAGAAAGAAAGAAAGAAAGAAAGAAAGAAAGAAAGAAAGAAAACCCAAAAGATTCCATCAAAAATTACTAGAACTGATAAATGAATTCAATAAAGTTGCAGGATACAAATTCAATGTATGGAAATCTTTTTTAAAAAATTAAAATAATGAAAAAGAGAGAAAATTTAAAGAATTAAAGACAGAGCCCCAGGTACGGCATGATTTCTCTTGGGCACCCCAAGCTCTGTTGTCCCAGACTCCCCAAGATACCAGCTCATTCTCAGGACAGCATCGTGTTCCTGGCACCTGGTTTCCCAGGTGCAGCTGGAGGTCCCTCATCTGCCCCATGCGTGCGTCAGAAGCAGGTGTGCCGAGTGCAGCGATCGTCCCTGCAGCCCCTTCCTAGGGGCGCCACCACCCACCAGCCGCTCCGGGACTGGCCCCCAGGGCACGCGATGGGGCCCCATCCCTCCCGAAGGGGGGGTTGGTGCTATACAGGCCACATCCGCATCGTCCAGAGGTCTGATTGGAAATCCGGAATTCTGACCACACCCAGAGCTACAAACCCAAATGCGTGTTCTAAGGAAACCGGAGGGTGGACGCACGCGGAGAACACGGCTGGCACATGGCCGGTCCCTCCACTGCCCATGAGGGGATCTTTAGATGCCGCTCTGCGCCCCTAAACCGGCGAGGGAGGACCACCCTGCAGCCCAGGAGGGTGGAGCTCTCCCTCCGTAGCAGCCCCAGGATGGGCAAGTTGGGGCTGAGGACCCCTTGGCAGAGAGGACCGGAAGCTCTGCCGACCCCCGCTAGCGTAGGGTGAAGATATCATTCTGCCTCAGCCCATCCTGTGTGTCTTAAGACCGCCCACCTCTACTGCTCTGTTCCCCAGAACCGCCTCTCCTCTCCTGGTGGGAGCAAGCGGGAGCCTGCTTCTCCTTCCCACCAGCTGGGTTTAAAACCACCTCCCCAAGCCATTTCAGGTTTAGCTCTTACCCTTCTGGGGTTCTAAGACTTCCTAGGTCCCCAGTATGAAGGGCAGGGAGAAGGTGGGCCTGGGTCTTCACATTCCTCCTGCCAGCAGTGCCCGACCTCACCCTCCGCCAACGGAAGTGGCTGGGGGTCTCTGAGGTCAATGCAGCCATGAAAAGCAAGACTGCAGGGGCCAACCCTTGCCAGAGTCGTCTGTCACCCGCTCCCACATCCAGAAGCAGGAGGTGAGGATGGCACGGCCTCCACAGGCCTGTCTTCCAGGATCAGAGGGCTGGTCTGTGTCACCTGTCCGCATCATGCTTGGCACCCCATCACGCCCAGAGCGCGAGCTGACACAGCCCATGGGCCAGCAGTGGGCAGAGATCCCAGCTCAGCCAGGCTGTCTCCTGGGCCTCTCCTGGACCAGCCCCTGCCCGACTGTCTGGGGGATGTGGCCTGAATTCTGAGTTGAAGAATCCAGCCGGAGTCAGCCCCAGTGACATCAAAGGGAGGAAGGAGAGGGACGGGTGTGGGGCTACTCACCGTGCCAGGCTTGAAGCTAAAGCTGACCAGTAAGAGGATCTGGGCCACCAGGACAGCGAAGGACAGGTTGGCATGGATGTGGTAGCGCTGGTTCCGGATGGTGCTGACGGAACTGAGGGCAGAGAGGCAGGGGTGAGGCCCAGGCCCAGTGCCGCCACCACTGCTCCCTGCCACGCCCCCAAGGGCTGCCAAAGAGGCCTTTCTAGAGCCCATGCAGATGCTTTCACTCCCCACTCTCACACCTCACTGGCTTCCTATTGCTCTAGGAAAGGAACCAGCAACTTCCACCGGCTTCGGCCCCGCGCAGCCTGCGCCCTGCTTCCCCCTTCTGGCCCTTGCTGACTCCACCCGATTCTTGCTCTTGCACCCGCTCACTATGTCCCAGGCTGGCTTACCCGCACCCCAGTCCTTTCCGGGCTGTGGCCTTCACACCAGTTGTGCCTCCCTAGGAGAGGACTTCCGCTGGCCCAGAAGTGTGCGCTCCTGGCCCCCCGATCCCCACCCACTCTGTGTCCTGTCCTCAGAGCTGCCTGCCTGGCTGTGGCGGGCTTCCTGAGCAGAGCTGGGGGACGAAGGAACCAAAGAACTGAGGTCTCGGCTCAACACTGGTGGCTCGGCTGCCGCCACCCCTGCCCCCCACAGTTCCTGGAGTTCTGAGGAGCTGAAGGCCTTTCCTTGCGGATCACGCTACAGCCTGACCCGGGACCCCACAGTCACAGCCAGGCCGGGGGCCAGCTGGTCCTCAGAGAACCAGAGCAGATGGAGGGGTGCTGGGCTCCAGAAGGAGCCGCCAGAGCATCACCTCCCCTGCAGAGAAGCGGGGAGTGGAGATAAACTCCCAAGCCCCACCCCCCCAGGGAGGTGGTCCCATCCTGGATGAGGCAACAGCCCTGAGCAGCGGCCAGCAAATCCTCGCAGTCGTCTGCCCACATGGATGGCATACACTCCACTTTTCCGTCCCAGTTCAGAGAGGGCCTCAGAGGGCCTCAGCTTCCACCCTCCCCTGGGGGGCACAGACTCCCTTGAGTTCTGACCACACGTGGCTTCAGCCAGGAGGGGCAGGGGGCCTCTTGGGAAAGGGCCTTCCTGCCTCTCCAGCAGATACCTGGGACCCCCTACAGAGCTGTGGCTTTGTCTTCGGGTAGGGGTCCTCCTGGTCCGGTCAAGTTCTCACCAGCCCAAGGGCCAGAAAAACCCTTACAGAACTTCCCAGCATAACTAAAGCAGGGTGCCCTCCACTCCCACAGCCCCTCCTGCCTCCCTCCTCTATTCTCCAGCACCCCAACCCCTCCCTGCACCCCGGATCTCAAGACGAAAGCTGACTTTGGAGCAGCTGCCCAGCTGGAATGCATCACGTTCAGGCTCTCAGCGAGGCCAGGCACTCGCTGCCTCCCGAGGACACACGCCCAGCAGGCAGCGGAAGTGGGGCAGGCTTGCACTGGCATCTGTCCAAGGGTGCCAGACCTCCCCGGACGCAGGAGAGAGCGGAGGATGACTCACGAGAGCATGGCGAAGGTGACCAGTGTGAGCACCAGGCAGACCAGGGACATGGAGCAGCCGATGTAGGTGATGCACGAGAGCGCCACCTGGTGTCCATGCGTGAGCTGTACGGGAAGCAGAGCAGAGGCGTCCACGCTGGTCCAGGTCCCGGAGGCGGAGGTGACCCGTGGAGAGGGTCCCAGGGCTGGTGCACAGCTGACTATCAGGCAGCCGCTGTCCCAGTGTGCATGTCGTGGGGATCACCGGGGCCTGCCCCTCCCCGCAGATGCCCTGTGACCACCACCGACAGGTCCAGTCCCTTGGTCTCAGCCCTTGGACTGATGCTGGAAGGCTCCACCCGAAGGGCCAGGGCGATCACTCAGATTCCGCCACACGTCTGGCTTCTGTCCTGCCGATTCCTAGCTGCCGCCCTCCCGACCCGTCCCCACTCCCAGCACCAGCCATGCCCAGAGTCTACCCTGCAGCACCCAGGTGGGTTAAGACCCAGACCCAGCAGCCATAGGAGTGCGGTAAGACCCAGGAGGGGGACCGACTCCTCCCTGAGGATCCCATGGATGTACACAGCTGAAGTGCCTAGAGCGAGCCAGGCACACGGGCCGAGCCGTCCTAGAGTTCGTGCGCAGTCAGCCATCATCCCTGACGTCCACTAGCACAGAAAGGAACGTGGTAAATGAGTCGGATGCAAAGCCATGAGGGACGGTGACACGAGCCTCAGCTCTCCTGGCAGCACAACC